>NC_132892.1:15707525-16011454 GCF_030463535.1 Salminus brasiliensis
GGCTGGCTGGTATTCTGTCCATCTTGAAATGTGTGAGTCTGACTGTTCGTAATAGCTTTGATACAGGTAAGTGATCATTCAGTTTCTATACATGTATTGACTTTTTTTTCTTTTTTGTCGTACAGTTTCCTAGGATCCCGTGACCGACTCCCTCTCTGAAGGTGGAAATGACTAACAAGAGTCTATCCATTTTCTTCTCACTTCACAACTCTATATAGGTAAATACAGCTATATTCTGTCCATCTTCAGCTGTGTGAGGCTGAATGTTCGTAAACAGCTGTGATACTGGTAAGTGATTATTCAGTACATATACTGACTTTTTTTTCTTTTTTGTCGTACAGTTTCCCAGGATTCCATTATCAACTCCCTCTATGAAGGTGGACAATCAAGGGTCTAGGGTCTGACTGTTGGTAAACAGCTGTGATACTGGTAAGTGATTATTCAGTACATATACTGACTTTTTTTTCTTTTTTGTCGTACAGTTTCCCAGGATTCCATTACTGACTCCCTCTCTGAAGGTGGACTATCAAGGGTCTAGGGTCTGAGTGTTCGTAAACAGCTGTGATACTGGTAAGTGATTATTCAGTTCATATACACGTATCCACTTTTTTTTCTTTTTTGTCATACACTTTCCCAGGATCCCATTTCGGACTCCCTCTCTGAAGGTGCACTATCAAGGGTCTAGGGTCTGACTGTTCGTAAACAGCTTTGATACAAGTAAGTGATCATTCAGTTTCTATACGTGTATTGACTTTTTTTTCTTTTTTGTCGTACAGTTTCCTAGCATCCCGTGACCGACTCCCTCTCTGAAGGTGGAAACGACTAACAAGAGTCTATCCATTTTCTTCTCACTTCACAACTCTATATAGGTAAATACAGCTATATTCTGTCCATCTTCAGCTGTGTGAGGCTGAATGTTCGTAAACAGCTGTTATACAGGTAAGTGATCATTCAGTTTCTATACATGTATTGACTTTTTTTTCTTTTTGTCGTACAGTTTCCCAGGATTCCATTATCAACTCCCTCTATGAAGGTGGACAATCAAGGGTCTAGGGTCTGAGTGTTCGTGAACAGCTGTGATACAGGTAAGTGATCATTCAGTACATGTATTGACTTTTTTTTTTCTTTTTTGTTGTACAGTTTCGCAGGATCCCATTACCGACTCCCTCTATGAAGGTGGACAATCAAGGGTCTAGGGTCTGACTGTTGGTAAACAGCTGTGATACTGGTAAGTGATTATTCAGTACATATACTAACTTTTTTTTTCTTTTTTGTTGTACAGTTTCGCAGGATCCCGTGACCGACTCCCTCTATGAAGGTGGACAATCAAGGGTCTAGGGTCTGACTGTTGGTAAACAGCTGTGATACTGGTAAGTGATTATTCAGTACATATACTGACTTTATTTTCTATTTTGTTGTACAGTTTCGCAGGATCCTGTTACCGACTCCCTCTCTGAAGGTGGACTATCAAGGGTCTAGGGTCTGAGTGTTCGTGAACAGCTGTGATACAGGTAAGTGATCATTCAGTACATGTATTGACTTTTTTTTTTCTTTTTTGTCATACAGTTTCGCAGGATCCCATTACCGACTCCCCCTATGAAGGTGGACAATCAAGGGTCTAGGGTCTAACTTTTTGTAAACAGCTGTGATACTGGTAAGTGATTATTCAGTACATATACTAACTTTTTTTTTCTTTTTTGTTGTACAGTTTCGCAGGATCCCGTGACCGACTCCCTCTATGAAGGTGGACAATCAAGGGTCTAGGGTCTGACTGTTGGTAAACAGCTGTGATACTGGTAAGTGATTATTCAGTACATATACTGACTTTATTTTCTATTTTGTCGTACAGTTTCGCAGGATCCTGTTACCGACTCCCTCTCTGAAGGTGGACTATCAAGGGTCTAGGGTCTGAGTGTTCGTGAACAGCTGTGATACAGGTAAGTGATCATTCAGTACATGTATTGACTTTTTTTTTTCTTTTTTGTTGTACAGTTTCGCAGGATCCCATTACCGACTCCCTCTATGAAGGTGGACAATCAAGGGTCTAGGGTCTGACTGTTGGTAAACAGCTGTGATACTGGTAAGTGATTATTCAGTACATATACTAACTTTTTTTTTCTTTTTTGTTGTACAGTTTCGCAGGATCCCGTGACCGACTCCCTCTATGAAGGTGGACAATCAAGGGTCTAGGGTCTGACTGTTGGTAAACAGCTGTGATACTGGTAAGTGATTATTCAGTACATATACTGACTTTATTTTCTATTTTGTTGTACAGTTTCGCAGGATCCTGTTACCGACTCCCTCTCTGAAGGTGGACTATCAAGGGTCTAGGGTCTGAGTGTTCGTGAACAGCTGTGATACAGGTAAGTGATCATTCAGTACATGTATTGACTTTTTTTTTTCTTTTTTGTCATACAGTTTCGCAGGATCCCATTACCGACTCCCCCTATGAAGGTGGACAATCAAGGGTCTAGGGTCTAACTTTTTGTAAACAGCTGTGATACTGGTAAGTGATTATTCAGTACATATACTAACTTTTTTTTTCTTTTTTGTTGTACAGTTTCGCAGGATCCCGTGACCGACTCCCTCTATGAAGGTGGACAATCAAGGGTCTAGGGTCTGACTGTTGGTAAACAGCTGTGATACTGGTAAGTGATTATTCAGTACATATACTGACTTTATTTTCTATTTTGTCGTACAGTTTCGCAGGATCCTGTTACCGACTCCCTCTCTGAAGGTGGACTATCAAGGGTCTAGGGTCTGAGTGTTCGTGAACAGCTGTGATACTGGTAAGTGATCATTCAGTACATGTATTGACTTTTTTTTTTCTGTTTTGTCGTACAATTTCGCAGGATCCCATTACCGACTCCCTTTATGAAGGTGGACTATCAAGGGTCTAGGGTCTAACTTTTGGTAAACAGCTGTGATACTGGTAAGTGATTATTCAGTACATATACTGACTTTTTTTTCTTTTTTCTTGTACAGTTTCGCAGGATCCTGTTACCGACTCCCTCTATGAAGGTGGACAATCAAGGGTCTAGGGTCTGACTGTTGGTAAACAGCTGTGATACTGGTAAGTGATTATTTAGTACATATACTAACTTTTTTTTTCTTTTTTGTTGTACAGTTTCGCAGGATCCCGTGACCGACTCCCTCTATGAAGGTGGACAATCAAGGGTCTAGGGTCTGACTGTTGGTAAACAGCTGTGATACTGGTAAGTGATTATTCAGTACATATACTGACTTTATTTTCTATTTTGTTGTACAGTTTCGCAGGATCCTGTTACCGACTCCCTCTCTGAACGTGGACTATCAAGGGTCTAGGGTCTGAGTGTTCGTGAACAGCTGTGATACAGGTAAGTGATCATTCAGTACATGTATTGACTTTTTTTTTTCTTTTTTGTCGTACAATTTCGCAGGATCCCATTACCGACTACCTTTATGAAGGTGGACAATCAAGGGTCTAGGGTCTAACTTTTGGTAAACAGCTGTGATAGTGGTAAGTGATTATTCAGTACATATACTGACTTTTTTTTCTTTTTTCTTGTACAGTTTCGCAGGATCCTGTTACCGACTCCCTCTATGAAGGTGGACAATCAAGGGTCTAGGGTCTGACTGTTGGTAAACAGCTGTGATACTGGTAAGTGATTATTCAGTACATATACTGACTTTATTTTCTATTTTGTTGTACAGTTTCGCAGGATCCTGTTACCGACTCCCTCTCTGAACGTGGACTATCAAGGGTCTAGGGTCTGAGTGTTCGTGAACAGCTGTGATACAGGTAAGTGATCATTCAGTACATGTATTGACTTTTTTTTTTCTTTTTTGTCGTACAATTTCGCAGGATCCCATTACCGACTACCTTTATGAAGGTGGACAATCAAGGGTCTAGGGTCTAACTTTTGGTAAACAGCTGTGATAGTGGTAAGTGATTATTCAGTACATATACTGACTTTTTTTTCTTTTTTCTTGTACAGTTTCGCAGGATCCTGTTACGGACTCCCTCTATGAAGGTGGACAATCAAGGGTCTAGGGTCTGACTGTTGGTAAACAGCTGTGATACTGGTAAGTGATTATTCAGTACATATACTGACTTTTTTTTCTTTTTTGTCGTACAGTTTCCCAGGATCCCATTACTGACTCCCTTTATGACGGTGGACAATCAAGGGTCTAGGGTCTAACTTTTGGTAAACAGCTGTGATACTGGTAAGTGATTATTCAGTACATATACTGACTTTTTTTTTTCTTTTTTCTTGTACACTTTGGCAGGATCCTCTTACCGACTCCCTCTCTGAAGGTGCACTATCAAGGGCTAGGGTCTGACTGTTCGTAAACAGCTTTGATACAAGTAAGTGATCATTCAGTTTCTATACATGTATTGACTTTTTTTTCTTTTTTGTCGTACAGTTTCCTAGCATCCCGTGACCGACTCCCTCTCTGAAGGTGGAAACGACTAACAAGAGTCTATCCATTTTCTTCTCACTTCACAACTCTATATAGGTAAATACAGCTATATTCTGTCCATCTTCAGCTGTGTGAGGCTGAATGTTCGTAAACAGCTGTTATACAGGTAAGTGATCATTCAGTTTCTATACATGTATTGACTTTTTTTTCTTTTTGTCGTACAGTTTCCCAGGATTCCATTATCAACTCCCTCTATGAAGGTGGACAATCAAGGGTCTAGGGTCTGACTGTTGGTAAACAGCTGTGATACTGGTAAGTGATTATTCAGTACATATACTGACTTTTTTTTCTTTTTTGTCGTACAGTTTCCCAGGATTCCATTACTGACTCCCTCTCTGAAGGTGGACTATCAAGGGTCTAGGGTCTGAGTGTTCGTGAACAGCTGTGATACAGGTAAGTGATCATTCAGTACATGTATTGACTTTTTTTTTTCTTTTTTGTTGTACAGTTTCGCAGGATCCCATTACCGACTCCCTCTATGAAGGTGGACAATCAAGGGTCTAGGGTCTGACTGTTGGTAAACAGCTGTGATACTGGTAAGTGATTATTCAGTGTATATATACTAACTTTTTTTTCTTTTTTGTTGTACAGTTTCGCAGGATCCTGTTACCGACTCCCTCTATGAAGGTGGACAATCAAGGGTCTAGGGTCTGACTGTTGGTAAACAGCTGTGATACTGGTAAGTGATTATTCAGTACATATACTGACTTTTTTTTCTTTTTTGTCGTACAGTTTCCCAGGATTCCGTTACTGACTCCTTCTCTGAAGGTGGACTATCAAGGGTCTAGGGTCTTATGTTCGTAAACAGCTGTGATACAGGTAAGTGATCATTCAGTACATGTATTGACTTTTTTTTTTTCTTTTGTCGTACAGTTTCGCAGGATCCCATTACCGACTCCCTCTATGAAGGTGGACAATCAAGGGTCTAGGGTCTGACTGTTGGTAAACAGCTGTGATACTGGTAAGTGATTATTCAGTACATATACTGACTTTTTTTTCTTTTTTCTTGTACACTTTCGCAGGATCCTGTTACCGACTCCCTCTCTGAAGGTGCACTATCAAGGGTCTAGGGTCTGACTGTTCGTAAACAGCTTTGATACAGGTAAGTGATCATTCAGTTTCTATACATGTATTGACTCTTTTTTCTTTTTTCTCGTACAGTTTTCTAGGATCCCGTGACCAACTCCCTCTCTGAATGTGGAAAAGACTAACAAGAGTCTATCCATTTTCTTCTCACTTCACAACTCTATATAGGTAAATACAGCTATATTCTGTCCATCTTCAGCTGTGTGAGGCTGAATGTTCGTAAACAGCTGTTATACAGGTAAGTGATTGTTCAGTTTCTATACACGTTCTGACCTTTTTCTTTTTTGTCGTACAGTTTCCCAGGATTCCATTACCGACTCCCTCTCTGAAGGTGGACTATCAAGGGTCTAGGGTCTGACTGTTTGTAAAGAGCTGTGATACTGGTAAGTGATTATTCAGTATATATACTGACTTTTTTTTCTTTTTTCTTGTACAGTTTTGCAGGATCCTGTTACCGACTCCCTCTCTGAAGGTGGACAATCAAGGGTCTAGGGTCTGACTGTTGGTAAACAGCTGTGATACAGGTAAGTGATCATTAAGTACATGTATTGACTTTTTTTTTCTTTTGTCGTACAGTTTCGCAGGATCCTATTACCGACTCCCTCTATGAAGGTGGACAATCAAGGGTCTAGGGTCTGACTGTTGGTAAACAGCTGTGATATTGGTAAGTGATTATTCAGTATATATACTAACTTTTTTTTCTTTTTTGTTGTACAGTTTCGCAGGATCCTGTTACCGACTCACTCTATGAAGGTGGACAATCAAGGGTCTAGGGTCTGACTGTTGGTAAACATCTGTGATACTGGTAAGTGATTATTCAGTACATATACTGACTTTTTTTTCTTTTTTGTCGTACAGTTTCCCAGGATTCCATTACTGACTCCCTCTCTGAAGGTGGACTATCAAGGGTCTAGGGTCTGAGTGTTCGTAAACAGCTGTGATACAGGTAAGTGATCATTCAGTACATGTATTGACTTTTTTTTTCTTTTGTCGTACAGTTTCGCAGGTTCCCATTACCGACTCCCTCTATGAAGGTGGACAATCAAGGGTCTAGGGTCTGACTGTTGGTAAACAGCTGTGATACTGGTAAGTGATTATTTAGTACATATACTGACTTTTTTTTCTTTTTTCTTGTACAGTTTCGCAGGATCCTGTTACCGACTCCCTCTCTGAAGGTGCACTATCAAGGGTCTAGGGTCTGACTGTTCGTAAACAGCTTTGATACAGGTAAGTGATCATTCAGTTTCTATACACGTACTGACTTTTTTTTTCTTTTTTGTCATACAGTTTCCCAGGATTCTATTACCGACTCCCTCTCTGAAGGTGGACTATCAAGGGTCTAGGGTCTGACTGTTCGTGAACAGCTGTGATTCAGGTAAGTGATCATTCAGTTTCTATACACGTATTGACTTTTTTTTTCTTTTTTGTCGTACAGTTTCCCAGGATCCCGTGAAGGTTGAAACGACTAACAAGGATTTCTCCATCTGCATCTCCATTCTCTACTATGACTGGCTGGCAGGTATTCTGTCCATCTTGAACTGTGTGAGTCTGACTGTTCGTAATAGCTTTGATACAGGTAAGTGATCATTCAGTTTCTATACATGTATTGACTCTTTTTTCTTTTTTCTCGTACAGTTTCCTAGGATCCCGTGACCGACTCCCTCTCTGAATGTGGAAACGACTAACAAGAGTCTATCCATTTTCTTCTCTCTTCACAACTCTATATAGGTAAATACAGCTATATTCTGTCCATCTTCAGCTGTGTGAGGCTGAATGTTCGTAAACAGCTGTTATACAGGTAAGTGATTGTTCAGTTTCTATACACGTTCTGACTTTTTTCTTTTTTGTCGTACAGTTTCCCAGGATTCCATTACCGACTCCCTCTCTGAAGGTGGACTATCAAGGGTCTAGGGTCTGACTGTTGGTAAAGAGCTGTGATACTGGTAAGTGATTATTCAGTATATATACTGACTTTTTTTTCTTTTTTCTTGTACAGTTTTGCAGGATCCTGTTATCGACTCCCTCTCTGAAGGTGGACTATCAAGGGTCTAGGGTCTGACTGTTGGTAAACAGCTGTGATACAGGTAAGTGATCATTCAGTACATGTATTGACTTTTTTTTTCTTTTGTCGTACAGTTTCGCAGGATCCCATTACCGACTCCCTCTATGAAGGTGGACAATCAAGGGTCTAGGGTCTGACTGTTGGTAAACAGCTGTGATACTGGTAAGTGATTATTCAGTACATATACTGACTTTTTTTTCTTTTTTCTTGTACACTTTCGCAGGACCCTGTTACCGACTCCCTCTCTGAAGGTGCACTATCAAGGGTCTAGGGTCTGACTGTTCGTAAACAGCTTTGATACAAGTAAGTGATTATTCAGTTTCTATGCACGTATTGACTTTTTTTCTTTCTTGTCATACAATTTCCCAGGATCCCATTTCGGACTCCCCCTCTGAAGGTGGACTATCAAGGGTCTAGGGTCTGAGTGTTCGTGAACAGCTGTGATACAGGTAAGTGATCATTCAGTACATGTATTGACTTTTTTTTTTTCTTTTTTGTCGTACAGTTTCGCAGGATCCCATTACCGACTCCCTCTATGAAGGTGGAAAATCAAGGGTCTAGGGTCTGACTGTTGGTAAACAGCTGTGATACTGGTAAGTGATTATTCAGTACATATACTAACTTTTTTTTTCTTTTTTGTTGTACAGTTTCGCAGGATCCCGTGACCGACTCCCTCTCTGAAGTTGGACTATCAAGGGTCTAGGGTCTGAGTGTTCGTGAACAGCTGTGATACAGGTAAGTGATCATTCAGTACATGTATTGACTTTTTTTTTTCATTTTTGTCGTACAGTTTCGCAGGATCCCATTACCGACTCCCTTTATGAAGGTGGACAATCAAGGGTGTAGGGTCTAACTTTTGGTAAACAGCTGTGATACTGGTAAGTGATTATTCAGTACATATACTGACTTTTTTTTCTTTTTTCTTGTACAGTTTCGCAGGATCCTGTTACCGACTCCCTCTCTGAAGGTGGACTATCAAGGGTCTAGGGTCTGAGTGTTCGTGAACAGCTGTGATACAGGTAAGTGATCATTCAGTACATGTATTGACTTTTTTTTTCTTTTTTGTCATACAGTTTCGCAGGATCCCATTACTGACTCCCTCTATGAAGGTGGACAATCAAAGGTGTAGGGTCTGACTGTTGGTAAACAGCTGTGATACTGGTAAGTGATTATTCAGTACATATACTAACTTTTTTTTTCTTTTTTGTTGTACAGTTTCGCAGGATCCCGTGACCGACTCCCTCTCTGAAGGTGGACTATCAAGGGTTTAGGGTCTGAGTGTTCGTGAACAGCTGTGATACAGGTAAGTGATCATTCAGTACATGTATTGACTTTTTTTTTTCTTTTTTGTCATACAGTTTCGCAGGATCCCATTACCGACTCCCTCTATGAAGGTGGACAATCAAGGGTGTAGGGTCTGACTGTTGGTAAACAGCTGTGATACTGGTAAGTGATTATTCAGTACATATACTAACTTTTTTTTTCTTTTTTGTTGTACAGTTTTGCAGGATCCCGTGACCGACTCCCTCTATGAAGGTGGACAATCAAGGGTCTAGGGTCTGACTGTTGGTAAACAGCTGTGATACTGGTAAGTGATTATTCAGTACATATACTGACTTTTTTTTCTTTTTTGTCGTACAGTTTCCCAGGATTCCATTACTGACTCCCTCTCTGAAGGTGGACTATCAAGGGTCTAGGGTCTGAGTGTTCGTAAACAGCTGTGATACAGGTAAGTGATCATTCAGTATATGTATTGACTTTTTTTTTTCTTTTGTCGTACAGTTTCGCAGGATCCCATTACCGACTCCCTCTATGAAGGTGGACAATCAAGGGTCTAGGGTCTGACTGTTGGTAAACAGCTGTGATACTGGTAAGTGATTATTCAGTACATATACTGACTTTATTTTCTATTTTGTCGTACAGTTTCTCAGGATCCTGTTACCAACTCCCTCTCTGAAGGTGGACTATCAAGGGTCTAGAGTCTGAGTGTTCGTGAACAGCTGTGATACAGGTAAGTGATCATTCAGTACATGTATTGACTTTTTTTTTTCTGTTTTGTCGTACAATTTCGCAGGATCCCATTACCGACTCCCTTTATGAAGGTGGACAATCAAGAGTCTAGGGTCTAACTTTTGGTAAACAGCTGTGATACTGGTAAGTGATTATTCAGTACATATACTGACTTTTTTTTCTTTTTTCTTGTACAGTTTCGCAGGATCCTGTTACCGACTCCCTCTATGAAGGTGGACAATCAAGGGTCTAGGGTCTGACTGTTCGTAAACAGCTTTGATACAAGTAAGTGATCATTCAGTTTCTATAGACGTATTGACTTTTTTTCTTTCTTGTCATACAATTTCCCAGGATCCCATTTCGGACTCCCCCTCTGAAGGTGGACTATCAAGGGTCTAGGGTCTGACTGTTCGTGAACAGCTGTGATACAGGTAAGTGATCATTCAGTTTCTATACACGTATTGACTTATTTTTTTTCTTTTTTGTCGTACAGTTTCCCAGGATCCCGTGAAGGTGGAAAGGACTTACAAGGATTTCTCCATCTGCATCTCCATTCTCTACTATGACTGGCTGGCAGGTATTTTGTCCATCTTGAACTGTGTGAGGCTGACTGTTCGTAAATAGCTGTGATACAGGTAAGTGATCATTCAGTTTCTATACATGAATTGACTTTTTTTTTCTTTTTTGTCGTACAGTTTCGCAGGATCCCATTACCGACTCCCTTTATGAAGGTGGACAATCAAGGGTCTAGGGTCTAACTTTTGGTAAACAGCTGTGATACTGGTAAGTGATTATTCAGTACATATACTGACTTTTTTTTCTTTTTTCTTGTACAGTTTTGCAGGATCCCATTACCGTCTCCCTCTATGAAGGTGGACAATCAAGGGTCTAGGGTCTGACTGTTGGTAAACAGCTGTGATACTGGTAAGTGATTATTCAGTACATATACTAACTTTTTTTTTCTTTTTTCTTGTACAGTTTCGCAGGATCCCGTGACCGACTCCCTCTATGAAGGTGGACAATCAAGGGTCTAGGGTCTGACTGTTGGTAAACAGCTGTGATACTGGTAAGTGATTATTCAGTACATATACTGACTTTATTTTCTATTTTGTTGTACAGTTTCGCAGGATCCTGTTACCGACTCCCTCTCTGAAGGTGGACTATCAAGGGTCTAGGGTCTGAGTGTTCGTGAACAGCTGTGATACAGGTAAGTGATCATTCAGTACATGTATGGACTTTTTTTTTTCTTTTTTGTCGTACAGTTTCGCAGGATCCCATTACCGACTCCCCCTATGAAGGTGGACAATCAAGGGTCTAGGGTCTGACTGTTGGTAAACAGCTGTGATACTGGTAAGTGATTATTCAGTACATATACTGACTTTATTTTCTATTTTGTCGTACAGTTTCGCAGGATCCTGTTACCGACTCCCTCTATGAAGGTGGACAATCAAGGGTCTAGGGTCTGACTGTTGGTAAACAGTTGTGATACTGGTAAGTGATTATTCAGTACATATACTAACTTTTTTTTTTCTTTTTTGTTATACAGTTTCGCAGGATCCCGTGACCGACTCCCTCTATGAAGGTGGACAATCAAGGGTCTAGGGTCTGACTGTTGGTAAACAGCTGTGATACTGGTAAGTGATTATTCAGTACATATACTGACTTTATTTTCTATTTTATTGTACAGTTTCGCAGGATCCTGTTACCGACTCCCTCTCTGAAGGTGGACTATCAAGGGTCTAGGGTCTGAGTGTTCGTGAACAGCTGTGATACAGGTAAGTGATCATTCAGTACATGTATTGACTTTTTTTTTTCTTTTTTGTCGTACAATTTCGCAGGATCCCATTACCGACTACCTTTATGAAGGTGGACAATCAAGGGTCTAGGGTCTAACTTTTGGTAAACAGCTGTGATACTGGTAAGTGATTATTCAGTACATATACTCACTTTTTTTTTTCTTTTTTGTTGTACAGTTTCGCAGGATCCCGTGACCAACTCCCTCTATGAAGGTGGACAATCAAGGGTCTAGGGTCTGACTGTTGGTAAACAGCTGTGATACTGGTAAGTGATTATTCAGTACATATACTGACTTTATTTTCTATTTTTTCGTACAGTTTCGCAGAATCCTGTTACCGACTCCCTCTCTGAAGGTGGACTATCAAGGGTCTAGGGTCTGAGTGTTCGTGAACAGCTGTGATACAGGTAAGTGATCATTCAGTACATGTATTGACTTTTTTTTTTCTGTTTTGTCGTACAATTTCGCAGGATCCCATTACCGACTCCCTTTATGAAGGTGGACAATCAAGGGTCTAGGGTCTAACTTTTGGTAAACAGCTGTGATACTGGTAAGTGATTATTCAGTACATATACTGACTTTTTTTTCTTTTTTCTTGTACAGTTTCGCAGGATCCTGTTACCGACTCCCTCTATGAAGGTGGACAATCAAGGGTCTAGGGTCTGACTGTTGGTAAACAGCTGTGATACTGGTAAGTGATTATTTAGTACATATACTAACTTTTTTTTTCTTTTTTGTTGTACAGTTTCGCAGGATCCCGTGACCGACTCCCTCTATGAAGGTGGACTATCAAGGGTCTAGGGTCTGAGTGTTCGTGAACAGCTGTGATACAGGTAAGTGATCATTCAGTACATGTATTGACTTTTTATTTTCTTTTTTGTCGTACAATTTCGCAGGATCCCATTACCGACTACCTTTATGAAGGTGGACAATCAAGGGTCTAGGGTCTAACTTTTGGTAAACAGCTGTGATAGTGGTAAGTGATTATTCAGTACATATACTGACTTTTTTTTCTTTTTTCTTGTACAGTTTCGCAGGATCCTGTTACCGACTCCCTCTATGAAGGTGGACAATCAAGGGTCTAGGGTCTGACTGTTGGTAAACAGCTGTGATACTGGTAAGTGATTATTCAGTACATATACTGACTTTTTTTTCTTTTTTGTCGTACAGTTTCCCAGGATCCCATTACTGACTCCCTTTATGAAGGTGGACAATCAAGGGTCTAGGGTCTAACTTTTGGTAAACAGCTGTGATAGTGGTAAGTGATTATTCAGTACATATACTGACTTTTTTTTCTTTTTGTCGTACAGTTTCCCAGGATTCCATTATCAACTCCCTCTATGAAGGTGGACAATCAAGGGTCTAGGGTCTGAGTGTCCGTGAACAGCTGTGATACAGGTAAGTGATCATTCAGTTTCTATACACGTATTGACTTTTTTTTCTTTTTTCTTGTACACTTTCGCAGGATCCTGTTACCGACTCCCTCTCTGAAGGTGCACTATCAAGGGTCTAGGGTCTGACTGTTCGTAAACAGCTTTGATACAGGTAAGTGATCATTCAGTTTCTATACTTGTATTGACTCTTTTTTCTTTTTTCTCGTACAGTTTTCTAGGATCCCGTGACCGACTCCCTCTCTGAATGTGGAAACGACTAACAAGAGTCTATCCATTTTCTTCTCACTTCACAACTCTATATAGGTAAATACAGCTATATTCTGTCCATCTTCAGCTGTGTGAGGCTGAATGTTCGTAAACAACTGTTATACAGGTAAGTGATTGTTCAGTTTCTATACATGTATTGACTTTTTTTTCTTTTTGTCGTACAGTTTCCCAGGATTCCATTATCAACTCCCTCTATGAAGGTGGACAATCAAGGGTCTAGGGTCTGACTGTTGGTAAACAGCTGTGATACTGGTAAGTGATTATTCAGTACATATACTGACTTTTTTTTCTTTTTTGTCGTACAGTTTCCCAGGATTCCATTACTGAATCCCTCTCTGAAGGTGGACTATCAAGGGTCTAGGGTCTGAGTGTTCGTAAACAGCTTTGATACAAGTAAGTGATTATTCAGTTCATATACACGTATCCACTTTTTTTTCTTTTTTATCATACACTTTCCCAGGATTCTATTACCGACTCCCTCTCTGAAGGTGGACTATCAAGTGTCTAGGGTCTGACTGTTCGTGAACAGCTGTGATACAGTTAAGTGATTATTCAGTTTCTATACATGTATTGACTTTTTTTTCTTTTTTGTTGTACAGTTTCCCAGGATCCCGTGACCGACTCCCTCTCTGAAGGTGGACTAACCAAGGTCTTTACATCTGCATCTCCATTTACAACTTTGACTGGCTGGCTGGTATTCTGTCCATCTTCAACAGTGTGAGGCTGACTGTCCGTAAACAGCTTTGATACAGGTAAGTGATCATTCAGTTTCTATACATGTATTGACTTTTTTTTTCTTTTTTTGTCGTACAGTTTCCCAGGATCCCGTGACCGACTCCCTCTATGAAGGTGGACAATCAAGGGTCTAGGGTCTGACTGTTGGTAAACAGCTGTCATACTGGTAAGTGATTTTTCAGTTCATATACTGACTTTATTTTCTGTTTTGTCATACAGTTTCGCAGGATCCTGTTACCCACTCCCTCTCTGAAGGTGGACAATCAAGGGTCTAGGGTCTAACTTTTGGTAAACAGCTGTGATACTGGTAAGTGATTATTCAGTACAGTTTCCCAGGATCCCGTGAAGGTTGAAACGACTAACAAGGATTTCTCCATCTGCATCTCCATTCTCTACTATGACTGGCTTCCAGGTATTCTGTCCATCTTGAACTGTGTGAGTCTGACTGTTCGTAATAGCTTTGATACAGGTAAGTGATCATTCAGTTTCTATACATGTATTGACTTTTTTTTCTTTTTTGTTGTACGGTTTCCTAGCATCCCGTGACCGACTCCCTCTCTGAAGGTGGAAACGACTAACAAGAGTCTATCCATTTTCTTCTCACTTCACAACTCTATATAGGTAAATACAGCTATATTCTGTCCATCTTCAGCTGTGTGAGGCTGAATGTTCGTAAACAGCTGTGATACTGGTAAGTGATTATTCAGTACATATACTGACTTTATTTTCTTTTTTGTCGTACACTTTCCTAGGATTCCATTATCAACTCCCTCTATGAAGGTGGACAATCAATGGTCTGAGGGTCTGAGTGTTCGTAAACAGCTTTGATACAAGTAAGTGATTATTCAGTTCATATACACGTATCCACTTTTTTTTCTTTTTTGTCATACACTTTCCCAGGATTCTATTACCGACTCCCTCTCTGAAGGTGGACTATCAAGTGTCTAGGGTCTGACTGTTTGTGAACAGCTGTGATACAGGTAAGTGATTATTCAGTTTCTATACATGTATTGACTTTTTTTTCTTTTTCGTTGTACAGTTTCCCAGGATCCCATTACTGACTCCCTCTCTGAAGGTGGACTATCAAGGGTCTAGGGTCTGACTGTTGGTAAAGAGCTGTGATACTGGTAAGTGATTATTCAGTACATATACTAACTTTTTCTTCTTTTTTGTTGTACAGTTTCGCAGGAGCCTGTTACCGACTCACTCTCTGAAGGTGGAAACGACTAACAAGGATTTTTCCATCTGCATCTCCATTCTCTACTATGACTGACTGGCTGGGATTCTGTCCATCTTCAACTGTGTGAGGCTGACTGTTCGTAAATAGCTGTGATACTGGTAAGTGATTATTCAGTTTCTATACCTGTATTGACTTTTTTTTTTTCTTTTTTGTCATACAATTTCCCAGGATCCCGTGACCGACTCCCTCTCTGAAGGTGGACTAACCAAGGTCTTTATATCTGCATCTCCATTTACAACTGTGACTGGCTGGCTGGTATTCTGTCCATCTTCAACTGTGTGAGGCTGACTGTCCGTAAACAGCTGTTATACAGGTAAGTGATCATTCAGTTTCTATACACGTATTGACTTTTTTTTTTCTTTATTGTCATACAGTTTCCCAGGATTCTATTACCGACTCCCTCTCTGAAGGTGGACTATCAAGGGTCTAGGGTCTGACTGTTCGTGAACAGCTGTGATACAGGTAAGTGATCATTCAGTTTCTATACACGTATTGACTTTTTTTTTTCTCTTTTGTCGTACAGTTTCCCAGGATCCCGTGAAGGTTGAAACGACTAACAAGGATTTCTCCATCTGCATCTCCATTCTCTACTATGACTGGCTGGCAGGTATTCTGTCCATCTTGAACTGTGTGAGTCTGACTGTTCGTAATAGCTTTGATACAGGTAAGTAATTTTTCAGTTTCTATACATGTATTGACTTTTTTTTCTTTTTTGTCGTACAGTTTCCTAGCATTACGTGACCGACTCCCTCTCTGAAGGTGGAAACGACTAACAAGAGTCTATCCATTTTCTTCTCACTTCACAACTCTATATAGGTAAATACAGCTATATTCTGTCCATCTTCAGCTGTGTGAGGCTGAATGTTCGTAAACAGCTGTGATACTGGTAAGTGATTATTCAGTACATATACTGACTTTTTTTTCTTTTTTGTCGTACAGTTTCCCAGGATTCCATTACTGACTCCCTCTCTGAAGGTGGACTATCAAGGGTCTAGGGTCTGAGTGTTCGTAAACAGCTTTGATACAAGTAAGTGATTATTCAGTTCATATACACGTATCCACTTTTTTTTCTTTTTTATCATACACTTTCCCAGGATTCTATTACCGACTCCCTCTCTGAAGGTGGACTATCAAGTGTCTAGGGTCTGACTGTTCGTGAACAGCTGTGATACAGGTAAGTGATTATTCAGTTTCTATACATGTATTGACTTTTTTTTCTTTTTTGTTGTACAGTTTCCCAGGATCCCGTGACCGACTCCCTCTCTGAAGGTGGACTAACCAAGGTCTTTACATCTGCATCTCCATTTACAACTTTGACTGGCTGGCTGGTATTCTGTCCATCTTCAACTGTGTGAGGCTGACTGTTCGTAAACAGCTGTGATACAGGTAAGTGATCATTCAGTTTCTATACATGTATTGACTTTTTTTTTCTTTTTTTGTCGTACAGTTTCCCAGGATCCCGTGACCGACTCCCTCTATGAAGGTGGACAATCAAGGGTCTAGCGTCTGACTGTTGGTAAACAGCTGTGATACTGGTAAGTGATTTTTCAGTTCATATACTGACTTTATTTTCTTTTTTGTCGTACAGTTTCGCAGGATCCTGTTACCGACTCCCTCTCTGAAGGTGGACAATCAAGGGTCTAGGGTCTAACTGTTGGTAAACAGCTGTGATACTGGTAAGTGATTATTCAGTACATATACTGACTTTTTTTTCTTTTTTCTTGTACAGTTTCGCAGGATCCTGTTACCGACTCCCTCTCTGAAGGTGGACTATCAAGGGTCTGAGTGTTCGTGAACAGCTGTGATACAGGTAAGTGATCATTCAGTACATGTATTGACTTTTTTTTTTCTTTTTTGTCGTACAGTTTCGCAGGATCCCATTACCGACTCCCTCTATGAAGGTGGACAATCAAGGGTCTAGGGTCTGACTGTTGGTAAACAGCTGTGATACTGGTAAGTGATTATTCAGTACATATACTGACTTTTTTTCTTTTTTGTCGTACAGTTTCCCAGGATCCGGTGACCGACTCCCTCTCTGAAGGTGTAAACGACTAACAAGGATTTTTCCATCTGCATCTCCATTCTCTACTATGACTGGCTGGCAGGTATTCTGTCCATCTTGAACTGTGTGAGTCTGACTGTTCGTAAACAGCTGTTATACAGGTAAGTGATCATTCAGTTTCTATACACGTATTGACTTTTTTTTTTTTCTTTTTTGTCGTACAGTTTCCCAGGATCCCGTGAAGGTTGAAACGACTAACAAGGATTTCTCCATCTGCATCTCCATTCTCTACTATGACTGGCTGGCAGGTATTCTGTCCATCTTGAACTGTGTGAGTCTGACTGTTCGTAATAGCTTTGATACAGGTAAGTGATCATTCAGTTTCTATACATGTATTGACTTTTTTTTCTTTTTTGTCGTACGGTTTCCTAGCATCCCGTGACCGACTCCCTCTCTGAAGGTGGAAACGACTAACAAGAGTCTATCCATTTTCTTCTCACTTCACAACTCTATATAGGTAAATACAGCTATATTCTGTCCATCTTCAGCTGTGTGAGGCTGAATGTTCGTAAACAGCTGTGATACTGGTAAGTGATTATTCAGTACATATACTGACTTTATTTTCTTTTTTGTCGTACAGTTTCCCAGGATTCCATTATCAACTCCCTCTATGAAGGTGGACAATCAAGGGTCTAGGGTCTGAGTGTTCGTAAACAGCTGTGATACAGGTAAGTGATCATTCAGTACATGTATTGAATTTTTTTTTTCTTTTGTCGTACAGTTTCGCAGGATCCCATTACCGACTCCCTCTATGAAGGTGGACAATCAAGGGTCTAGGGTCTGACTGTTGGTAAACAGCTGTGATACTGGTAAGTGATTATTCAGTACATATACTGACTTTTTTTTCTTTTTTCTTGTACACTTTCGCAGGACCCTGTTACCGACTCCCTCTCTGAAGGTGGACAATCAAGGGTCTAGGGTCTAACTTTTGGTAAACAGCTGTGATACTGGTAAGTGATTATTCAGTACATATACTGACTTTTTTTTCTTTTTTCTTGTACAGTTTCGCAGGATCCTGTTACCGACTCCCTCTATGAAGGTGGACTGTCTAGGGTCTGAGTGTTCGTGAACAGCTGTGATACAGGTAAGTGATCATTCAGTACATGTATTGACTTTTTTTTTCTTTTTTGTCGTACGGTTTCGCAGGATCCTGTTACCGACTCCCTCTATGAAGGTGGACAATCAAGGGTCTAGGGTCTGAGTGTTCGTGAACAGCTGTGATACAGGTAAGTGATCATTCAGTACATGTATTGACTTTTTTTTTTTCTTTTTTGTTGTACAGTTTCGCAGGATCCTGTTACCGACTCCCTCTCTGAAGGTGGAAACGACTAACAAGGATTTTTCCATCTGCATCTCCATTCTCTACTATGACTGGCTGGCTGGTTTTCTGTCCATCTTCAACTGTGTGAGGCTGACTGTTCGTAAATAGCTGTGATACAGGTAAGTGATTATTCAGTTTCTATACATGTATTGACTTTTTTTTCTTTTTTGTCATACAATTTCCCAGGATCCCGTGACCGACTCCCTGTCTGAAAGTGGACTTACCAAGGTCTTTACATCTGCATCTCCATTTACAACTGTGACTGTCTGGCTGGTATTCTGTCCATCTTCAATTGTGTGAGGCTGACTGTCCGTAAACAGCTTTTATACAGGTAAGTGATCATTCAGTTTCTATACACGTATTGACTTTTTTTTCTTTTTTGTCATACAGTTTCCCAGGATTCTATTACCGACTCCCTCTCTGAAGGTGGACTATCAAGGGTCTAGGGTCTGACCGTTTGGGAACAGGTTTGATACAGGTAAGTGATTATTCAGTTTCTATACACGTATTGACTTTTTTTCTTTTTTGTCATACAATTTCCCAGGATCCCGTGACCGACTCCCTCTCTGAAGGTGGACTAACCAAGGTCTTTACATCTGCATCTCCATTTACAACATTGACTTGCTGGCTGGTATTCTGTCCAACTTCAACTGTGTGAGGCTGTTCGTAAACAGCTATGATACAGGTAAGTGATCATTCAGTACATGTATTTACTTTTTTTTGTTCTTTTTTGTTGTACAGTTTCCCAGGATCCCGTGACCGACTCCCTCTCAGAAGGTGGAAACAACTAACAAGGATTTTTCCATCTGCATCTCCATTCTCTACTATGACTGGCTGGCTGGTATTCTGTCCATCTTCAACTGTTCGAGGCTGACTGTTCGTAAATAGCTGTGGTACTGGTAAGTGATCATTCAGTTTCTATACACGTATTGACTTTTTTTTCTTTTTTGTCATACAGTTTCCCAGGATTCTATTACCGACTCCCTCTCTGAAGGTGGACTAACCAAGGTCTTTATATCTGCATCTCCATTTACAACTGTGACTGGCTGGCTGGTATTCTGTCCATCTTCAACTGTGTGAGGCTGACTGTCCGTAAACAGCTGTTATACAGGTAAGTGATCATTCAGTTTCTATACACGTATTGACTTTTTTTTCTTTTTTGTCATACAGTTTCCCAGGATCCCATTACCGACTCCCTCTCTGAAGGTGGACAATCAATGGTCTAGGGTCTGACTTTTGTTAAACAGTTGTGATACTGGTAAGTGATCATTCAGTACATGTATTGACTTTTTTTTTTTCATTTTTGTCACACAATTTCCCAGGATCCTGTGACCGACTCCCTCTCTGAAGATGGACTAACCAAGGTCTTTACATCTGCATCTCCATTTACAACTGTGACTGGCTGGCTTGTATTCTGTCCATCTTCAACTGTGTGAGGCTGACTGTCCGTAAACAGCTGTTATGCAGGTAAGTGATCATTCAGTTTCTATACACGTATTGACTTTTTTTTCCTTTTTTGTCGTACAGTTTCCCAGGATCCCGTGACCGACTCACTCTCTGAAGGTGGACAATCAAGGGTCTAGGGTCTGACTTTTGTTAAACAGTTGTGATACTGGTAAGTGATCATTCAGTACATGTATTGACTTTTTTTTTTCTTTTTTGGCGTACACTTTCCCAGGATCCCGTGACCGACTCCCTCTCTGAAGGTGGAAACGACTAACAAGGATTTCTCCATTCTCTACTATGACTGGCTGGCTGGTATTCTGTCCGTCTTCAACTGTGTGAGGCTGACTCTCCGTAAACAGCTGTTATGCAGGTAAGTGATCATTCAGTTTCTATACACGTATTGACTTTTTTTTCCTTTTTTGTCGTACAGTTTCCCAGGATCCTGTTACCGACTCCCTCTCTGAAGGTGGAAACGACTAACAAGGATTTTTCCATCTGCATCTGCATTCTCTACTATGACTGGCTGGCTGGTATTCTGTCCATCTTCAACTGTGTGAGGCTGACTGTTGGTAAATAGCTGTGATACAGGTAAGTGATTATTCAGTACATGTACTAAGTTTCTTTTTTGTCATACAATTTCCCAGGATCCCGTGACCGACTCCCTCTCTGAAGGTGGACTAACCAAGGTCTCTACATCTGCATCTCCATTTACAACTGTGACTGGCTGGCTGGTATTCTGTCCATAATCAACTGTGTGAGGCTGACTGTTCGTAAACAGCTGTTATACACATAAGTGATTATTCAGTTTCTATACATGTATTGACTTTTTTCTTTTGTCATACAGTTTCCCAGGATCCCGTGACCGACTCCCTCTCTGAAGGTGGAAACGAGTAACAAGGATTTTTCCATCTGCATCTCCATTCCCTACTATGACTGGCTGGCTGGTATTCTGTCCATAATCAACTGTGTGAGGCTGACTGTCCGTAAACAGCTGTTATACAGGTAAGTGATCATTCAGTTTCTATACACGTATTGACTTTTTTTTTTCTTTTTTGTCGTACAGTTTCCCAGGATTCTATTACCGACTCCCTCTCTGAAGGTGGACTATCAAGGGTCTAGGGTCTGACTGTTCGTGAACAGCATTGATACAGGTAAGTGATTATTCAGTTTCTATACATGTTTTGACTTTTTTTTCTTTTTTGTTGTACAGTTTCCCAGGATCTCGTGACCGACTCCCTCTCTGAAGGTGGAAACGACTAACAAGAGTCTATCCATTTGCTTCTCACTTCACAACTATATATATATATGTAAATACAGCTATATTCTGTCCATTTTCAGCTGTGTGAGGCTGAATGTTCGTAAACAGCTGTTATACAGGTATGTGATCATTCAGTTTCTATACATGTATTGACTTTTTTTCTTTTTTGTCATACAGTTTCCCAGGATCCCGTGACCGAGTCCCTCACTGAAGGTGGACTAAGAAGGGTCTTTTCGTCTGCATTTCCAGGGGGGGGGGGGGGGGGGGTCACAGCAAAAACTTTTTAGAAGGGTTACAGTAGGACTGGGTAGGCAAAAGTAGCCAAACACAAATGCACTCGCACCAGCAGACAGCAGGGGGCAGCTCAACACATGGGGAAGAGAGAAGAAATGAAAGAAAAACTAAAAATAATGAAGAAAAGGTTTAGGTTTATATATGAATTTGAACAGTATTGTAACACCGCTGTTTCTTACAGAGTGGGATTGGACTTTGCTAAAAAAAAAAAAAAAAAAAAAAAAACATGTAAAAAAGCCAGCACAGTTCACAGAACAGCTCATGATCCAAAACAGACCACATCCTCTGTAAAACACGACGGAGGCACTGTGATGGCTTGAGCATGCATGGCTGCCAGTGGCACTGGATCACTAAAGCTTATTGATGATGTGACACAGGACAGAAGCAGCCGGATGAGTTCTGAGGTATTCAGAGACATACAATGTGCTCAAATGCAGCCAAACTGACTGGTCAGTGTTTCATAATACAGATGGACAATGACCCAAAACATAAAGTCAAAACAACCCAGGAGTTTATTAAAGCAAAGAAGTGGAATATTCTTGAATGGCCAAGTCAGTCACCTGATCTCAACCCAACTGAGCACGCATTTCACTTGTTAACGACTAAACTTCAGACAGAAAGGCCCACAAACACACAGCAACTGGAAACCGCTGCAGTAATGGCCTGACAGATCATTAAAAAGGAGGAGAAACAGCATCTGGTGATATCCATGAGTTCAAGACTTCAGGTGTAGCAGACTGGGGGGAAAAAAAGTTAAATTATTTTCAGTAACAAGAAATAGGGCCCCTTTAATATTTTTATTTTATTTTTCTTTATTTCATTTGTTTGGATTACATTTAGGCTGGTTTAAACCTCAGTATAATTATCATTCTACTGTTATTAGTTTGGACTAAGGCTAATAGGTCATTTTCGTTTCTCCCAGTAGAGGCACTCTTAGGCATCAGTGGTAAAGGCCCTCCAGCCTCTGGCTCGGTTAGTGGTTCAGAATAAAGCTTTTGCCACAGGCTGATGACTCATTAACCTGTGTGCTGGTTTCTTCCTCGTCATGTAGAGGAATGAAAATGTCCCTACATACATTTTAGTGGTGAATCTATACTCTAATATGTTGATGAAGCCTTGTGCCATGTCTTAGTCCAAGTTAAATGTGTTTTGGTTAAGTTATGTCGAGTGAATGAGAAGATGGAAAATATGTTAGCCATTTAGCTTAGCATAGGGGCATGTTCTAATCTGAGAATCCCACTCTTAGTACTTTTATATGTTCTGTAATCCAGTGTTTTTACTAAAAAGTCTAAAACATTTGATACAACACAAGTTTAGGAGTTTAAAGAAGTGTTTTTCCATTATTTTGAGCTTTTTTAACAGCAGCATTTTCTCTCTATCTTAAGCAGTAGCTCAGCTGCATAGCTTAGCTGCTCTGGTACAGTCAGAGGTGCAGTGGAGTTCTTTGGACTGTGTGTTTTGTGTTCAATTCTGTTCCAAGTGTTTGTGTCTAGTATTATATATGTCAGCCACAAAATCTAAAAGGAGCTTTATATTGGAAAGCTGGTTTATTTTCTATAAATATGTTATGATAAAATAACCATTATGCTCAATTTATCTTACCTCAGCTAAACATCAGTGAAGACGTTACTAATCCACTCAGCCAACATGTAGATAAAGAGTACATGTACATAACATTTTTAACATGTTTAAACATCTGGACATTTGATCTTCATTTGAGTATTGAGAGATGGAGGTAATGTAACTAAATGTAACTAAAATGTAATTAATAGAAATGCAATTTACCTGACAAGTCAGGACTCCTCCACATTTATTACTACTTAAAATTACTAAAATCAGCTAAATCAGCAGCAGCACATCAGCTATAGATGATTAGAGCATGGTTAGAGCAATCCATAACATGAGAATTACAGAGAATTACAGAAGAGACAGTTCATAGTTTGGGTTTTCACTGATTATTGTGTTCATATATACAGGCGAGGAGAGCAGGGCACACACACACAGTTTGATATTTTGGATCATTTAATTCAGGAAAGTATTTCAGAAATATGAATAATATTGTTTACATAAACAACCTGCACAAATAAACAAGTTAACAATTCAGCTCAAAGCACTGATTATTAAATCACAATACTGCTTATGAAATCAAATGGGTCAAATGAAGAGCTTTGAGACACAATGAGATAAAACAGTAAATAGTCACAGAGAAAAGAACAGTTCATATAAGATGTTGTATAAAAAATGACTAATGAGGTTATTTAGGTGTTAAGTTCATACTGATGTGGCTTTACAGGGCTTCTCTGTTCTGTAGTCAGTGTTTCTATAGTTTCTCACTTCAGAAATGGGACAGGTTGTGTGAACACGGCTCTTCTGCAAAGCATACTGTGGATTATTCTAGTTACAATATTCAAAAAGAAGTGTATGCTTTACAGTGTGCTTTGTAGAAGAGCCGTGTTCACTCACCTTTTTTAATACTACTGTGAGGGACGATGTACCTATATGTTTCACTCACCTGTACACCTGTGTAATGTGACGTGATAATAAAAGTGATTTGATTTTATTTTTTGGTGGCTCAAGGGGTTGTTAGAAGAGATGTCCACAAGGGGGTGCTATAGTGCCATTATTCCTGGTAACTCTGCTGGTGACCGAGTGCTAAGAAGGCTGAGAGAAACTATAGAGAAAGTCTACCAGCTGTATTTCTATTCTTTACAGACCTCTTTCTTTT
This sequence comes from Salminus brasiliensis, assembly GCF_030463535.1. Classification (NCBI taxonomy): domain Eukaryota; kingdom Metazoa; phylum Chordata; class Actinopteri; order Characiformes; family Bryconidae; genus Salminus; species Salminus brasiliensis. Next base: position 15,731,685 of record NC_132892.1, read on the forward strand.
GGGTTGGTACTAAGTACACTGCACACACCTACATGTGAAATCTTAAAAGACATGATTTTCTAAAAAATGTTTTATTCATTTGTTTATTTATGATATTAATTAACAACTAAAATTAGCATACACATTTTAGACTGCATGCTTTATGAATCTTCTGCTAAGAATTAGAGAGCCTGTTGCAGAGGTGGGTGTTCACTAGTTACCTTTACACATGATAATAGGAGAATGAGGATGGGAGTCTAGTTTTCCTTTCCTAGTCATGAACTCCATTTTTGAGTGTAATGTTGTCATGTTATGTTGGTGAGCATCTGCATGGCTCTGTGATGGATCACGTGTCTAATTTAAGAGCTTTTTTAGACCAAAAATATAAGTAAACGAAATCAACCATAACAGACACTGATTGTATCTAAAGTTCCAGTGCAGCTCTATAAGTTATTCAGTATTGAAGTATTTTATTTTAATTCACTAATTTTCTACATCTGTCACACTGCCAATAAAACGTGAAGCTCTGGAGCAGCCGCACAGTGACCTAAGGTCGCCGGGATAGAGGGATTTTAGTCCCCAAGCACTGGCTTAAGGAGCAGTTGAACTGTGTTCTCTTGAGTAATGGAGCTCCATCCAGTACCTTGGGCTGATTTGGAGTGCATAGACTAATCATCCAGCATCAGTGCATCAGGAATTGCTACGTAAACCAGACCTCACAACCGCGACTTTTCCTGTGCCTTTGTCCACAGAAGGAGAGTTCACTGGTCATCAGTTTGAAATACAGGTGCAGAACAAGTGTTTAAACAATGATGCACCACTGATAGCTAGAACTGCAGCTGTCTCTCCAGATCTGCTGAACGATATTAGGGTACAGAATGACTTCCCCGCCCCTCCTCAGACAACCAATGGGCCTCTTGCACACTCATGCCCTGGGGATTCAGCAATGTATGTAGTGGGTATATATTAATGGGTGCATGTCACAGTTCAGCCAGTTCAGAGTGTGAGGGGGAGAAGAGTGTTTGTCAGTCTGGCTGTCCTGGACTTCACACTCCTGTAGCGTCGGCCCGATGGTAGGAGCGTGAAGAGGCTGCGTTGAGGGTGTGTACTGTCCCTGATTATGCTGTGGGCCCTGCTGATGACCCTGGTCCTGTAGTTGTCCTGCTTTACTGTGATTGTAGTGTACTGTAAATGTAGTGTTTCTGTACTGTAAAACAGTATGTTTATGACAATTAACTGTACTGTAAGTATAGTGTATATAGATGACTGTACTGTAAAATATGTGTACTACAAATTAGTACATTAAATAACAATAATCTATTGTGAATTATTGTTCTGTAAAGTTACCATATGTTTATTGTAATTAAGTGTACTGATTATATTTTAGTGTACAATAAATGTAGTGTACTGTAGTTTTACTGTAATGTAGTGTACTGTATATTTATTACAATTAACTGCTGAATTCATTCAATTCATAAATTCATTAAATGAATCCAGTTTTACGTACAACAGAATGAACTTACAGTGGAGGAAATAAGTATTTAATCCCCCACTGATTTTGAAAGTTTGGACTCTAACAAATAATTAAACAGTCTATGCTAGCTTTATTTTAACAGTGAGAGAATAAAAAATAATTTGCATTTCATTGAGGGAACTAAGAATTTGATCCCCTAAAAACCATGACTAATATTGGCTCCCACAGACCACTGACACATCCTACTCTCAGTGAAGTCGTTACCTGCATGAGAGACACCTGTCCCAAATTGTCACCTGTGTAAAAGGCCATCTGCCAAGAGACTCAGTGACACTCCAACATCTCCACCATGGGCAAGACTAAAGAGCTGTCTAAAGATGGCAGGGACAAAATTGTTGAGCTACACAAGGCGGGAATGGGCTACAAAGCCATAAGTAAGAAGCTGCAAGAGAAGGTGACTACTGTTGGTGCAATTATTCGGAAGTGGAAGAAGTACAACATTACTGTCAATCGACCTAGGCCTGGAGCTCCATGCAAGATATCACCTTGTGGAGACTCACTGATCATGAGAAAGGTTACAAATCAGCCAAGAACTACATGGGAGGAGCTGGTTAATGATCTTAAGGCAGCTGGGACCACAGTCTCCAAAAAAAAAACATTGATAATACACTGAGACGTAATGGCTTAAAATCCTGCAGTGCACGCAAGGTTCCTCTGCTCAAGAAGACTCATGTCCAGGCTCTTTTCAGCAAGCCAGTGGCAACAGTGGCAAGGAAAAACTCAAAAGGGGAACCCATCTTTCTCTGGTCGACACTGGATAGCATGCATGCAGGTAAAGAGTCACAAGCAATCCTTCTAAAGCATTTTGTAAACAAAATGTACATGAAGGCAGCATAACTCTGTTCACAGAGAATACAGTAGCAGAACTATTAAAGAACACAGTTGCGTGACAGTTTTCATACAGAATACAGTAGCATCAATTTTACCTTTAGAAGTCAACAGGGTCACATTTTTCATACAGAATACAGTAGCATATAATCACTCAAACAGCAGATAGGAGCATGAATCTAAATACAGAATACAACAGTGCTGCTCTTCATATTCAACATAGAGCTTTAAGCTTCCTCTATTAATTCATTTTCCATACATCATTCATCCACCTTCAGGCTGCAGTAGTTTAGCCCCACTAAGACAATAATGCTTAAATTGCATTTCAGAAAAATGCAGCCAATCAAAAGAAAGCTCATTTACATAACGACACAGTTATAGAAACAGCTTGTTATTATTTTAATGGACTAAGGGCAGGTTTGGGTACATAAAGCTCCATAAAACAATGTAAGTAAGACTGAAGAGAAAAGGTCAAATAAAATGTAGACTTGGAGAGTAAGGGTAATACTAGAACTCTACAAAGCCATGGATGTTGTTGCTCACTGTTCAAAAGGCAGCATCATTGTTATTTTATCAGTGACAAACACCTCGACCATGTGGTAGCTCAGACAGAGCAGAGGCAGGTAGTAAAGACCTGGTGTTCGGTCAGAGCAACATGACAGCACAGTAAGACCTTCAGCTCCGCCAGATGGACGTTACAACAGTCTACTTGCACGCTCTGATTGATTGTGAGATGTATATGGAGCAATCAGAGGGATTTGAAGGAAAGTCAAATACAGCTGTGAACTGAATAAGTCACTGTATGCTCTTAAACTGTCTGGAAGAACCTGGAACAACATGTTGCCTGTTTATCGAGATGAAAATGGCTTTCCACAGAACTTTTGTCTATGACAAACACACTGAAATCAGGAGGATGATACTGATAATGTGGGTTGAGGGTCTGAGGTTGAGGTAAAAAAGATGCCAACAGAATTCAAGATGAAGGATCTAGGAAAACTGAACCATTTTCTAGGTACTGATTTCAATCAAAGTCAAGGCGCAGTAAATAGGAGTCAAAAGAAGTACACATCAAAAGTACCTGAACAATTTGGTAGGTCAGACTGTAACCAAGGTCCAACCACAAATCCCAATCACAAAGCAGCATGTAGCTTGTTTGTTGTGATGAGGCGCACAAGACCTGATCAAAGTTGGAGCAGTTAAACAGTCACAGTACTTGTCTGAGCCAAATGAACAACAGTGGACTGCAGTCGAGCATGTAATTAGGTACTTAAAGGATACAACTGATCATGAACCGTTACAAAAAGAGTGGAGAGAAACTGAAACTTGAGGTAAACTTGAACTAAACACGGCCTTCCTGCTCTGTCTACACATGAAGCAGAACATATGGCACTGGCTGCAACCACTCAGGAAAGCTTGTACCTGGCACAGCTACTAAATGCCATGGACAGTGATCACCACTATGCACCTGTGAAAATATCTGAAGACAACCAAGGAGCAATTGATCTTTGGAAGACAAAATTTTTGGGGCATCTGCGGCTGCTAGGACTAAAGGACACAATATTAAACTCCTCACACGAGTGAACAGGATAAAGACAGTGATGAAAATGAAGACGCATATGCTGACGTTTGGAAGCTCGTTTCTGGATGTTTCTGGAGAAATGCTAAGGATTACAGAGAAGTAATGGGAGTGGATTACATTATTACTACCAATGTCAGCAGCAATAACATTTTATGACTGCTGGTGAGTTTGGTAAAAGTGCTGAAAGAGAATCTAGGGTGTTTGATGTTATTGCATTTAACAACATTTCTTTGATTCTGATTGGAGCAACACTGTCAAGACTATACCAGAGCACAGCCTGCAGATCATCTGTTACAATGCTCTACATCTGCAGGGTGAGATGGTTCAGTCTGCAAGGTTATTAATGAAAACACTAGCTGTTGAGGTTGCTAATAAAGGGGGTGGCAGGTGGAGATCATGTTTGAAGTAGTTCTAAAACAGGATTAGGTGTTGGTTGGAGATGGAGTCAGGTGGAGAAATACAGAGTTCTCTTAATACCCAGGGGCAAAATTTAACCTAATGTTAAGGGGGTCCTGAATCAATGTCTGATCAGTAGAAAGAGCTGCTTCTGATAAAAAACCACAGCAAATTCACCAAGGCCATAGACTGTGATAAGCAGGAAATTGTGCTGCTTTTTGGAAGCCGGAGACTAGCCTGCCACTTTAAGACTAAGCACCCCAAAAGACGGTTAACAGATCTCCTTCTCTACTACGAGTCTCTGGGTCTACGATTTAAAACAGTGTAGATGGATCTAAAATGTACAAAGGGTTACAGTCAAGTAATGACCTTGAGCTCCACCAGGGCATGAAAAAACAAAAAAACTAAATGGTAATAAATTGAACCTAAACTCTGCATACAAGGGAAATCTGCTCAGAGTAGAAACATTGTAAAAAACACAAGACCATGTCTGTTCTATGTGTGTTACAGAACACCAAACCCATACTGACCAGGCAATGTCAGATGATGATGAATATGATGATGATTATGATTTCCATGAGGAGAGGTGTGTACCCCCCTGCTGACAACTAACCGTGTTAATCAGAAGAAAGACAGACATGGTACACGCTATGCAAAGAGAAAGCACCTCAGGATTTAGCTGACTACGTGTCAGATATTGAAGACCAGACACTGACCAATCAGTGCAGACAAAAAGGGGAAGAATTCTCTTAGTACTTTAAAGCCACAATCTTGTTGTTTTAATTGTAGAGTCCCCCTGTCCTGCACGTTTTATTGCAGGGGTGTTCAGTCTTATCTGCAAAGTGTCGTGTAGCTGCAGCTTCTCCATCCTAAACAGGCTGCAGGACACCTGATTCCACTTGTTTAATCAATTAGTGAGTCTTCAAACAACTGATCACATGTGCTTCTGCTTGGCTGGTATGAAAAGCTGTACCCACACCGGCCCTTTGTGAGTAAGATTGAACACCCACACCACTGAGGGAGGGTTTGTAACTCATGATCAATAAGATAAAGGCGTGTATTTGAAAAGCTTCTCAATGTAGGAATGCAGATATGGGATCAGAGTCCTCTGTTATTTACAAAGACAAGAACTGCTCCTAAATTAGTGCATTACCTAGCAGCTGATTGTCTGCTTATATAAAGAGGCTTTTAACTCTTTCAAATAATCGTATTGTCTTACTTTCTGCTGTTCCCACATTTACCACACCTTTATGTTAAAAAAAAGTGACACATTCCAGCAGATTTTAAAAGTATTGAGAAAAGAAGTTATTCAGTGAATCAAGAAGTGTGTCCACTATTCTTAAAAGCTCATATATAGACCTTGATGGTCAGGCAGAGTTTTGAGGCAGAGAAAATGCAGGAGCAGTGCTTGAGCAGTTCTCTACCAGCTATATGATCTATATAGAAACAGAACTCCAGCAGAATCCACTCTGTGCATGAACCTGATGAGACTCCACTGAACTCTGCGTGCAAGGAACCTTTTACCACCCTGTATTTCGTCATTATTTTAAATGCATTTTTTAATAATGCAATAGCATTAAACATTTTTGATAATGTAATAGCAGTGATGTGTGAAGATTAAGACACACCTAGGGCTGGGCCTAAATGTCCAAATATTATATTAAAGGACCATAAACTGTTTGTGGAGTTGTGTGAACAAAAAATCACGCTTCATCCCTTACAATTAAAACTGGCTGTTTTTTATTTGAGGTCTTTTCAACTGTGTGAAATTCTGTTTCAGGTACTTTAAGCTAGATACAGTGGAGTATGAAATGTTTGATTTCTGATATTTACAGTATGTTTAGGATTACATTTCAGGGAGGTGAATCATGTTATCTGAAAAATGGGCTACGCTAATCCCCTTATAGAATCCATAGGGGGCGCTACAAGCTCTGTGTTGAATGTGAAGCGCAATGCTGTTGTATCCAGTATTCAGAGCTATGCTACTGAATTCTGTATGAGAAGTAGCAGAACTTTCCTACAGACCACAGTAACAGAACCCTGTTCTGCCAGAATAGAGTAGCGTAACGATGTCTTACAGAACACAGTAGCCTAAGATAAGATAAGATAAGATAATCCTTTATTAGTCCCGCAGTGGGGAAATTCACAGTGTAACAGCAGAAAGGGATAGCAGGACACTCAGTTACAAAAAAAAAAAAAAAAAAAGCCTGAAACTGTTCATTCACAACAGAGTAGCATAATGCTTTCATTCAGAAGACATTAGAATCATTATTTTGATATAGAATACAGTACCAGTACTCTTTCAACCAGAATACGGTAGCATAACACTACACAACCAGCATAGAGGAGCATAACTCACACAGAATACAGTATTCAATACAAATGAATTTTATTTATACAGCACTTTCACAACAAATGTGGTCACACGCAGCTTTACAGAGATCCGGGTCCAAGCCTCTTCTGAGCAAGTCAGTGGCAAGGAAGTCTCCCTCAGATCGAGAGGAAGAAACCTTGAGAGGAACCAAGACTCAAAAAGGGAACCCATCCTCCTCTGGTCGACACCGGATAGCACAATGACAAGCAGAACAGCAATAAAACATGGAATTAAGGGAATATGGCCAATGTGCCGTCAAGCCAAAAAAAGATGAAAACATGAGTGAATTGAAGTCCATGCAGGTACACGATCACAAGCACAGCCATGCCGTGAGGTGAGGATGACTCAATTCGAGGCCCCAGAACCAGACAGCGGTCAGGAGGGTGGTGGAGAGAGCGAGGTCTGCCGATGGAACAGTTGAAACTGGGCATCTCAACATATGTAAAAGAGAAAGAAAACACAAAGGGTTAAAAGGAAGGGGGCAAAAACTTTTTAGAAGGGTTACAGCAGGACAGGGTAGGAAAGAGCAGCCAAACACAAATACACTCGCACCAGCAGACAGCAGGGGGCAGCTCAGCACATGGGGGAAGAGAGAAGAAATGAAGGAAAAAATAATAATAATGAAGAAAAGGTTTAGGTTTATATATGAATATGAACAGTATTGTAACACCACTCAAGCACAACAAAGCAGCCAAACAATTTATACAGAACACAGCAGTGTAACCATTCTCATGCAGAACACAAGCGGGACACAGCAGCCCAACACGGTTCAAGCAGATCACAAGCAAGTGGCACAGCTGCAGCCACCTTTAGCACTGTGCTTGCAAGGCAATCTTGTAAAAAATTGGAGACTGTGGGTGCAAATGTTTGACCGGTTTCCTACAGAGAGTGGGATTGTTGAGGAGAACAATGCGCCACCTTTCCGCACGTCGCTGGGGAAGATGCAGTGAAGGTCTACAACATGTTACAATTCAGTGAGGAAGAAACTGAAACAAGAAATGTGCTGAAAAACAAGTTCAGGGATTACTGAGAGTCAAGAAAGAACCTACCCGATGTTCAACATTTGTTCTTCATGAGAGCTCAGTATCCAGCTGAAAGCACTGAGGTGTACGGGAGGAATTCGGGGACCAGAAACTGCAGATTTCAACAAAGTAGTCACATACTCTGGACACCACATGTCACCACTGGAAAAGCTACCACTCACCTGTGAACACAAAAGCCAAAAATGCTAAACTGAATTTCACATATTGTTGACTGTGATGTACCAGCAATACTAGGACGTGAGACATGGGAGATGTTACAGCAGGACAGGGTAGGAAAGAGCAGCCAAACACAAATGCACTCGCACCAGCAGACAGCAGGGGGCAGCTCAGCACATGGGGAAAAGAAGAAATGAAGGAAAAAATTAAAATAATGAAGAAAAGGTTTAGGTTTATATATGAATATGAACAGCACTGTAACACCGCTCAAGCACAACAAAGCAGCAAAACTAATTATACAGAACACAGCAGCATCATTTTCATGCAAAACAAGCAGGACAGCAGCAAAATTATTATACAGAACAAGTGACACTGTTCAAGCAGAACACAGCAGCATAACAAGTTTGAGGCAAAAACAAAAGAAGGACACAGCAGCCCAACACGGTCCAAGCAGAACACAAGCAAGTGGTTGGTGTGGCGCAACAGATAACACCACCACCTACCATTGCATTACAGCAACACCATGTGGGAGACCAGGGTTCAATTCCCGGTCTGGGTGACTATGCTGCGCTACACCAATAAGAGTCCCTAGGCAAGACTCCTAACGCTACATTGGCCCACCTCTGTAATACGAGTAACCTTGTAAGTCGCTCTGGATAAGAGCGTCTGCTAAATGCCATAAATGTAAATGTAAATTTAAGTGGCACAGCTTCAGCACTGTGCTTGCAGGGCAATCTAGTCAAAAATTTCATTTTTAGGTGCAAAAGTTTGACTGGTTTCTTACAGAGAGTGGGATTGTTGAGGAGTACAATGCGCCACCTTTCCACATGTCGCTGGGGAAGATACAGTGAAGGTCTACAACATGTTACAATTCAGAGAGAAACAAACTGAAACAAGAAATGAGCTGAAAAACAAGTTCAGGGATTACTGAGAGTCAAGAAAGAACCTACCCGATGATCACCATTTGTTCTTCATGAGAGCTCAGGATCCAGTTGAAAGCGTACAGGAGGAATTTGGGGACCAGAAACTGCAGAATTCAGCAAAGTACTCACATACTCTGGCCACTGCATGTCACTGCTGGGAAAGCTACCACTCCAGTTCCAAGCTCTGCACATTGAACATACCCATTGGAGAATACAGATTCCTTTGACCTTCTTTTGGGGTGTCCTCAGCTTCAGAGGTATTCCAAAGATCAATTGCAGACTATTAAAGGCCTGGAAGATGTTGTCAACGTTACAAACGATATCTTAGTCTGGGGTGAAACGGTCAAGGAAACATGACGGCAGACTCGTCCAAGTGCTGAAAAGGGAAAGACAGTGGAACCTGAAACTCAACAAAAACAAGTGCAAAATCAGATCATCACAAATCCGGTACATGGCCATATGCTTTCTCTGCAGGAGGTCTCAAGCTAGATAGAGATAAAGTGAGAGCTGTAACACACATGCCTAGACCAGAAAACAAGCAGGGACTCATGGGATTAATGGGCATGATTCAGTACCTTTCCAAGTTTATTTCCAGCCTGTCTGAAGTCGGCGCACCCCTCAGAAAACTGCATGACACTCCGTGACAAGTCGAGCACAAAGCTATGAAAAACTGAAATATCTGCTGATAACTGCTCCCACACTAAAGCTCTATGATGTAAAAATACCTGCTACACCATCTGTAGATGCAAGCTCAGAAGGCTTCGTAGCAGCAGTTCTGCAGGAGGGAAAGCCAGTGGCTAAACTACATTCCGAAAGGCAACAGCAAATGATCCAGAGATGCAGCTACTACACACAAGGACCATGGAAGGATGGCCCAATGAGAAAAATCCAAACATACTGGACATTCAAAGAAAAGCAAAATACAGATTCAAGACAAGCTGCAGAGAAGAGAACTCCAGCAGAACAGCTATTATGACAGACAGACAAAGAGCCCACCAAGCATATACATGTGGGACAAGGTGAGAATTCAGAGAGGGCAACCTGCTATCATGATCAGCGACGATTCTTCACAGTTCAGACGCCAGATGGAAGAACCTTTAGAAGAAACAGAAAACAGAACACACATTCATTTGTGAACATTTTAGAACATTTATTCATTGGAACAGTTGAAACTGGAAAAACTCAATACATCAGAAAAACATTGACAGTCACAACAAAAGTGAAAATAACACAGAACTGAAAATCAAAATAAAACAAGAACATTGTCTTCAGATTGGACACTGGTGCTGAATGCAATGTCATCACAGCACAGATCTACAAATCAGATTTGAAACAAAACTCCAGAATTCAACTTAGAAACCACTCACATATTCTAGCCACTGCATGTCACCATTGGAAAAGCTAACACTCACCTGTGAGAAGAAAAGCCAAAAATGCAAGATTGAATTTCACATTGTTGTTAGTGATGTACAAGAAATGTACAAGAAAGACGTGAGACATGTGAGACGTTAGGTGAGTTTAAAGATGGAAGAACCTATAGGAGAAACAGAAAACACCTTCTCAGGACGACTGAAAGAGTTCCCATCAGCATCACCCAATGTTGTTGCAGATTCCTGTGTCGAGCCGCAGGTCAGTAAATCCGGTCCACCTGCAGAAACTGGTACTGCAAAACAACCTGACTTACCTGAGTCACATCCGAGAGAGGCATACAGAGAGGCTTCTTCCACAGACCTGAAAAAGGCAAAAGATCATGAATTCAGTAAGTTGCATGACTCGTTAATCAGAGACAGAGACAGGATTGTTTGTGGTATTAGGGAAGACCTATTGTGGGCAAGGTTGCTGCTTTTGCACTGACTGCATTTTAAACTGAAGGTCACACTGATGGTCAATAAGAGGAAATATCTCACATACTTTAAAAATGAATCTTAGTCTAGATACAGGAGAGGAAACCTCGGTCTCCTGGTTTAAAAACTGTATGTTGAGGAGTTTAGTCAGTTGTGGATAAATGCTGCGTCAGCATGTTTAGAAACTTCAAACAGCATGTTAGCGTGTGGGTTGTTGAGAAAAGGATTTCTTGGATCTCAGACTCCACAGATCGCTTTGGCCTCCCAGGGATCAAACTCCCCCTCTCTCAATGACAGGATCAGCGATTAGACGGTGTTGTGTTGCTGCGTATTTTCTAACTGAACTGACGATTAGAATCAGTGTAGGTACCGAACCCAAGCACAGATTTTACCTTTGAAGGTTTTCTATTCTAAAATGATGAAACCTCCTGGGGTGGTGAAGCTGATCAACAACACATTTATTTCTTATAAATGTCAGTAGGGGGATTTCTCTGAAGACTGTTCTCTGATGAAGGCTGGTAGCTGGATTGGTTCTTGAGAGGACCTGATGCTCCCTGGAACTGAAGTTCAAAATGGACAGCTGTGTATTAGACAGCTCTCCTGTTGTGAAAGACATTTGTGTCACGTAGAAGACATGAACCTTCTTAGGGCCTTTATTTCATCACCTCTTAAACTCCCAGACTTTCTAAGGATTATTATTCTGCAATGACATGGAATACAGCACACACTGGTCAAATCCTTCTAAAGTTAGAGGAGTGAGGAATGAGTTCCTGTGGAGTTTCAGAGGTTAAAAGGGTTCATGATGTTCACCACAGTTTAAACAAACACTGAAAGTTACCTGGAATCGTGCTGGACATCTTCTCTATCTGGCTACAAGAGGTATAGTCTTCCTTGTCTTCAGGATCTGCTTGAGAGACAACATGACAGATTATCTAGAACATGTCAAGTGATTTGGATAACATCAAATACCTCAGAGTTTGATGCTAGTTAATAATAATAATAATCTGAAGGGGTGTTGAAGCCTCGGTCTCCTGGTTTCCTGCATCACTGTGGGAGCAAAGGTTCTAGCTCAACCACGATCCACAGAGCAGGACTTTCCTATCAGAATTGAACCCAGCCAGTAGGCAAACACTTAGAGCCATGCTTGAGGGCTACAAGGGGGCTTGAGGGCTACAACCTTGTCGACTTCGTCAGGATCTGTTGGAGGGACACAACAAGAACACATATATATATACACACACACACACACACACACACACACACACACACACACTGGACTGGAGCGGGATGACGTCTAGATCAGAATAAGCTCTGCTGTTTCCCTCAAACTGATTGACATCCACCACAAAAAAAAACTGCCTATAACTCTGGAGAGGAGACAGAACAGAGGTGGAACACAAGTCATCTTTGATTATTTACTTCTTGTCACTGTTGGTGTCACTGTGCATCGTTCAGCTATTCAGCGCACTTTGCACAAGGAGAGGCTGTCTGTCCAAATAAATGTACTATGGGAGAGTAATGCAGAAGAAGCCTTTTCTGCTCACAAGCCACAAACAGAGTCGCTTGAGGTATGCTAAAGCACATTTAAACAAGCCAGCTTCACTTTGGAATAAGGTGCTGTGGAACTAAAATGGAGGTATTTGGACATAACAAGGGGCGGTGTGCATGGTGGAAAAACAACACAGCATTCCAAGACAAACACTTGCTACCCACAGTAAACGTTGGTGGCGGTTCCATCATGCTGTGGGGCTGTGTGGCCAGTGCAGGGACTGGGAATCTTGTTAAAGTTGAGGGTCACATGGATTCCAGTCAATTGACAATTGATGCAGCATTCAACTTTAAGATTAAGGATGTATTCGCTAAACTATGCCCAGATTTTAAAGTTCAGTCTCACGTGATCGATCTTTTCTTAAATATCCAGTGGTTGTTGTCCTCAGCTGATTCAGCTGATGGAATGAAGATTCTTGATGTGCCGTCCAGGTACTGCTTCTAGGAATGTTCATTTTTTTGGCTTCTGGTCCAGGAAAAGTTCCCAGGAAATGTTCGCTTTACCCTCGTTGAGGTCGTAACCACCCGTTCTACCCGTGATTTCAAGAAAGTAGCTGTGTGGGAACGCTAATCAGATGTCCAGCTGAAATTCTAAAAGGTTTCTAAGGTGATTAGAGTTAGGCCCATCAAGAGCTGGCTGTCCTTTGTTAGGACAATGGTAGAGGACCTCCTTGGTTCCTTTGTTTATCCCTGTTGGGTGTTTGTTTACCTGCCTGGGGAAACAGGTTGGTTCTGTGTTGGTACAGTCTTTTTAATCACCTGTGTAGCCACACCCATTTTCCTCCTCTGGTGCCATCACCTACTGGTGAGCAAGGGTACCTACGTCCCCCGTTGGTCTTCAGGGTATGATTTATCGTACATTTGAAGAGCACTTATGGATGAAATGTCCACTGGGAGAGATAAAGTTCATGGCAGGTCAAGCAAGTCCTTCCAATTCTTAGCAGGTTAGTTTTCCACGAGGTGTTCCTATAAGACTGAAAACATCTGGGCAGCTTTATGCAAACATCTGGGTCGTTCTGGCTGACTAACCAAACTTACAATGCATAATAATGTTGGTCATGTTAAAGCTTTGAATTATATGATTGCATAAATAAATAAAAAACACCAAATATGATTTAATATTGTGGAAATTATTAGATAGATGGCTTTTGATGGAAAGGAGGAAGTATCATCATTAAGCCTTATAGAGAGGAAAGTTAGTGAAGGTGTTAGCTTTCTTGACTGGGATGGATACCTGATGCGTCAGGGTAATTAATAACCATGTTGTCTATATAACATGTGGACCCCTTGTGCTGTCCTGGCAATCAGGTTGTTTTCGTGATCAATGGCTTGTGACTTTGTTGACAGTCTGTTTTAGACTGTATGTATTACATGTTGCAGGAGGTTAATTAAGAGTTAAGCTGACATTAGGTTGACTAATGCCTTATAGGAAGATATCCCATGATCTTAGTTTTAGACTTTGCTTAGGTCAAGTAATTCCACATTTTTGATTGAGTAATTAATTGTCAGGCAGTGTTTCGGTTATTCACACCAAGACTAGTCTTGCGATGGACTAGTGAGGATAAATGTTTCAGGATCCTAAAGCCAAGCATAGACTTGAGCTTAGTGATTTGAACACGTGTCTGCATAAGTAAGTATGTTTATGTAATTATGTTTCAAGAAAAGATAAATAAATATATTGCTGCATTGGTCACCCGTACTCGCTAGGTTTGTACAATGGTGGTAGCAGATATGGTGTCCAACAATCTATGTACATATGCTGTATGCATTTAAAAGAGTTTGATATGGAAAGGGTAAGCAGAAAATAGTAGCTATGCTGGACACTGCTGTAAGCCTAGTTACCAAAATACTGTGCAATAAGCTACCAACACCATGTCACTGCTGTGCTAGTCTATACCCTTTAGTACTAGTGTGTAGTATGCAATTGGGACGCAGCCTAAATCCCCTATCAGATGTTGGAGTGTTTAGTGCGCCCTTCTTTACCTCTGTTTGAGCCATGGAAGCTCAGGTACCAGCACTAATGCATTGCCTTAATAGCTGATATGACCAAATACGATCAAATAAATAAATATATATGTATATGTGCTTTTACTGTGCGTTTACCTCAGTCTGGACACTTTTCTGTCAGAACTATTTGCTGAGTACTCGAACCGTTTCGCCTCAGCCAGCTCTCGACTGGCTGATGAAATCCTGAAACCCTGCTCATTGGTCCCACAGGACTGATTGACAGGAGTTTAAACCAATAAGATTACGGAAACAATTCGTGTGAACCAATACAGAAAATAAGAGAGTTAAGCTGTAATTGAAAATACTTATTTAATAACGTGTTAATACAGTAATAAGAACTATATTTATAAACAGTAAATACTAGGGATACATATATAATAAAAATACAGAAATAATAAATAATTTTACTGGACACTCATCAGTCCTTCTGGGGTGTCGGACAGGCTGTAAGTGTGTGTGATTAATTTGGTGATTAATATGATGATTGATCAGTGTGTTTTGGTTTGGTATCTTAGCTTTTAGCAATTATTTAGTCAATCGCCATCTCCCTGCTCTCTTTCTACGGGCAGAAATTTTGTCCAATGGCTGCATGGAGCTGCAGGATCACAGCTGGCCATAAATGAATGAATGAATGAATGAATGAAGGCCCCAAACCTGACAAAATTAAAGTGGATGAAGCTGGAATCTAGGTGATCAAAACTGAGGCAGAAATGAGCTGTATAGCTGTAGGTCTTCTTAGCGTGTTCTTCTGTGGTGTTTGTTGCCGGTGGACCTCAGAGCAGTACTGATCAAATTTTACGGCTGGCCATAAATGAATGAATGAATGAATGAATGAAGGCCCCAAACCTGAAAAAATGCTTAGAAAAAAAAACAAATTTAAATCCTTAGTGATTTCCTGAGTGTCCCCTGGTCAGATCTACGATCTTGAGATGAGAAGTTGTGATTCAGGAGGCGTTTGAACCGTATTTTTTGCGCTGTATTATTGCAAAGATATTAATAGAAACACGGAGACAACATCGTAAAAAAGCACTAATTAGCATTAAACAGTAGGATTTATGAGATTCCGAAAAAAGGACCTGTCCCAGCAAAGGGGGGCATCCGGTCACCCTGTCTGATCACTCCCAAAGGAGCTGGTTTAGTTGTTTGAGGTGTCGAATTACTGGACAACAGTGAGGGTTCCGCCATTCCTTGTTTACCCTGGTTACCATGGTTACACCATGGCCAGAGGTTTAGTACAGCTCCCTGCAGAAGTCAATGGCAGTGGCCAAGTGGCCAATCAGAGGGCACGGTTTTAAAAAATGTCAGTCGATGATGTCATAATGGCCTCTTTGACATCCCTGTGACATCACGGCCCCACAGAGCAGTATAAATAGACCCTGCAGAGCTCACCTTCCTCACTCTGAGCCTTTCACTCACGCAGTGCAAAGGAGCAGTCAGTGGCATTACCAGTTCTCACCTGAACCAAGACCGAAACCGGGGAGATGGAGCAGTGGAAGGCTGAGCGGGAGTCCCTGCTGTTTCAGCTCAAGGAGGCCCAAGAGAGCATTGAGAAGGAGAAGGCAGCCAGGCTGAGGGAGCGGAAAGCCAACACAAGGAGGCACAACCGCTGGATAAAAAGGGTCAACACAACAAGGGACCAGGACATTGAAAAGGAGACGTACGAGCTACGTGCCAAAGTTCAGGACCTGGAGGAGGCCAAGCAGGAGGTAAAGGACTCGCTGGACTTCCAGTCGGAAATCCTACGACAGGTCAGCGAGGAGCTGGCAGACAACAAAACCAGGCTCAGCAGGTGCAGGGTGCTGGCAGAGCAGCTGTACGCCCAAAACATGGAGCTGCATGCATCTAACTGGTACAAGAACCAGGAGCTGGAGGTCCTGCGACAGGAAAGGGCTCTGACAGAGGCACTGGACAAAGAATACAACCTGGTATCGGCTCTTCCTCCATTGGCAATGCAGAAGCAGAGGGTCATGGAGGAGCTGAAGCAGAAGGCAGCTGCTGCAGAGGAGGCCGCTGCGGAGAGGGCCGCTGCAGAGAGGGCAGCTGCAGAGAGGGCAGCTGCAGAGAAGGTCGCTGTGGAGAGGGCCGCTGCGGAGAGGGCCGCTGCAGAGAAGGCCGCTGCAGAGAGGGCCGCTGCAGAGAGGGCCGCTGCGGAGAGGGCCACTGCGGAGAGGGCCGCTGCGGAGAGGGCCGCTGCTGAGAGGGCCGCTGCTGAGAGGGCCGCTGAGGAGAAGAGCCTCAGCCTTTTTAGCCTTCTCAGCCTTCTCAGGGCGAGGCTTAAAGGCTTCTGGAGCCGACTCTCTGCTGCATGCAGAAAGAGGAAGTGAGAGAGGGAGACAGAAACCGAAACCGAAACCGAAACCGAAAAAAAAAAAAAAAAAAAAAAAAAGGACGGGAACAACAAGAAGGGAAGAGAAAGAGACAGAGTGACGATGAAGATGAAGGGAAAGACAGAAGGCATCAGAAAGAGACAGAGTGACGATGAAGATGAAGGGAAAGACAGAAGGCATCAGAAAGAGACAGAGTGACGATGAAGATGAAGGGAAAGACAGAAGGCAACAGAAAGAGACAGAGTGACGATGAAGATGAAGGGAAAGACAGAAGGCAACAGAAAGAGACAGAGTGACGATGAAGGTGAAGGGAAAGACAGAAGGCATCAGAAAGAGACAGAGTGACGATGAAGATGAAGGGAAAGACAGAAGGCATCAGAAAGAGACAGAGTGACGATGAAGATAAAGGGAAAGACAGAAGGCAACAGAACGAGACAGAGTGACGATGAAGATAAAGGGAAAGACAGAAGGCATCAGAACGAGACAGAGTGACAATGAAGATGAAGGGAAAGACAGAAGGCAACAGAAAGAGACAGAGTGACGATGAAGATGAAGGGAAAGACAAGGCATCAGAAAGAGACAGAGTGACAATGAAGATGAAGGGAAAGACAAGGCATCAGAAAGAGACAGAGTGACGATGAAGATGAAGGAAAAGACAGAAGCAACAGAAAGAGACAGAGTGACGATGAAGATGAAGGGAAAGACAGAAGGCAACAGAAAGAGACAGAGTGACGATGAAGATGAAGGGAAAGACAGAAGGCAACAGAAAGAGACAGAGTGACGATGAAGATGAAGGGAAAGACAGAAGGCAACAGAAAGAGACAGAGTGACGATGAAGATGAAGAGAAAGACAGAAGGCAACAGAAAGAGACAGAGTGACGATGAAGATGAAGGGAAAGACAGAAGCAACAGAAAGAGACAGAGTGACGATGAAGATGAGGGGAAAGTCAGAAGGCAACAGAAAGAGAAAGAGTGACGCTGAAGATGAAAGGAAAGACAAGGCATCAGAAAGAGACAGAGTGACGCTGAAGATTAAGGGAAAGACAGAAGGCAACAGAAAGAGACAGAGTGACGATGAAGATGAAGAGAAAGACAGAAGGCAACAGAAAGAGACAGAGTGACGATGAAGATGAAGAGAAAGACAGAAGGCATCAGAAAGAGACAGAGTGACGATGAAGATGAAGGGAAAGACAGAAGCAACAGAAAGAGACAGAGTGACGATGAAGATGAGGGGAAAGTCAGAAGGCAACAGAAAGAGAAAGAGTGACGATAAAGATGAAAGGAAAGACAAGGCATCAGAAAGAGACAGAGTGAAGATGAAGGGAAAGACAGAAGGTAACAGAAAGAGACAGAGTGACGATGACGATGAAGGGAATGAAAGAGACAGAAGAAGGGTAGAGAAAGAAAGTGTGGGGGAAATGGGGACGTTAATCACAATGACATCTTAAAATGGGCTGGATACCCAGCCTCAGAATTCTCAAATAATTAAACAAATCAATCCCATTAATAAATGAAATGGGCCTCATTAATGAAATCGGCCTCATTAATAAATGAAATTTGGCCTCATAAATAAATTAAATGGGCCTTAAAAATGAAATTGACCTCGTTATTAAATGAAATCGGCCTCATAAATGAAATCGCTCTCATAAATGAATGAAATCGGTTTTATTAATAAATGAAATCGGTCTCATTAATAAATGAAATCGGTCTCATTATTAAATGAAATTGGCCTCATAAATGAAATCAGCCTCATTAATAAATGAAATCGCTCTCATATGTTCAAATCATTAATATCTCAAACGCTAATTTCTAACTAGAGAAAGCTATATCAATGATTTGAGTTCTGAAGGTTTAATTAATAATAGTATTACAATAACAGCCAGTATCAAATGATATCAAGACAAACAAACTGGAATAAATAAATGAAGCAGTTATTAACACAAACTACTCTAAACACAATAACACCCTCAGTCAGTATTAGTGATGCATGATGATATATCTGCGGCCGATATATTATTCACCGATATTTCGATTTTTTCTTTTTAGGTTCGCTAACTGAGGTGGCGGCTGCTCGTCCAGCTCAAGCGCCTCACCTCGGCACGCCAGCTCTTGCTGCAAACGGGGAGAACACGGCGACAAGCGCGGCGTGACTCCACCCACTACGCGCGGCAAGGGAGCGGAACTCCAGCGCATAGTGGGCTACCGACCTGTCACCCTGCTCCAGCCACAGCAGCAGGTCGTCCGGCGTGAGCCCCCCTCGGGGACGCTGAAACACTGTCTTAAAGTGCTTCACGTACTCCGAGAAGGGCTTCACGCTCAGCTCCTCCCAGGTGGCGCTGGCCCAATCCAGAGCTTCTCCAGCGAGATGGGATACGAAGAAGGCGACCTTCGCCTGGTCAGTGCTGGTTCCCTGACAACTTAAATAAGCTCCGGATCACCAGAATATGTATCCGGAATGTCCATCGGACTAGGGATGTGGCGGGGAGTTATGTTGCTGTAAAAAACATAACAACAAACATGCAAATGAAAGAAAACAGCACAATAACAATAGAAACACAACTGTAACAAATGTAAGTGGCAGGCAATTCCCACCAGTGCTCTTACACGAGAGACACTCACCATATAATCAACAACCAAATAATGGAATAGATTTGGATTATTCAGGAAACAAAAAAGCGTCTGTTAATAACTAAATATTTGAAGTAATATTGTGTGCTATTTCAAAGTCATGGACCAAAACTACATTGTGATTGCACACTTTAAAATAAAGCAACAGCCCTGTAACCCCGCTAAATATGTGTGGCATAACAGTTAATAAAATCAGTAAAAATGTAGGGGCAAAATAATGATGATCAAATCTGAGGTAGTGAAAAATATTATTGATTATGGTGGCGGATACTGATCCAAAAATAACCTGCACACTGTTAAAAGAATAAGTTCCTCAAAGATCTTTTGGAGGTTCTTCAATTTGAAACTGTGGAGGAACCTCTTAAGGTGCTTTAAGGAACCTTCTAAAAAAGAAACTGGATTCAACTTTTACAAAGACAGGGAGAAGACTTGCAGAGATGGATCTAAGCAAGATTTATTGAAACACAACAGGAATACAAAACAAGGTGCAGAGAAAACAAGGTGCAGCAACCTAAGGGATAAAACTGAAACTCAAACAGAAAGTGACAAACCAAACGGTGAAAACAACAAACCTGGGACTGGGAGGAGCAGGGAGTGACAGGGGATTGAGCCGTGATCTACCGAAATAAGAACGTGGGAAGGGGTTAATGAAAACCGCAAGTCTAGCTTGGGATACAGGGGAATACTAGGGGAACCTAAACTGCAGGCCTCGCTTGGGAAACAACAGGGAGAACTCAACAGAGTACTAAAGCAATACCATACCATTTTACCAAAAATGTGTAAAACAAAAACCCCAGAATTCAGCTTACAAACCGCTCACATATTCTAGCCACTGCATGTCACCGTTGGGAAAGCTAACGCTCACCTGTGAACACAAAAGCCAAAAATGTAAGATTGAATTTCACATTGTTGATAGTGATGTACCAGCAATACTAGAACATGAGACATGATGGAAGAACCTATAGGAGAAACAGAAAACACCTCCTCAGGACGACTGAAACAGTTCCCATCAGCATCACCCAATGTTGTTGCAGATCCCTGTGTCGAGCTGCAGGTCAGTGAATCTGGTCCACCTGCAGAAACTGGTACTGCAAAACAATCAGGCTTACCTGAGACACATCCGAGAGAGGCATTCTTCACAAGGTCAGGAAGACAAGTGAAAACACCAGCAAGATACAAGGACTGAATCTGGAACACACATACAGTACACATTTACAATATTCACACACACATTCAGAGGACACGGTTCAAGCTCCTGTCCATCTGCTGACTGAATTTAAAGTTACTGTCATTTACTGCATCTTAGATTTGTTTAGGTTATTCTGCAATGTCAAGCTATTCTCATAAATATGGTGTTAAATGTACAGTTCATGTAGTTCAGTTCAGAGACCTCATCTCATTTCCCTTGAGTTTTAAAGCATTATGGTCCGACAGTGTTTGTATGAACGGTGTTGAGAGTCCTGCACAGCCCAAATCCTCCTCATTTATAGTTCTATTCATATTAAGAAAGAGAACAAAAATAGATCAATTCAAGTGTGGGGATTTCACATGTTCTGTAGCTAAGAGGCAGCCCTAGCTAAGAATCACGCAGCTCCCCCAAAAGTACTAAAGTGTGAGTGTAGCACAGAGTCGTCCTTCCTCCATACTTTACACTGAGGAGCTGAAGCGGTTAGCAGAGGGGAAAACGGCCGTGGTGGTCGAGGAGCTCCTCGGCTTTTCCGGGGTCACGCAGACGCCTCCAGTCCCTCTCCGGTGCGGGAGTGGAGACGACGACTCTCGGTGTCCGTCGCGCCGGTAGTGCTGGAGCTCAGACGCCGCGTTGGAGGAGTCACGGGTCAAGCTGGACGACTTCCTTGCAGAGCGGCTGAAAAGCTGGTTTCTCCGCGGCCGCAATGTTTCTCGAGGCTAAAGAGAAAAACGCAAAGGCCGGTTAGTGAGACAGAGGACTGTACAGTAACACGTAAATACAGAACATGTGTGAATCTGCTTCACTTTCATGATCAAATTATTGACATTCCTCAGCATTCAAGGTTTTTTACTGGAGACGATGTGAAATGACCTGAATAAAAACATTTTACAGCTCTATTTCTGTGTTCAACAGATGTACAGTCTACATGCACATTCAACAGTGCTGTTTCTCCCTTAATCTAATAGTGTCAAACATGCTGTTTTAAATAGGAACAGAACAAAGCAATTACACACTCAGATCACAGACATTTCATTAAAAGAAGAAACACAGGCCGACATCACTGGATGCTCCTCTGGGGTCAGTTTGGACAAAGCTTATGAACACAAGTGAATCAGGCAGTGGTGGTGTAGTATTGTATTTGTACAACAGGTGGCGCAGTAGAGCTGTGAAGCTGAGCAGCATCCAATCACTTTTCCCTCATTTCTGCATGAAAGGGTTGATTGATTACAGACTCATTTTTGGGATAAAGGATCTGCCCTGTTTTTAGACTTTTATAAAGCCTCAGTTCAGCAGAGCTTTATTTTATTAAGTAATTATTAGATATTTTCTTTATATTATCTGACAGTAACACAATAAATGTCCAAATGTTGGTGGACACTATTTTTTAATCAATGCATTCAGCAATCAGTTGCACCCATTGCTGACACTGTCCCTGTAATGCAGTATTGCCAATAGAATAGGACTCTCTGGAACAGATAAACATGAACCTATTGGCTCCATGCCTAATGCCAATCGTGGGCTAGAGGGGTATAAAGCCCCCCAGCATTGAGCTGAGGAGAGGTAGAACTGTGTTCTCTGGAATGATGGTGCTCATGATGTCCTTTACTTCTAGGGTGAGCTGGGGAAACTTTTAGCTTTGAGTTGGACATGACGTTGGGTGATCATCCAATATTCTGACCTCACCAATGCTCTTCTTGCTAAATGCATTTCTCACAGCAATGCTCCAAAATCTAGCAGAAAGTCTTTCATGGTAGTAGAAACAGTTACTCCAACAAAAGCAGGCTAAACTCCTTTTTAATACTCTTGATTTCAAAAGAAACAACAAATAAGCAGGTGTCCAAATACTTTTGTCATATAGTGTATTTCTTAGAAATGCTGAATTCTTTTGTTGAAGAGACTCTGGTCAGTTCTGAGAGCAGCAGGTCTAAACTTAAACCTGGACTAAATAAAGAGAGGAGTTTTAGATTTTACTTTGAGTAGAAACAAATAAACATCCAGAACACATCAGTAATGCAGAACAGCTCTTCATTCAGGCTCTTTTCCTGAACATGATATTAATAATATAAACTTTACAGCTGTTTGGAAAAGATGAAGCATTAAGGAGGAGTCTAAAGTAAGTGTAGAAATGAAGACGCTGCTCAGCACTGATGTGTGTATTAATGATAAACTGATTAGTCGTGTGCTTCTCTGTGGACGAGTTGTGATGAAAAGGAGGATCTCAGCCCATTCTCTTCCTACAATGGAAAACACACACACACACACATACACTTCATACACTTCCATCACCAAATATGAGGGTTTATTTAGGGTGTATTCTACACACTGCACACTAACACGTTTCTATAAAACAACAATGGGGCAGAAATGAAAATATTGCAGCACTGATATTAAAAAGTACCACAAGTGTTTGAGCAGCATGAGTGTAGAGCTTTTGCACTGACTGCATTTTAAACTGAAGGTCACACTGATGGTCAATAAGAGGAAATATCTCACATACTTTTAAAATGAATCTTAGTCTAGATACAGGAGAGGAAACCTCGGTCTCCTGGTTTAAAAACTGTATGTTGAGGAGTTTAGTCAGTTGTGGATAAATGCTGCGTCAGCATGTTCAGAAACTTCAAACAGCATGTTAGTGTGTGGGTTGTTGTGAAAAAGGTTTCTTCTTTTTTCGTCAGGATCTGCTTGAGAGACAACATGACAGATTATCTAGAACATGTCAAGTGATTTGGATAACATCAAATACCTCAGAGTTTAATAGTAGTTAATAATATTAATAAATTGAAGGGGAGTTGAAGCCTCGGTCTCCTGGTTTCCTGCATCACTGTGGGAGCAAAGGTTCCAGCTCAACCATGACTCACGAAGCAGGACTTTCCTATCAGAATTAAACCCAGCCAGTAGGTCAAGACTTAGAGCCATGCTTGAGGGCTACAAGGGGTTTATTCATTTATTCACTCACCACTCAACTCACATACCTTAATCTTGGGAACTTTAGCCTCCTGGTTCTTTGCTTCATGGTGGACTGTGTGAGAACAGCTTCTGCCTCCACCACTGGACCACAGAGCACAACCTCACAAGCCTGCTGGGAACACGAAGAAGCAGAAACTTCTGCAGAGGAAGCAGAATGATGAGCATCCTGCTGGGAAAAAGTTCAAATTCAGTAGGCATAGCTCCATTCAACCTCACAAGTTAGTCAGAAATTTCATTTTTCTAATGACAAATGACAGGTATTGGGTCCTATGAACAAAACACAAGCACACATTTCACAACACCTAAACACAATAAATGCATGTAGTCTAATGCAAAACTACTGACAAGGTCTTCCAGCTGTAATAAGTGGGCTTTTGTCAAACTGGTGGTTCTCGTGGTGTGCAAACTGACTGACCTCTTTATCTGTTTAGTCTGGTACATTTTAAAAAAGCTCAAGCAGGTTAATCACATGGACATGTCTGACTTTGTCGGTGTCTCCCTGGGGCAGTGGTGGCTCAGCGGTTAGAGCGCCGGGATATCGATAACAGGGTTGTGGGTTCGATTCCCGGGCTCGGCAAGCTGCCACTGTTGGGCCCTTGAGCAAGGCCCTTTACCCTCTCTGCTCCCCGGGCGCTGGAGTTGGCTGCCCACCGCTCTGGGTGTGTGTGTGTACTCACTGCCCCTAACACGTGTGTGTGTGTGTGTGTGAGTGTGTGTTCACTACCAGATGGGTTAAATGCGGAGGACACATTTCGCTGTACAGTCCACACTGTACAGTGACGAATATGTGCACCTTTATCCTTTATCCTTTTTTTGAAAGATAACACCTTCATTCTGTAGTTCTGTAGTTAATGGCTGAGGCGAGGTCAGGTCCATCACCAACTGTGCTTAAAAGTTCTGCATCTGTGTCTACTCCACATTTTCACAATATCCATAGTCTGTAGACTCTACTAGACGCTACTAGAATTCCAGGTTATGTCTGGAAAATCTAGATTACTACTGGCTCTGGTTTTCACAGTTACAGCCTCATTAACTTCATTTAGCATATGGGCTGTCAGTTCAGTTGCTAAAGCGTTCACTTCAGCCATTCAGCTTCTCCACCCTGGTCCTGGAGGCACCCACCGTACATTTGAACATTAAATTAAAGTGAGGTTGCAATAATACTTACTAATTTAATGTTTCTACTGTTTAAGCTCTGCCAGTGTGTTGTGCCACAGCAAATCCTGTCCCAAGTCCCGTGAGCTTCTGAACCTAATATTTCTATATATTATTATATCATTAACTACAGTTAATTCAGAGTCTCTGCAAATACATTTCAGGATCTAATAAAACCCACAAATTCATTTTACCTTGTGTTGCCAAAGTATGAGCAGGACTAGCAGATTCAGCCCCTGCCTCCCAATATCTAGACAAGCAGCAGCTTCTGGAGCTGTTTAATTCTGCTACTTAGAAGGAGGACTACTTTCAGACACTGGAAAGAAATCAGTACTTTTTCATTACGCTTCAGAGCTAAAATGTGACCCTGGAAGTTTTCAATTCTCACTTAAATAAGAACTAATGAAATATGGGAGGTAAAGTTGAGTTAAACAGAGCTAATGCAGCTCAGCATCAGCTATTAACTCTAACTAATATTCCTACTGGAGGAAACAACAAGACCAGCTAAAACAGCTAACGGCAGAAAGCCTGTGTTGTCGGATGAAACAGTATAGAAAAGTTAGTCCGTTTTGATCAGGAGCTTTTCCAACAACGTGGAAAATAAGAGCCTCTTTTAGAAAGGTTAGAGCTCCCGAAGTTTCTAAGTTAACGCCGAACATCAGCAGCGCTAGCAAGTTAGCTCCTCCAGTCGTACAGCTGAAGTACAAACACACACGAAAGCAGAAAACCAAGCTTTCAAACATTCACTGTACGTTTATGGTCACATATAAGGTAAAAGATCAGCTTAAAAGCAGCTAGTTCACATGAACTCACCTGGCTCTATCGGGAACGTCTGTCCTGGGAGCCTCCTTGAAGTAGACTGACAGACTGGAAGGGGCGATACCGGTGACTGCGCCTCGTCCCAACACAACTGGACTACAGCTTCATTTGGGCAAAGCTGGAGCGACGATGAGGATTGCAGATGGAAAATCTTCCATAAACTCCAAACTGCTGAAGCTCCTCATTTAGATAAGGCTTTAAACACTGTACACTCATATGCAATTGTACACACACTGTTTAATTAGCAGATTTGATTCATTTAGAAAGTCCAGAATATGCTGCCATAGTATTTCTATGTTGTTTATTTGATGAACAATCCACATTTAGTACATCATACATATTTATAGTACTAAACTGTAAATCATACAGATTTAAACATTTTATTATATTTTTATTTTATTAAATAGGTTCATTCTCAGCGTCTTTAAAGCTTGCAGATGAAAACACTGAGAGACAGAAAGTGTAAACTTCAGGACTGGAAATCAGGATGTAATTTAATTTATTAAAAAATAAATGAAGTGAAATGAAAACTTTAACACTGTAGAAGAAATCTGTCTCTACTGGACAGACACGTCACTTCCGGCTGACAGGTCCAGCGCTGCTCTCCTGCTGCTTGTTTCTCCCAGTCATATCTTTGTATCAGGGATGAGCAGAACGAGGCTTTTTAACCAGTTGAAGCAGAAGTGGTTCATTTGAAGCTCTACTGCGCCACCTGTTGTACAAATACAATACTACACCACCACTGCCTGATTCACTTGTGTTCATAAGCTTTGTCCAAACTGCTCCATACAGCGATGTCGGACTGCGTTTCTTCCTTTAACTGAATGAATTTCATCTGAGTGTGTAATTCCTTTACTCTCCTCCTAAACAAAACAGCATGTTTGACACTATTAGATTAAGGAGAAACAGCACTGTTGAATGTGCATGTAGACTGTACATCTGTTGAACACAGAAATAGAGCTGTAAAATGTTTTTATTCAGGTCATTTCACATCGTCTCCAGTAAAAAACCTTGAATGCTGAGGAATGTCAATAATTTGATGATGAAAGTGAAGCAGATTCACACATGTTCTGTATTTCCGTTTTATTTAAGTACATATTTCAGATGATATGCAGCTCGTCTACAGCGGGACCGGAAACTCACGCGCATTGAACCGCGATTGCGTTCCAGTGACGTAAGGAAGCTTCGTTTCCGGCGATCACGTGATCGTAGGTATTTGGAGGAGACTCTGAGCTGCTGTTTCGATGCGGCCCTGCTTTCAAAGCTCGAGCCGTGATTCCACACAGAGCTTCGACCGGCCATCCTGCTTTATAGTCCGTAATGTGAGCTTTGTCTTCTTCCTCTTAGGCAGTTGTTGTAGTGCTTGTGCTGTCTGTGTTACTGTACAGTCCTCTGTCTCACTAACCGGCCTTTGCGTTTTTCTCTGTAGCCTCGAGAAACATGGCGCCCGCGGAGAAACCAGCTTTCCAGCCGCTCTGCAAGGAAGTCGTCCAGCTTGACCCGTGACTCCTCCAACGCGGCGTCTGAGCTCCAGCACTACCGGCGCGACGGACACCGAGAGTCGTCGTCTCCACTCCCGCACCGGAGAGGGACTGGCGGCGTCTGCGTGACCCCGGAAAAGCCGAGGAGCTCCTCGACCACCACGGCCGTTTTTCCCTCTGCTAACCGCTTCAGCTCCTCAGTGTAAAGTATGGAGGAAGGACGACTCTGTGCTACACTCACACTTTAGTACTTTTGGGGGAGCTGCGTGATTCTTAGCTAGGGCTGCCTCTTAGCTACAGAACATGTGAAATCCCCACACTTGAACTGATCTATTTTTGTTCTCTTTCTTAATATGAATAGAACTATAAATGAGGAGGATTTGGGCTGTGCAGGACTCTCAACACCGTTCATACAAACACTGTCGGACCATAATGCTTTAAAACTCAAGGGAAATGAGATGAGGTCTCTGAACTGAACTACATGAACTGTACATTTGACACCATATTTATGAGAATAGCTTGACGTTGCAGAATAACCTAAACAAATCTAAGATGCAGTAAATGACAGTAACTTTAAATTCAGTCAGCAGATGGACAGGAGCTTGAACCGTGTCCTCTGAATGTGTGTGTGAATATTGTAAATGTGTACTGTATGTGTGTTCCAGATTCAGTCCTTGTATCTTGCTGCTGTTTTCACTTGTCTTCCTGTTTCAGTCGGCCTGAGGAGGTGTTTTCTGTTTCAGTGCTTTCAGCTGGATCCTGAGCTCTCGTGAAGAACAAATGGTGAACATCGGGTAGGTTCTTTCTTGACTCTCAGTAATCCCTGAACTTGTTTTTCAGCACATTTCTTGTTTCAGTTTCTTTCTCTCTAAACTGTATCATGTTGTAGACCTTCACTGCATCTTCCCCAGCGACGTGCGGAAAGGTGGCGCATTGTACTTTTTCAGACTCCTCAACAATCCCACTCTCTGTAAGAAACAGGTAAAACTTTTGCACCCACAGTCTCCAATTTTCGACGAGATGTGCTAAAGGTGGCTGCAGCTGTGCCACTTGCTTGTGTTCTGCTTGGACTGTTTTGGGCTGCTGTGTCCTTTTTAATTAGGCTGCTGTGTCCTGCTTGTGTTTGCATCTAAATGGTTACACTGCTGTTTTATATAAATTGTTTTGTTGTGCTTGAGCGGTGTTACGGTGCTGTTGATATTCATACATAAACCTAAACCTTTTCTTCATTATTTTTGTTTCCTTCATTTCTTCTTTCCCCCATGTGCTGAGCTGCCCCCTGCTGTTTGCTGGTGCGAGTGCATTTGTGTTTGGCTGCTCTTTCCTAACTTGTCCTGCTGTAACCCTTTTAAAAAGTGTTATCCCCCCCCCCCGCCCAAATTTCCTAAGATGACTTTGCATTCAGCACCAGTGTCCAACCTGAAAACAATGTTCTTGTTTATTTCAAAATTTTCAGTCCAGTTATTTTTTCAGGTCTGTGGAAGAAGCCTCTCTGTATGCTTTTCTCAGATGTGACTTAGGTAAGTCAGATTGTTTTGCAATACCTGCTTCTACAGGTGGACCAGTTTCAGTGGCCTGCCGCTCAAAACAGGAATAGGCAACAACGTTGTGTGATGGTGATGGACAGGAGCTTGAACCGTGTCCTCTGAATGTGTGTGTGAATATTGTAAATGTGTACTGTATGTGTGTTCCAGATTCAGTCCTTGTATCTTGCTGCTGTTTTCACTTGTCTTCCTGACCTTGTGAAGAATGCCTCTCTCGGATGTGTCTCAGGTAAGTCTGATTGTTTTGCAGTACCAGTTTCTGCAGGTGGACCAGATTCACTGACCTGCAGCTCGACACAGGAATCTGCAACAACATTGGGTGATTCTGATGGGAACTGTTTCAGTCGTCCTGAGGAGGTGTTTTCTGTTTCTCCTATAGGTTCTTCCATCATGTCTTATGTTCTAGTATTGCTGGTTCATCACGGTCAACAATGTGAAATTCAATCTTACATTTTTGGCTTTTGTGTTCACAGGTGAGCGTTAGCTTTCCTAACGGTAACATGCAGTGGCTAGAATATGTGAGCGGTTTTCAAGCTGAATTCTGGGGTTTTGTTTCAAATCTAAGTGACTTGTAGACATTTCCTGAGATGACCTTGCATTCAGCACCAGTGTCCAACTTGAAAACAATGTTCTTGTTTATTTCAAGATTTTCAGTCCAGTTATTCTTTTCACTTTTGTTGTGACAGTGTTGATGTTTGTCTAATATTCTGTTTTTCTGATTTCAACTGTTCCAGTGAAGAAATCTTCCTGCTCTGTCTTTTGTTCAACTGCATTATTTTTTTCCCTCATTCTACTCTGTTTTGTTTTACACATTTTTGGTAAAGTGATTTTCTGTTGCAGGATTTACACACTTGGCCAAAGGCAGGACATTGTTTATGTTCATAACCACATCTGGAGCAGCTTGCTTCTGTTGCTTGTTCATTTTTAGCTAGTTTGGATTTGCTCTTGTGTTTAAACCCAACTGTTTTTGTTTCTGTCGTTCTGTTTTGTATTTCATTGAGCACTTTTTTTCACTTCACTTGATGTCCCTTCATTTGCACAGCAGATATTCATGGCCTTTTTCTATGTTCCATCTGTTTCTCTCAGCAACCTTGCCCATAATTGGTCTTCCCTAATACCACAAGCACTCTTGTCTCTAATTAAGGAGTCATGTTACTCCCCAAATTCATGGTCTTTTGCCTTTTTCAGGTCTGTGGAAGAAGCCTCTCCTTATGCTTCTCTTGCATGTGCCTCAGGTAAGTCAGATTGTTTTGCAGTACCAGTTTCTACCAGATTCACTGACCTGCGGCTCGACACAGGAATCTGCAACAACATTGGGTGATGCAGATGGACAGGAGCTTGAACCGTGTCCTCTGAATGTGTGAGAATATTCTGATTGTGTACTGTATGTGTGTTCTGACTGAAAATAAAACAAGAACTTTGCATTCAGCACCAGTGCCCAACTTGAAGACACTTTTGTTGTGACAGTGTTGATGTTTGTGTAATATTCTGTTTCTGATTTCAACTGTTGCAGTTGAACAAAGGACAGAGCAGGAAGATTTCTTCACTGGATGGTTTTTTTTTTTTTTTTTTTTTTTTCCTCATTCTGCTCTGCTTGTTTTGTTTTACACATTTTTGGTAAAGCGATTTTGCTGTTACAGGATTTGCACACTTGTCCATAAGCAGGATATTGTTTCTGTTTCTTTTCAAAATCACATCTGGTGAAGGACAGGAACTTGAACTGTATTCTGTGAATGTGTGTTCTGTTTTCTGTTTCTTCTATAGGTTCTTCCATCTGGCGTCTGGACTGTGAAGAATCGTGGCTGGTCATGATAGCAGGTTGCCCTCTCTGAATTCTCACCTTGTTCCACATGTAT
Source organism: Salminus brasiliensis (assembly GCF_030463535.1). Lineage (NCBI taxonomy): Eukaryota > Metazoa > Chordata > Actinopteri > Characiformes > Bryconidae > Salminus > Salminus brasiliensis. The sequence goes on from NC_132892.1 coordinate 15,761,862, forward strand.
ATGCTTGGTGAGCTCTTTGTCTGTCTGTAATAATAGCTGTTCTGCTTGAGTTGTCTTCTCTGCAGCTTGTCTTGAATATGTATTTTGCTTTTCTGCTTTGAATGTCCAGTATGTTTGGATTTTTTTCATTGGGCAATCCTTCCATGATCCTTGTGTGTAGTAGCTGCATCTCTGGATCATTTGCTGTTGCCTTTCGGAATGTAATTTAGCCACTGGCTTTCCCTCCTGCAGAACTGCTGCTCCGAAACCTTCTGAGCTCGAATCTACAAATGGTGTACCAGGTATTTATTTATTTATTTATTTATTTATTTTACATCATAGAGCGTTAGTGTGGGAGCATTTATCAGCAGAGACTTCAGATTGTTATAGCTTTGTGTTTGACTTTCTCCCCAGTGCCACGGAGTGCTCGAGCAGTTTTCTGAGAGGTGCGCCGACTTCAGACAGGTTGGGAATAAATTTGGAAAGATACTGAATCATGCCCATTAATCTCATGAGTGCCTGCTGGTTTTCTGGTGTAGGCATGTGTGTTACAGCTCTCACTTTATCTCGATCCAGATTGAGACCTTCTGTAGAGAGCATATGGCCATGTACTGGATTTGTGATGATCTGATCTTGCACTTGTTTTTGTTGAGTTTCAGGTTCCACTGTCTTTCCCTTTTCAGCACTTGGACGAGTCTGCCGTCATGTTTCCTTGACCGTTTCACCCCAGACTAAGATCTCATTCGTAATGTTGACGACACCTTCCAGGCCTTTAATAGTCTACAATTAACCTTTTGGAATACCTGAAGGACCTGAAGCTGAGGACACCCCAAAAGAAGGTCAAAGGAATCTGTATCTTTCAATGGGTATGTTCAGTGTGCAGAGCTTGGAACTTTCATGACGTTTGATCTGCCAAAATCCTCACCACTGTGACCATGCTGCTTACCCAGTCGTTCGGTTTTGTGTAGCTCCTCTATGATTGTTGTCTTTCAGGGCAATCTGGACTTTTCTTGGTGGTTGAATCACTGGTGAGACCATGGGATCTACTTGAATGTGGTGATGTCCTGGTAGGAATCCAAGAACAGTGAACAGATCAATGTCTTTCAGAATGTCATTTTACGTTGTGATTCCATGCACTCTTTTAACCACACCTAACATCTCCCATGTCTCACGTCCTAGTATTGCTGGTACATCACCGTCAACAATATGTGAAATTCAATTTAGCATTTTTGGCTTTTGTGTTCACAGGTGAGTGGTAGCTTTCCCAACGGTGACATGCGGTGGCCAGAATATGTGAGTACTTTGCTGAATTCTGCAGTTTCTGGTCCCCAAATTCCTCCTGTACGCTTTCAGCTGGACCCTGAGCTCTCGAGAAGAACAAATGGCGAACATCGGGTAGGTTCTTTCTTGACTCTCAGTAATCCCTGAACTTGTTTTTCAGCACATTTCTTGTTTCAGTTTCTTTCTCTCTTAATTGTAACATGTTGTAGACCTTCACTGCATCTTCCCCAGCGACGTGTGGAAAGGTGGCGCATTGTACTCCTCAACAATCCCACTCTCGGTAAGAAACAGGTAAAACTTTTGCATCTTAAAATCCAATTTTTGATGAGATTGCCTTGCAAGCACAGTGCTGAAGGTGGCTGCAGCTGTGCCACTTGCTTGTGTTCTGCATCAAACTTGTTACGCTGCTGTGTTCTGCTTGAACAGTGTCACTTGTTCTATATAATAATTTCGCTGCTGTCCTGCTTGTTTTTCATTAACATTATGCTGCTGTGTCCTGCTTGTGTTCTGCTTGAACAGTGTTTGGCTGCTTTGTCCTGCTTGTGTTTTGCTTGACCGTTCTGCTTGAACAGTGTCCCTTAACCTTGTTCTGTATATTAATTGTGCTGCTGTGTTCTGCTTGATTGGTGCTTTGTCCTGCTTGTTTTTCATCAAAATTGTTACACTGCTGTTTTCTGCTTGAACGGTATTTTGCTGGTGTGCCACTTGCTTGTGTTCTGCTTGAACAGTGTTGGGCTGCTGAGTCCTGCTTGTGTTTTGCACATAAATGGTTACACTGCTGTGTTCTGTATAATTTTTGTTGCTTTGTTGTGCTTGAGCGGTGTTACAGTGCTGCTCATATTCATATATTAAACCTAAACCTTTTCTTCATAATTTTTATTCATTTATTTATTTTCCTCACTGAATTGTAACATGTTGTAGACCTTCACTGCATCTTCCCCAGCGATGTGCAGAAAGGTGGCGCATTGGACTCCTCAACAACCCCACTCTCGGTAAGAAACTGGTAAAACATTTGCACCCACAGTCTCCAATTTTCGACGAGATTGCCTTGCAATCACAGTGTTGAAGGTGGCTGCAGCTGTGCCACTTGCTTGTGTTCTGCTTGAACCGTGTTGGGCTGCTGTGTCCTGCTTGTTTTACATGAAAATGATGCTGCTTTGTTGTGCTTGAGCTGTGTTACGGTGCTGTTCATATTCCTACATAAACCTAAACCTTTACTTCATTATTTTTCTTCTCTTCCCCATGTGCTGAGCTGCCCCCTGCTGTCTGCTGGTGCGAGTGTATTTGTGTGGCTGCTCTTTCCTACCCTGTCCTGCTGTGTAACCCTTCTAAAAAGTCTGTGATTTCTCCCCCCCCCCCCCCCCCAATTTCCTGAGATGACCTTGCATTCAGCACCAGTGTCCAAATGTTCTTGTTTATTTCAAGATTTTCAGTCCAGTTATTCTTTTCCCTTTTGTTGTGACCGTGTTGATGTTTGTCTAATATTCTGTTTTTCTGATTTTAACTGTTCCAGTGAAGAAATCTTCCTGCTCTGTCTTTTGATGTCCTGTTATTTGCACAGCAGATATTTATGGCCTTTGTCAATGTCTGATCTGTTTCTCTCAGCAACCTTGCCTGCACTTGGTCTTTCCTAAGACCACAAACACTCCTGTTTCTGATTGAGTCATGCACATCACCGAATTCATGGTCTTTTGCCTTCTTCAGGTCTGTGGTGTACGCATCAGTGCTTTCAAGGGGCCCGAGAAAAGCAGAGGGCTCCTCAAACATCACTGTCGGGTTTTACCCTCTGCTAACCGGTCTCTCAGTGTAAAGTATGGACTAAGGATGACTCTGTGGTACACTTTATTGTGTTTGGTTGACATGCTTGATTGTTACCTACAGGTGTCTCTTTGGTACATAACATAGGTGACATCCCCACACTTGTTGTGTGTGTTTTTTCTTTCTTTCTTTTTTTTTTCTTCCGTATATAAGAATGAGAATAGCTTGACATTGCAGAATAACCTAAACAAATCTAAGCTGCAGTAAATGACAGTGACTTTAAATTCAGTCAGCAGATGGACAGGAGCTTGAACCGTGTCCTCTGAATGTGTGTGTGAATATTGTAAATGTGTACTGTATGTGTGTTCCAGATTCAGTCCTTGTATCTTGCTGGTGTTTTCTTGTCTTCCTGACCTTGTGAAGAATGCCTCTCTCGGATGTGTCTCAGGTCTGATTGTTTTGCAGTACCAGTTTCTGCAGGTGGACCAGATTCACTGACCTGCAGCTCGACACAGGAATCTGCAACAACATTGGGTGATGCTGATGGGAACTGTTTCAGTCGGCCTGAGGAGGTGTTTTCTGTTTCTCCTATAGGTTCTTCCATCATGTCTCATGTTCTAGTATTGCTGGTACATCACTGTCAACAATGTGAAATTCAATCTTGCATTTTTTTATTTGAGTTTTGTTTCAAATCTGATTTGTAGATCTGTGCTGTGATGACATTGTCCTCAAGTTGGGCACTGGTGCTGAATGCAAAGTTCTTGTTTTATTTTCAGTCCAGTTATTCTATTCACTTTTGTTGTGACCGTGTTGATGTTTGTCTAATATTCTGATTTCAACTGTTCCATTGAAGAAATCTTCCTGCTCTGTTCAACTGCATGATTTTTTTTTTTTTTCCCCTCATTCTGCTCTGATTGTTTTGTTGGACACATTATTGATAGTGATTTTTGCTGTTACAGGATTTGCACACTTGTCCATAAGCAGGACATTGTTTCTGTTTCTGTTCATAACCACATCTGGAGAAGGACAGGAACTTGAACTGTGTTCTGTGAATGTGTGTTCTGTTTTCTGTTTCTTCTGTAGGTTCTTCCATCTGGTGTCTGGTCTGTGAAGAATCGTGGCTGATCATGATAGCAGGTTGCCCTCTCTGAATTCTCACCTTGTTCCACATGTATATGCTTGGTGGGCTCTTTGTCTGTCTGTCATAATAGCTGTTCTGCTTGAGTTGTCTTCTCTGCAGCTTGTCTTGAATCTGTATTTTGCTTTTCTGCTTTGAATGTTCAATATGTTTGGATTTTTCTCATTGGGCCATCCTTCCATGATCCTTGTGTATAGTAGCTGCATCTCTGGATCATTTGCTGTTGCCTTTCGGAATGTAATTTAGCCACTGGCTTTCCCTCCTGCAGAACTGCTGCTCCGAAACCTTCTGAGCTCGAATCTACAAATGGTGTACCAGGTATTTATTTATTTATTTATTTATTTATTTTAATTTTTTTTACATCATAGAGCTTTAGTGTGGGAGCATTTATCAGCAGAGACTTCAGATTGTTATAGCTTTGTGTTTGACTTTCTCCCCAGTGCCACGGAGTGTCATGCTCGAGCAGTTTTCTGAGAGGTGCGCCGACTTCAGACAGGTTGGGAATAAATTTGGAAAGATACTGAATCATGCCCATTAATCTCATGAGTGCCTGCTGGTTTTCTGGTGTAGGCATGTGTGTTACAGCTCTCACTTTATCTCGATCCAGATTGAGACCTTCTGCAGAGAGCATATGGCCATGTACTGGATTTGTGGTGATCTGATCTTGCACTTGTTTTTGTTGAGTTTCAGGTTCCACTGTCTTTCCCTTTTCAGCACTTGGATGAGTCTGCTGTCATGTTTCCTTGACCGTTTCACCCCCCGACTAAGATATCGTTCGTAACGTTATGTGGGAGTATGTGAGTACTTTGCTGAATTCTGCAGTTTCTGGTCCCCAAATTCCTCCTGTACACTTTCAGCTGGACCCTGAGCTCTTGTGAAGAACAAATGGCGAATATCGGGTAGGTTCTTTCTTGACTCTCAGTAATCCTTGAACTTGTTTTTCAGCACATTCCTTGTTTGTTTCTTCCTCTCTGAATTGTAACATGTTGTAGACCTTCACTGAATCTTCCCCAGCGACGTGCGGAAAGGTGGCGCATTGTACTCCTCAACAATCCCACTTAGGTCAAACAGGTCAAACTTTTGCACCTAAAAATCCAATTTTTGATGAGATTGCCTTGCAAGCACAGTGCTGAAGGTGGCTGCAGCTGTGCCACTTGCTTGTGTTCTGCTTGGACCGTCTTGGGCTGCTGTGTCCTGCTTGTGTTCTGCATCAAACTTGTTACGCTGCTGTGTTCTGCTTGAACAGTGTCACTCTTTCTGTATAATAATTTCGCTGCTGTCCTGCTTGTGTTTTTCATCAACATTATGCTGCTGTGTCCTGCTTGAACGATATTTCGCTACTGTGTTCTGCTTGAACCATGTTGGGCTGCTGTGTCCTGCTTGAACTGTGTTGGGCTGCTGTGTCCTGCTTGTGTTTTGTCTAAAAATTGTTTTTGCTGCTGTGTTCTGCCTGAACGATATTTCACTGCTGTGCCACTTTTTTGTCCTGCTTGACTGGTATTTCGCTGCTTTGTCCTGCTTGTGTTTTTCATCAGAATTGTTACGCTGCTGTGTTCTGCTTTTACCATGTTGGGCTGCTGTGTCCTGCATCAAAATTGTTACGCTGCTGTTTTCTGCTTGAACGATATTTCTCTGCTGTGCCACTTGCTTGTGTTCTGCTTGAATGGTGTTTGGCTGCTGTGTCCTGCTTGTGTTTTGCATGAAAATGATGCTGTATTCTGTATAAATTGTTTTGCTGCTTTGTTGTGCTTCAGCAGTGTTACAGTGCTGTTCATATTCATACATAAACCTAAATGTAACCTAAAACCTAACCTTTTCTTCATTATTTTTATTGCTTCCTTCATTCTTTTCCCCATGTGCTGAGCTGCCCTCTGCTGTCTGCTGGTGTGAGTGCATTTGTGTTTAGCTGCTCTTTCCTACCCTCTCCGTAAGAAATGTAACGTGTAACGTCTGTAAGAAACAGGTAAAACTTTTGCACCCACAGTCTCCAATTTTTTACAAGATTGCCTTGCAAGCACAGTACTAAAGGTGGCTGCAGCTGTGCCACTTGCTTGTTCTGCTTGGACCGTGTTGGGCTGCTGTGTCCTGCTTGAACCGTGTCACTCTTTCTGTATAATAATTTTGCTGCTGTCCTGCTTGTGTCCTGCATCAAAATTGTTACTCTGCTGTGTCCTGCTTGAACGATATTTCGCTGCTGTGCCACTTTTTTTGTGTCCTGCTTGAACCGTGTTGGGCTGCGGTGTCCTGCTTGTTTTGCATGACTGTTCTGCTTGAACAGTGTCACTTAACCTTGTTCTGTATATTAATTGTGCTGCTGTGTTCTGCTTGATTGGTATTTCGCTGCTTTGTCCTGCTTTTACCATGTTGGGCTGCTGTGTCCTGCATCAAAATTGTTACTCTGTCTTCTGCTTGAATGATATTTCGCTGCTGTGCCACTTGCTTGTGTTCTGCTTGAACAGTGTTAGGCTGCTGTGTCCTGCTTGTGTTTTGCATAAAAATGATGCTGCTGTGTTCTGTATAAATTGTTCTGCTGCTTTGTTTTGCTTGAGCGGTGTTACAATGCTGTTCATATTCATATATAAACCTAAACCATTTCTTCATTGTTGTTATTATTAATATTTTATTTTATTTTATTTTATTTTTGTTTCCATCATTTCTTCTCTTCCCCCATGTGCTGAGCTGCCCCCTGCTGTCTGCGGGTGCGAGTGCGTTTGTGTTTGGCTGCTCTTTCTTACCCTGTCCTGCTGTAACCCTTCTAAAAAGTTTTTGCTGTGATTTCTCCCCTCCTCTCCTCCTCCTAACCCTTTGTGTTTTTTCTCTTTCACATGTGTTGCGATGCCCAGTTTCAAGTGTTCCATCGGCAGACCTGGCTCTCACCACCACTCTCCTGCCTGCTGTCCGGTTCTGAGGCCTCGAATGGAGTCCACCTCACTGCATGGCTGTATTGTGACCGTGTACCTGCATGGACTTCATTTCACTCATGTTTTCATCTTTTTATGGCTTGACGGCACATTGGCACATTTCTGTGTGACCACATTTGTTGTGAAAAGCGCTGTATAAATAAATTCATTTGAATTGAATACTGTATTCTGTGTGAGTTATGCTCCTCTATGCTGGTTGTGTAGTGTTATGCTACCGTATTCTGGTTGAAAGAGTACTGGTACTGTATTCTATATCAAAATAATGATTCTAATGTCTTCTGAATGAAAGCGTTCTGCTACTCTGTTGTGAATGAACAGTTTCAGGCTACTGTGTCCTGTCACACATTGTTACGCTACTCTATTCTGGTAGAACAGGGTTCTGTTACTGTGGTCTGTAGATAAGTTCTGCTACTTCTCATACAGAATTCAGTAGCATAGCTCTGAATACGGGATACAACAGTGTTGCGCTTCACATTCAACACAGAGCTTGTAGCGCCCCCCTATGGATTCTATAAGAGGATTAGTATAGCCCATTTTTCAGATAACATGATTCAGCTCCCTGAAATGTAATCCTAAAAATATGGTAAATATCAGAAAGCAAACATTTCATACCCCACTGTATCTAGCTTAAAGTATCTGAAACAGAATTTCACACAGTTGAAAAGACCTAAAATAAAATGTTCATTTTCCCACATCCTGTAGTTTAAGTACCTGACCGAGAACGCCAAAAGTTTCACCCCACACAGGAGAAATGACCTGAAATGAAATGCTAAATTCTCCACTTCATACATCTGATAGAACTTGACAAATGCTTCACTCCATAGTTAAGAGCTTGAACTTCAGAGAAACACAGCTAATCAGAACAAAGCTCATTTACATATATCTTAAAGGCACTGTAATAAACAAAAACAGCCCGTTTTAATTGTAAGGGATAAAGTGTGATTTTTGGTTCACAGAACTCCACAAACACTAAGTAGGACTGAAGAGAAAAGAGGAAAAATGGAGTTTATGGTCCTTTAATATAATATTTGGAGATTTAGGCCCAGCCCTAGGTGTGTCTTAATCTTCACACATCACTGCTATTACATTATCAAAAATGTTTAATGCTATTGCATTATTAAAAAATACATTTAAAATAATGACAGGATACAGGGTGGTAAAAGGTGCCTTGCACGCAGAGTTCAGTGGCGTCTCATCAAGTTCATGCACAGAGTGGATTCTGCCTAGTGAATGACCTGCAGAAAGCTGGGACCAAGGCTACCATCAGTAACACACTACGCCGCCAGGGACTCAGATCTTGCAGTGCCAGACGTGTTCCCCTGCTTAAGCCAGTACATATCCGGGCGCGTCTGAAGTTTGCTAGAGAGCATTTGGATGTTCGGGAAGAGTATTGGGAGAATGTCTTATTGTCAGATGAAACCAAAGTAGAACTGTTTGGTACAAACACAACTCATTGTGTTTGTAGGAGAGCGAATGCTGAGTTGCATCCAAAAAACACCATACCAACTGTGAAGCATGGGGGTGGCAACATCATGCTTTGAGGCTGTTTCTCTGCAAAGGGACTAGGACGACTGGTCCGTGTGCATGAAAGAGTGAATGGGGCCATGTATTGTGAGATTTTATTTGCAAACCTCCTTCCATCAGCAAGGGCATTGAAGATGAAACGTGGCTGGGTCTTTCACCATGACAATGATCCCAAGCACACTGCCATGCCAACAAAGAAGTGGCTTTGTAAGAAGCATTTCAAGGTCCTGGAGTGGCCTAGCCAGTCTCCAGATCTCAACCTAGAAAACCTTTGGAGGGAGTTGAAAGCCCGTGTTGCCCGCTGACAGCCCCAAAACATCACTGCTCTAGAGGAGATCTGCATGGAGGAATGGGCCCAAATACCAGCTACAGTATGTGCAAACCTGGTGAAGACTTACAGGAAACGTTTGACCTCAAAGACCTTGTCATTGCCAACAAAGGATAAATAACAAAGTATTCAGATGAACTTTTGTTATTGACCAAATACTTATTTTCCACCATTATTTGCAAATAAATTCTTTAAAAATCAGTGGTCATCATTGGTGACTGACTAAATCCTTTTTTTTTCCCCACTGTATGTATGTATGTATGTACGTGTGTTTTCAGTATATCTTCACTGTCCAAAGAATGCAATTAATTGATTTAGCACTTGGAGCAAGAACTGACTTTCTGCTTTATTACATTTTCACCCAGTGTAAAGACTCATGAAGCTGTATAAACACTAGAACTGACCCAAATGGAGATACACTTTTTTGGACAGCAATAACATAAGCTTGTGTGTGTGTATGTGTGTGTGTCAGTCATCTTATACAACAATTACCTGTCTCCCACTTCTGATTTCACAATTGCCTCAGACTCTGAACTACATTGGTGTATTCACTGTGAAGAGAGTAAACCATGTCCTTATGTCAGACGTCTTGGGCTCTAGCAGTACTCTGTTGCATAGAAAGCAAAGAGCATTACAACATAAACTACATCAATAATAAGAGGAAATGATCTGTGGTGTAGTATTAGTGAAATAATAATGCATTCTTCTTGGTTGAAGGGTTTTGCAGCGCGTTTGTGAGCTTGCGCTTGTTTAGTGAATCTGCGGCGCGTTTGTTAAATGTAGAGCCATGTTGTCGTTTTGATGAAGGGCTTTCTGCTTCTGCTTCGCGTTTGTGAATCTGCAGCGCGGTGGGTCTTCTCGCCCAATGTACTTTATATTAGGGCTGGACAGAACGAGGCTTTTTAACCCAGTTGAAGACAAAGTGGTTGGAGGCTCGACAGCTCTACTGCACCTGCTGTTCTAATAAAACACTACACCTCCATCGCCTGATTCTGATTTTTCCCTCCAAATAAAAGTCAGCTTGTAAAATCCTAAAGTCCAGCAGAAAGAATTCACTATGGAAAATGATTCTAGCAGCATGATGAGGAAAACGTCAGGTTAAACTGGTTAGAGAGGCTTTTTACTATCAGCCTTAGTGTTTTCTTTGTTCAGTTCCTGAAACTAAAATGTAATGAATATCCCTGATAAATTACTTATCTACACCAAAACCACTTAAATATCATGGATTCACATATTTTAAAATGATTTCTTGTGAAGTTGTTTAATCAGGATAGCAGTAATTCCCTAAGATATCTATAAAGCAATGTTATTTATAGTGTAGTTCAGTGGTAATGTGCATGTGTCAGAGCTTGGTGAAGCGCAGGCTTTGAGACTACTGCCATACATACAGCAATATGGGAAATAAGACAATCCATAACATTAGAATTACACAGAGAATTACAGAAGAGACAGTTCACAGTTTGGGTTTTCACTGATTATTGTGTTCATATATACAGGAGAGGAGAGCAGGGCACACTCACACACAGTTTGATATTTTGGATCATTTAATTCAGTAAAGTATTTCAGAAATATGAATAATATTGTTAACATAAACAACTTGCACAAATAAACAAATTAACAATTCAGCTCAAAGCACTGCTTATTAAATCACAGTACTGCTTATAAAATCAAATGGGTCAAAGGAAGGGCTTGTTTGAGACATAATGAGATAAAACAGTAAATAGTCACAGAGAAAAGAACAGTTCATATAAGATGTTGTGTAAAAAATGACTAATGAGGTTATTTAGGTGTTAAGTTCATACTGAGGTGGCTTTACAGGGCTTCTCTGTTCTGTAGTTAGTGTTTCTATAGTTTCTCACTTCAGAAATGGGACAGGTTGTGTGAACACGGCTCTTCTGCAAAGCATATTGTGGATTATTCTAGTTACAATATTCAAAAAGAAGTGTATGCTTTACAGTGTACTTTGTAGAAGAGCCGTGTTCACTCACCTTTTTTAATACTACTGTGAGGGACGATGTACCTAAATGTTTCACTCACCTGTACACCTGTGTAATGTGACGTGATAATAAAAGTGATTTGATTTTTTTTTTTTTGGTGGCTCAATGGGTTGTTAGAAGAGATGTCCACAAGGGGGTGCTATGGTGCCATTATTCCTGGTAACTCTGCTGGTGACAGAGTGCTAAGAAGGCTGAGAGAAACTATAGAGAAAGTCTACCAGCTGTATTTCTATTCTTTACAGACCTCTTTCTTTTGGGTTGGTAATAAGTACACCGCACACACCTACATGTGAAATCTTAAAAGACATGATGTTTTAAATGTTTTATTCATTGATTTATTTATGATATTAATTAACAACTAAAATTAGCATACACATTTTTGACTGCATGCTTTATGAATTGTCTGCTAAGAAATGGAGAGCCTGTTGCAGAGGTGGGTGGTCACTAGTTACCTTTACACATGATAATAGGAGAATGAGGATGGGAGTGTAGTTTTCCTTTCCTAGTCATGAACTCCATTTTTGAGTGTAATGTTGTCATGTTATGTTAGTGAGCATCTGCATGGCTCTGTGATGGATCACGCGTCTAATTTCAGAGCTTTTTTAGACCAAAAATATAAGTAAATGAAATCAACCGTAACAGACACTGATTGTATCTAAAGTTCCAGTGCAGCTCTATAAGTTATTCAGTATTGAAGTATTTTATTTGAATTCACTAATTTTCTACATCTGTCACACTGCCAATAAAACGTGAAGCTCTGGAGCAGCCGCACAGTGACCTAAGGTCGCCGGGATAGAGGGATTTTAGTCCCCAGCGCTGGCTTAAGGAGCAGTTGAACTGTGTTCTCTGGAGTGATGGAGCTCCATCCAGTACCTTGGGCTGAGTGGGAGTGCATAGACTAATCATCCAGCATTAGTGCATCAGGAATTGCCACGTGAACCAGACCTTACAACCGCCACTTTTCCTGTGCCTATGTCCACAGAAGGAGATTTCACTGGTCATCTGTTTGAAATACAGGTGCAGAACAAGTGCTTAAACAATGATGCACCACTGATAGCTAGAACTGCGGCTGTCTCTCCAGATCTGCTGAACGATATTAGGGTCCAGAATGATTTCCCCGCCCCTCCTCAGACAACCAATGGGCCTCTTGCACACTCATGCCCTGGGGATTCAGCAATGTATGTAGTGCATATATATTAAGGGGTGCATGTCAGAGTTCAGCCAGTTCAGAGTGTGAGGGGGAGAAGAGTGTTTGTCAGTCTGGCTGTCCTGGACTTCACACTCCTGTAGCGTCGGCCCGATGGTAGGAGCGTGAAGAGGCTGCGTTGAGGGTGTGTACTGTCCCTGATAATGCTGTGGGCCCTGCTGATGACCCTGCTCCTGTAGTTGTCCTGCTTTACTGTGATTGTAGTGTACTGTAGACTTACTGTAATATAGTGCACTGTAAATGTAGTGTTTCTGTACTGTAAAACAGTATGTTTATGACAATTAACTGTACTGTAAGTATAGTGTATATAGATGACTGTACTGTAAAATGTGTGTACTACAAATTAGTACATTAAATAACAATAATCTATTGTGAATTACTGTTCTGTAAAGTTACCATATGTTTATTATAATTAAGTGTACTGATTATATTTTAGTGTACAATAAATGTAGTGTACTGTAGTTTTACTGTAATGTAGTGTACTGTATATTTATTACAATTAACTGCTGAATTCATTCAATTTATAAATTCATTAAATGAATCCAGTTTTACGTGCAACAGAATGAACTTACAGTGGAGAAAATAAGATTTTGAAAGTTTGTACTCTAACAAATAATTAAACAGTCTATGCTAGCTTTATTTTAACAGTGAGAGAAAAAAAAACTGGAAAATGAATTAATATTTAAATAAAAAATAATTAGCATTTCATTGCGGGAACTAAGTATTTGATCCTCTAAAAACCATGACTAATATTGGCTCCCACAGACCACTGACACACCCTACTCTCAGTGAAGTCGTTACCTGCATGAGAGACACCTGTCCCACATTGTCACCTGTGTAAAAAGCCACCTGCCAAGAGACTCAGTGACACTCCAATATCTCCACCATGGGCAAGACTAAAGAGCTGTCTAAAGATGGCAGGGACAAAATTGTTGAGCTACACAAGGCTGGAATGGGCTACAAAGCCATAAGTAAGAAGCTAGAAGAGAAGGTGACAACTGTTGGTGCAATTATTCAGAAGTGGAAGAAGTACAACATTACTGTCAATCGACCTAGGCCTGGAGCTCCATGCAAGATATCACCTCGTGGAGACTCACTGATCATGAGAAAGGTTACAAATCAGCCAAGAATTACATGGAAGGAGCTGGTTAATGATCTTAAGGCAGCTGGGACCACAGTCTCAAAAAAAAACATTGATAATACACTGAGACGTAATGGTTTAAAATCCTGCAGTGCACACAAGGTTCCTCTGCTCAAGAAGACTCATGTCCAGGCTCTTTTGAGCAAGCCAGTGGCAACAGTGGCAAGGAAAAACTCAAAAGGGGAACCCATCTTCCTCTGGTCGACACCAGATAGCATGCATGCAGATAAAGAGTCACAAGCAATCCTTCTAAAGCATTTTGTAAACAAAATGTACATGATGGCAGCATAACTCTGTTCACAGAGAATACAGTAGCAGAACTATTAAAGAACACAGTTGCGTGACAATTTTCATACAGAATACAATAGCATCAATTTTACCTTTAGAAGTCAACAGGGTCACATTTTTCATACAGTAGCATATAATCACTCAAACAGCAGATAGGAGCATGAATCTAAATACAGAATACAACAGTGCTGCTCTTCATATTCAACATAGAGCTTTAAGCTCCCTCTATTAATTCATTTTCCATACATCATTCATCCACCTTCAGGCTGCAGTAGTTTAGCCCCACTAAGACAATAATGCTTAAGTTGCATTTCAGAAAAATGCAGCCAATCAGAAGAAGCTCATTTACATAACGGCACAGTAATAAAAACAGCTTGTTATTATTTAAATGGACTAAGGGCGGGTTTTGGTACATAAAGCTCCATAAAACAATGTAAGTAAGACTGAAGAGAAAAGGTCAAATAAAATGTAGACTTGGAGAGTAAGGGTAATACTAGAACTCTACAAAGCCATGGATGTTGTTGCTCACTGTTCAAAAGGCAGCATCACTGTTATTTTATCAGTGACAAACAACTCGACCATGTGGTAGCTCAGACAGAGCAGAGGCAGGTAGTAAAGACCTGGTGTTCGGTCAGAGCAACATGACAGCACAGTAAGACCTTCAGCTCCACCAGATGGACGTTACAACAGCCTACTTGCACGGTCTGATTGATTGTGAGATGTATATGGAGCAATCAGAGAGATTTGAAGGAAAGTCAAATACAGGTGTGAACTGAATAAGTCATTATATGCTCTTAAACTGTCTGGATTATCGGGATGAAAATGGCTTTCCACAGAACCCAGCAGACCATTGTGTCTACGACAAACACACTGAAATCAGGAGGATGATACTGATAATCTGGGTTGAGGGTCTGAGGTTGAGGTAAAAAAGATGCCAACAGCATTCAAGATGAAGGATCTAGGAAAACTGAACCATTTTCTAGGTACTGATTTCAATCAAAGTCAAGGCGCAGTAAATAGGAGTCAAAAGAAGTACACATCAAAAGTACCTGAACAATTTGGTAGGTCAGACTGTAACCAAGGTCCAACCACAAATCCCAATCACAAAACAGCATGTAGCTTGTTTGTTGTGATGAGGCGCACAAGACCTGATCAAAGTTGGAGCAGTTAAATAGTCGCAGTACTTGTCTGAGCCAAATGAACAACACTGGACTGCAGTAGAGCATGTAATTGGGTACTTAAAGGGTACAACTGATCATGAACCGTTACAAAAAGAGTGGAGAGAAACTGAAACTTGAGGTAAACTTGAACTAAACACGGCCTCTTACTTCCTGCTCTGTCTACACATGAAGCAGAACATATGGCACTGGCTGCAACCACTCAGGAAAGCTTGTACCTGGCACAGCTACTAAATGCCATGGACAGTAATCACCACTATGCACCTGTTAAAATATCTGAAGACAACCAAGAAGCAAGTGATCTTTGTAAGACAACATTTCTGGGGCATCTGCGGCTGCTAGGACTAAAGGACACAATATTAAACTCCTCACACGAGTGAACAGGATAAAGACAGTGATGAAAATGAAGACGCATATGCTGACGTTTGGAAGCTTGTTTCTGGATGTTTCTGGAGGAATGCTAAGGGTTACAGACAAGTAATGGGAGTGGGTTACATTATTACTACCAATGTCAGCAGCAATAACATTTTATGACTGCTGGTGAGTTTGGTAACAGTGCTAAAAGGGAATCTAGGGTGTTTGATGTTATTGCATTTAACGACATTTCTTTGATTCTGATTGGAGCAACACTGTCAAGACTACACCAGAACACAGCCTGCAGATCATCTGTTACATGCTCTACATCTGCAGGGTGAGATGGTTCAGTCTGCAAGGTTATTAATGAAAACACTAGCTGTTGAGGTTGCTAATAAAGGGGGTGGCAGGTGGAGATCATGTTTGAAGTAGTTCTAAAACAGGGTTAGGTGTTGGTTGAAGATGGAGTCAGGTGGAGAAATATAGAGTTCTCTTAATACCCAGGGGCAAAATTTAACCTAATGTTAAGGGGGTCCTGAATCAATGTCTGATCAGTAGAAAGAGCTGCTTCTGATAAAAACCACAGCAAATTCACCAAGGCCATAGACTGTGATAAGCAGGAGACTAGCCTGCCACTTTAAGACTAAACACCCCAAAAGACGGTTAACAGATCTCCTTCTCTACTACGAGTCCCGTCTCCCTAACCAACATCACTAACAGGATTGGCTTTGTTGTTTCTTGGCAACGTGGGAGAGGCTGTGTTTGTGAAAAGCACCAAAGCTCGGTCAACTAGATGTTCAGGTAGGTCGAGTGAGAGACATCGTTCAACAGTTATGTGCACAAAAATTTCACCTTGTACTGATTCAGTAATACAGTGCAGTTTATTACAAATGAGGAATGATTCCATAGTCCATCATACGGACCTGGTGCTAACCCTGAGTGTGTGTGACAGCCTAGTTTGGTGATCTATTAAAAGATTAGGAGCTACTTTACATCAAGTCAATGAGTAGAATCAACAGTAATGGTAATACTCACACTCTACAAAGCCAGGACTGATTTTGCTCACTGTTCATAAAGCAACATCACAGTGTTATTTGGTCAGAGACAAACAACCCGACTGAGTGGCAGCTCAAACAGAGGAGAGGTAGGCAGAAACGACTTGGTGTTAGGTTGGAGAAACACGATCAAGGTTAGAATGGAGCACAGTCTGCAGATCATCTGTTAGATGATCAAGATCTTTAGGGTGAGATGGAAGGAGATGGTTAAATCTGGAAGATTATTAATGAAAACGCTAGCTGTCAAGCCACATTACAGGATATACTAGAAGGCATGACAACAGAGAAGTACAGAGTCACACTGTAAAAGCTATTGAGCAATTCTTGGCTTATTTATCTCCATATGGGACAGAAAAATGTGTTTGTTCAGATATTGGTACAGAGTTCACAGCAAGGGATTTGCAGTCATCACTCAGTGAGAAGGGCATAAGGCACGAGACCTCTGCACTGACCACATCAAAATACAGCTGAGTGGAATTGGAGAACCCTCAGACTGACCAGTCAATGGCGGATGATTTCCATGGGGAGAGGTGTGTACCCCCATGCCAACAGCTAACCATGTTCATCAGACTCCAGAAAAGGTTCAAGAGTTTCAAACTGATGCTCAAGATGGCACTCAAACAGAGGAAGACAGAGACACGCCTTAGCTGACTGTGTCAGATTTTGAAGACCAGACACTGACCAACTATTGACGACTGTTACAGGGTCTGTAATGTACCAAAGAGCCAAAGATAACCATGTTTACCATTTGTGTCTGACACATATGGAATTTGGCCTCCTCCTTTAACCCATCCATGCAGTGAACACACACATACACACCAGTAATTAAAAACACACACAGTGACAGTGCCTGGAGTGGTGGGCAGCCATTGCTGTGGCGCACGGGGAGCAAAGAGGGTGAAGGGCCTTGCTTATGGGCCAAACAGTGGCAGCTTGCCAAGCCAGGTATTGAACCCCTGACCCGGTCATCAATAGCTCGGTGCTCCAACTGCTGAGTCACCACTGCCCCCAAAAGGTGTCTTTTGGCAGTGGCAGTTCAAACCCACGCTACCAAAGAGACTGGAACCTCAATCCAGCCCCTTAGACCACTCAGCCACACAAAATCCCAGCTTTGCGTTGAAGCTACGAAAGAGGAGAGGACTTCTCTCGGGCTGGAGTAAACACACATGGGTCTACGATTTAAAATAGTGTAGATGGGTCTGAAACGTACAAAGGGTTACAGTCAAGTAATGACCTTGAGCTCCACCAGGGCATGAAAAAACAAAAAAACTAAATGGTAATAAATTGAACCTAAACTCTGCATACAAGGGAAATCTGCTCAGAGTAGAAACACTGTAAAACACACAAGACCATGTCTGTTCTACGTGTGTTACAGAACACCAAACCCATACTGACCAGGCAATGTCAGATGATGAATATGATGATGATGATGATTTCCATGAGGAGTGGTGTGTACCCCCCTGCTGACAGCTAACCGTGTTAATCAGACTCAGGTTCAAGAAAGACAGACATGGTACACGCTATGCAAAGAGAAAGCACCTCAGGATTTAGCTGACTACGTGTCAGATATTGAAGACCAGACACTGACCAATCAGCGCAGACAAAAAGGGAAAGAATTCTCTTTATTGTCTTAAAAGCTGGGATTGTAACTACTTCAGGTGTGTTACTCAGCGCTCAGCATATCTTAATTTCAGTGATATCTTAGTACTTTATAGCCACAATCTTGTTGTTTTTAATTGTAGCGTCCCCCTGTCCTGCACGTTTTATTGCAGTGGTGTTCAGTCTTATCTGCAAAGTGCCGTGTAGCTGCAGCTTCTCCATCCTAAACAAGCTGCAGGACACCTGATTCCACTTGTTTAATCAATTAGTGAGTCTTCAAACAACTGATCACATGTGCTTCTGCTTGGCTGGTATAAAAAGCTGTAACCACACTGACCCTTTGTGAGGAAGATTGAACACCCACACCACTGAGGGAGGGTTTGTAACTCATGATCAATAAGATAAAGGCGTGTGTTTGAAAAGCTTCTCAATGTAGGAATGCAGATATGGGATCAGAGTCCTCTGTTATTTACAAAGACAAGAACTGCTCCTAAATTAGTGCATTACCTAGCAGCTGATTGTCTGCTTATATAAAGAGGCTTTTAACTCTTTCAAATAATCTTATTGTCTTAGTTTCTGCTGTTCCCACATTTACCACACCTTTATGTTAAAAAAAGTGACAAATTCCAGCAGATTTTAAAAGTATTGAGAAAAGAAGTTATTCAGTGGATCAAGAAGTGTGTCCACTATTCTTAAAAGCTCATGTATAGACCTTGATGGTTAGGCATAGTTTTAAACTGCTTTAAGAGAAAATGCAGGAGCAGTGCTTGAGCAGTTCTCTACCAGCTACATGATCTATATAGAAACAGAACTCCAGCAGAATCCACTCTGTGCATGAACCTGATGAGACTCCACTGAACTCTGCGTGCAAGGCACCTTTTACCACCCTGTATCCTGTCATTATTTTAAATGCATTTTTTAATAATGCAATAGCATTAAACATTTTTGATAATGTAATAGCAGTGATGTGTGAAGATTAAGACACACCTAGGACTGGGCCTAAATGTCCAAATATCATGTTAAAGGACCATAAACTCCATTTTTCCTCTTTTCTCTTCAATCCTACTTGTCCTTACAATCCTACTTGTGTTTGTGGAGTTGTGTGACCAAAAATCACGCTCCATCCCTTACAATTAAAACTGGCTGTTTTTTATTTTAGGTCTTTTCAACTGTGTGAAATTCTGCTTCAGGTACTTTAAGCTAGATACAGTGGGGTATGAAATGTTTGATTTCTGATATTTACAGTATTTTTAGGATTACATTTCAGGGAGGTGAATCATGTTATCTGAAAAATGTTATGTATAACATGTTGTCATGTTATACTGAACATTCAAAGCAGAAAAGCAAAATACAGATTCAAGACAAGCTGCAGAGAAGACAACTCAAGCAGAACAGCTATTATGACAGACAGACAAAAAGCCCACCAAGCATATACATGTGGGACAAGGTGAGAATTCAGAGAGGGCAACCTGCGATCATGATCAGCCACGATTCTTCACAGTCCAGACGACAGAACCTATAGAAGAAACAGAAAACAGAACACACATTAATTTGTGAACATTTTAGAACATTTATTCATTGGAACAGTTGAAACTGGAAAAACTCACATCAGAAAAACATTGACAGTCACAACAAAAGTGAAAATGACACAGTTCAGAAAATCAAAATAAAACAAGAACATTGTCTTCAGATTGGACACTGGTGCTGAATGCAATGTCATCACAGCACAGATCTACAAATCAGATTTGAAACAAAACTCCAGAATTCAACTTAGAAACCACTCACATATTCTAGCCACTGCATGTCACCATTGGAAAAGCTAACACTCACCTGTGAGCAGAAAAGCCAAAAATGCAAGACTGAATTTCACATTGTTGTTAGTGATGTACAAGAAATGTACAAGAAAGACGTGAGACATGTGAGACGTTAGGTGTGGTTTAAAGATGGAAGAACCTATAGGAGAAACAGAAAACACCTTCTCAGGACGACTGAAAGAGTTCCCATCAGCATCACCCAATGTTGTTGCAGATTCCTGTGTCGAGCCGCAGTTCAGTGAATCCGGTCCACCTGCAGAAACTGGTACTGCAAAACAACCTGACTTACCTGAGTCACATCCGAGAGAGGCATACAGAGAGGCTTCTTCCACAGACCTGAAAAAGGCAAAAGATCATGAATTCAGTGAGTTGCATGACTCGTTAATCAGAGACAGAGACAGGACTGTTTGTGGTATTAGGGAAGACCTATTGTGGGCAAGGTTGCTGCTTTTGCACTGACTGCATTTTAAACTGAAGGTCACACTGATGGTCAATAAGAGGAAATATCTCACATACTTTAAAAATGAATCTTAGTGTAGATACAGGAGAGGAAACCTCGGTCTCCTGGTTTAAAAACTGTATGTTGAGGAGTTTAGTCAGTTGTGGATAAATGCTGCGTCAGCATGTTTAGAAACTTCAAACAGCATGTTAGCGTGTGGGTTGATAAGAAAAGGATTTCTTGGATCTTAGGCTCCACAGATCGCTGTGGCCTCCCAGGGATCAAACTCCCCCCCTCTCAACGACAGGAGCAGCGATTAGACGGTGTTGTGTTGCTGCGTATTTTCTAACTGAACTGACGATTAGAATCAGTGTAGGTACCGAACCCAAGCACAGATTTTACCTTTGAAGGTTTTCTATTCTAAAATGATGAAACCTCCTGGGGTGGTGAAGCTGATCAACAACACATTAATTTCTTATAAATGTCAGTAGGGGGATTTCTCTGAAGACTGTTCTCTGGTGAAGGCTGGTAGCTGGATTGGTTCTTGAGAGGACCTGATGCTCCCTGGAACTGAAGTTCAAAATGAAAAGCTGTGTATTAGACCTCTCTCCTGTTGTGAAAGACTCCCAGACTTTCACATCCAAAGGATTATTATTCAGCAAGGACATGGAATACAGCACACACTGGCCAAATCCTTCTAAAGTTAGAGGAGTGAGGAATGAGTTTAAAAGGTTAAAAGGGTACATGATGTTCACCACAGTTTAAACACACACTGAAAGTTACCTGGAATCGTGCTGGACATCTTCTCTAACTGGCTACAAGAGGTATAGTCTTCCTTTTCTTCAGGATCTGCTTAAGAGACAACATGACAGATTATCTAGAACATGTCAAGTGATTTGGATAACATCAAATACCTCAGAGTTTGATGCTAGTTAATAATAATAATAATCTGAAGGGGAGTTGAAGCCTCGGTCTCCTGGTTTCCTGCATTACTGTGGGAGCAAAGGTTCTAGCTCAACCACGATCCACAGAGCAGGACTTTCCTATCAGAATTGAACCCAGCCAGTATGTCAACACTTAGAGCCTTGCTTGAGGGCTACAAGGGGTGTACCCTTGTCGACTTCGTCAGGATCTGTTGGAGGGACACAACAAGAACACATATATACACACACACACACACACACACACACACACACACACACACACACACTTATGGTATTCAGCTGACTCTCTCATCCAAAACGACTTACGTCTCCCACATGATGTGGCAGCTCAGTGGCAGCTAGTGGTGTTATTCGTTGCGCCACACCAACCGTTATTGGTTGGTGCCCACACCAATACATATTTATTCACTCATCACACAACTAACATACCTTAATCTTGGGGAACTTTAGCCTCCTGGTTCTTTGCTTCATGGTGGACTGTGTGAGAACAGCTTCTGCCTCCACCACTGCACAAAGAGGAAGACTGAGACTCTTGCTCTGTGGACTGGAGCAGGATGACGTCTATATCAGAATAAGCTCTGCTGTTTCCCTCAAACTGATTGACGTCCACCACAAAAAAAACTGCCTATAACTCTGGAGAGGGGACAGAACAGAGGTGGAACATAAGTCATTTTTGATTATTTACTTCTTGTCACTGTTGGTGTCACTGTGCATCGTTCAGCTATTCAGAGAGGCTGTCTGTCCAAATATATGTACTATGGGAGAGTAATGCAGAAGAAGCCTTTTTTCCTCACAAGCCACAAACAGAGTCGCTTGAGGTATGCTAAAGCACATTTAAACAAGCCAGCTTCATTTTGGAATAAGGTGCTGTGGAACTAAAATGGAGGTATTTGGACATAACAAGGGGCGGTGTGCATGGTGGAAAAAGAACACAGCATTCCAAGACAAACACTTGCTACCCACAGTAAAAGTTGGTGGCTGTTCCATCATGCTGTGGGGCTGTGTGGCCAGTGCAGATACTGGGAATCTTGTTAAAGTTGAGGGTCGCATGGATTCCAGTCAATTGACAATTGATGCAGCATTCAACTTTAAGATTGAGGATGTATTTGCTAAACTATGCCCAGATTTTAAAGTTCAGTCTCACGTGATCGATCTTTTCTTAAATATCCAGTGGTTGTTGTCCTCAGCTGATTCAGCTGATGGAATGAAGATTCTTGACGTGCCGTCCAGGTACTGCTTCTAGGAATGTTCATCTTTCTGGCTTCTGGTCCAGGAAAAGTTCCCAGAAAATATTCGCTTTACCCTCGTTCAGGTCATGACCACCCGTTCCACCCGTGATTTCAAGAAAGTAGCTGTGTGGGAACGCTGATCAGACGTCCAGCTGAAATTCTAAAAGGTTTCTAAGGTGATTAGAGTTAGGCCCATCAAGAGCTGGCTGTCCTTTGTTAGGACAATGGTAGAGGACCTCCTTGGTTCCTTTGTTAATCCCTGTTGGGTGTTTGTTTACCTGGCTGGTTGGTTGGTTGGTTCTTTGTTGGGACAGTCTTTTTAATCACCTGTGTAGCCACACCCATTTTCCTCCTCTGGTGCTGTCACCTACTGGTGAGCAAGGGTACCTACGTCCCCCCGTTGGTCTTCAGCAAGTCCTTTCAATTCTTAGCAGGTTAGTTTTCCACGAGGTGTTCCTATAAGACTGAAAACATCTGGGCAGCTTTATGCAAACATCTGGGCCGTTCTGGTTGACTAACCAAACTTACAATGCATAATAATGTTGGTCATGTTAAAGCTTTGAATTATATGATTGCATCATAAAAAAATACATAAATAAATAAAAAACACCAAATATGATTTAATATTATGGAAATGATTAGATAGATGGCTTTTGATGGAAAGGAGGAAGTATCATCATTAAGCCTTATAGAGAGGAAAGTTAGTGAAGGTGTTAGCTTTGTTGACTGGGATGGATACCTGATGCGTTAGGGTAATTAATAACCATGTTGTCTATATAACATGTGGACCCCTTGTGCTGTCCTGGGAATCAGGTTGTTTCCTGATCAATGACTTTGTTGACAGTCTGTTTTAGACTGTATGTATTACATGTTGCAGGAGGTTAATTAAGAGTTAAGCTGACATTAGGTTGACTAATGCCTTATAGGAAGATATCCCATGATCTTAGTTTTAGACTTTGCTTAGGTCAAGTAATTCCACATTTTTGATTAAGTAATTAATTGTCAGGCAGTGTTTCGGTTATTCACATCAATACTAGTCTTGCGATGGACTAGTGAGGATAAATGTTTCAGGATCCTAAAGCCAAGCATAGACTTGAGCTTAGTGATTTGAACATGTGTCTGCATAAGTAAGTATGTTTATGTAATTATGTTTCAAGAAAAGATAAATAAATATATTGCTGCATTGGTCACCCGTACTCCCTAGGTTTGTACAATGGTGGTAGCAGATATGCTGTCCAATAATCTATGTACATATGCTGTATGCATTTAAAAGAGTTTGATATGGAAAGGGTAAGCAGAAAATATTAGCTATGCTGGACACTGCTGGAAGCCTAGTTACCAAAATACTGTGCAGTAAGCTACCAACACCCTGTCACTGCTGTGCTAGTCTATACCCTTTAGTACTAGTGTGTAGTATGCAATTGGGACGCAGCCTAAATCCCCTATCAGATGTTGGTGTGTTTAGTACGCCCTTCTTTACCTCTGTTTGAGCCATGGAAGCTCAGGTACCAGCACTAATGCATGGCCTTAATAGCTGATATGACCAAATACGACCAAATAAATAAATAAATAAATAAATATATATGTATATGTGCTTTTACTGTGCGTTTACCTCAGTCTGGACACTTTTCTGTCAGAACTATTTGCTGAGTACTCGAACCGTTTCGCCTCAGCCAGCTCTCAACCGGCTAATGAAATCCTGAAACCCTGCTCATTGGTCCCACAGGACTGATTGACAGGAGTTTAAACCAATAAGATTACGGAAACAATTCGTGTGAACCAATACAGAAAATAAGAGAGTTAAGCTGTAATTGAAAATACTTATTTAATAATGTGTTAATACAGTAATAAGAACTATATTTATAAACAGTAAATACTAGGGATACATATATAATAAAAATACAGAAATAATAAATAATTTTACTGGACACTCATCAGTCCTTCTGGGGTGTCGGACAGGCTGTAAGTGTGTGTGATTAATTTGGTGATTGCTATGATGATTGATCAGTGCTTGATCAGTGTGTTTTGGTTTGGTATCTTAGCTTTTAGCAATTATTTAGTCAATCGCCATCTCCCTGCTCTCTTTCTACGGGCAGAAATTTTGTCCAATGGCTGCATGGAGCTGCAGGATCACAGCTGGCCATAAATGAATGAATGAATGAATAAATGAAGGCCCCAAACCTGACAAAATTAAAGTGGATGAAGCTGGAATCTAGGTGATCAAAACTGAGGCAGAAATGAGCTGTATAGCTGTAGGTCTTCTTAGCGTGTTCTTCTGTGGTGTTTGTGCTCGGTGGACCTCAGAGCAGTACTGATCAAATTTTACGGCTGGCCATGAATCAATGAATGAATGAATGAATGAGTGAATAAATGAATGAGTGAATGAATGAATGAGTGAATGAATGAATGAATGAATGAATGAAGGCCCCAAACCTGAAAAAATGCTTAAAAAAAAACTAATTTAAATCCTTAGTGATTTCATGAGTGTCCCCTGGTCAGATCTACGATCTTGAGATGAGAAGTTGTGATTCAGGAGGCGTTTGAACCGTGTTTCTGCGCTGTATTATTGCAAAGATATTAATAGAAACGCGGAGACAACATCGTAAAAAAGCACTAATTAGCATTAAACAGTAGCATTTATGAGATTCCGAAAAAAGGACCTGTCCCAGCAAAGGGGGGCATCCGGTCACCCTGTCTGATCACTCCCAAAGGAGCTGGTTCAGTTGTTTGAGGTGTCGAATTACTGGACAACAGTGAGGGTTCCGCCATTCCTTGTTTACCCTGGTTACCATGGTTACACCATGGCCAGAGGTTTAGTACAGCTCCCTGCAGAAGTCAATGGCAGTGGCCAAGTGGCCAGTCAGAGGGCACGGTTTCAAAAAATGTCAGTCGATGATGTCATAATGGCCTCTTTGACATCCCTGTGACATCACGGCCCCACAGAGCAGTATAAATAGACCCTGCAGAGCTCACCTTCCTCACTCTGAGCCTTTCACTCACGCAGTGCAAAGGAGCAGTCAGTGGCATTACCAGTTCTCACCTGAACCAAGACCGAAACCGGGGAGATGGAGCAGTGGAAGGCTGAGCGGGAGTCCCTGCTGTTTCAGCTCAAGGAGGCCCAAGAGAGCATTGAGAAGGAGAAGGCAGCCAGGCTGAGGGAGCGGAAAGCCAACACAAGGAGGCACAACCGCTGGATAAAAAGGGTCAACACAACAAGGGACCAGGACATTGAAAAGGAGACGTACGAGCTACGTGCCAAAATTCAGGACCTGGAAGAGGCCAAGCAGGAGGTAAAGGACTCGCTGGACTTCCAGTCGGAAATCCTACGACAGGTCAGCGAGGAGCTGGCAGACAACAAAACCAGGCTCAGCAGGTGCAGGGTGCTGGCAGAGCAGCTGTACGCCCAAAACATGGAGCTGCATGCATCTAACTGGTACAAGAACCAGGAGCTGGAGGTCCTGCGACAGGAAAGGTCTCTGACAGAGGCACTGGACAAAGAATACAACCTGGTATCGGCTCTTCCTCCAGTGGCAATGCAGAAGCAGAGGGTCATGGAGGAGCTGAAGCAGAAGGCAGCTGCTGCAGAGGAGGCCGCTGCGGAGAGAGCCGCTGCAGAGAGGGCAGCTGCAGAGAACGTCGCTGTGGAGAGGGCCGCTGCGGAGAAGGCCGCTGCGGAGAGGGCCGCTGCAGAGAAGGCCGCTGCGGAGAGGGCCGCTGAGGAGAAGAGCCTCAGCCTTTTTAGCCTTCTCAGCCTTCTCAGGGCGAGGCTTAAAGGCTTCTGGAGCCGACTCTCTGCTGCATGCAGAAAGAGGAAGTGAGAGAGGGAGACAGAAACCGAAACCGAAACCGAAAAAAAAAAAAAAAAAAAAAAGGACGGGAACAACAAGAAGGGAACAGAAAGAGACAGAGTGACGATGAAGATGAAGGGAAAGACAGAAGGCATCAGAAAGAGACAGAGTGACGATGAAGATGAAGGGAAAGACAGAAGGCATCAGAAAGAGACAGAGTGACGATGAAGATGAAGGGAAAGACAGAAGGCAACAGAAAGAGACAGAGTGACGATGAAGATGAAGGGAAAGACAGAAGGCAACAGAAAGAGACAGAGTGACGATGAAGATGAAGGGAAAGACAGAAGGCAACAGAAAGAGACATAGTGACGATGAAGATGAAGGGAAAGACAGAAGGCATCAGAAAGAGACAGAGTGACGATGAAGATGAAGGGAAAGACAGAAGGCAACAGAAAGAGACAGAGTGACGATGAAGATGAAGGGAAAGACAGAAGCAACAGAAAGAGACAGAGTGACGATGAAGATGAAGGGAAAGTCAGAAGGCAACAGAAAGAGACAGAGTGACGATGAAGATGAAGGGAAAGACAGAAGGCAACAGAAAGAGACAGAGTGAAGATGAAGATGAAGGGAATGAAAGAGACAGAAGAAGGGTAGAGAAAGAAAGTGTGGGGGAAATGGGGACGTTAATCACAATGACATCATAAAATGGGCTGGAGACCCAGCCTCAGAATTCTCAAATAATTAAACAAATCAGTCCCATTAATAAATGAAATGGGCCTCATAAATGAAATCGGCCTCATAAATAAATGAAGTGGGCCTCATAAATAAATGAAATGGGCCTCATAAATAAATGAAATTTGGCCTCATATATAAATGAAATGGGCCTCATAAATGAAATGGGCCTCATTAATAAATGAAATGGGCCTCATTAATAAATGAAATTTGGCCTCATAAATAAATTAAATGGGACTTAAAAATAAAATGGGCCTTATTAATAAATGAAATGGGCCTTAAAAACTAAATTGACCTCATTATTAAATGAAATGGACCTCATAAATGAAATGGGCCTCATTAATTAATGAAATTTGCCTCATTAATTAATGAAATCAGCCTCATTAATTAATGAAATCAGCCTCATAAATGAAATCTGTCTCATTAATAAATAAAATCGGCCTCATTAATAAATGAAATCGCTGTCATATGTTCAAATCATTAATATCTCAAACACTAATTTCTAACTAGAGAAAGCTATATCAATGATTTGAGATCTGAAGGTTTAATTAATAATAGTATTACAATAACAGCCAGTATCAAATGATATTAAGACAAACAAACTGGAATAAATAAATGAAGCAGTTATTAACACAAACTACTCTAAACACAATAACACCCTCAGTCAGTATTAGTGATGCACGATGATATATCTGCGGCCGATATATTATTTACCGATATATCGATTTTTTCTGTTATAGGTTCGCTAACTGAGGTGGCGGCTGCTCGTCCAGCTCAAGCGCCTCACCTCGGCACACCAGCTCTTGCTGCAAACGGGCAGAACACGGCGACAAGCTTGGCGTGACTCCACCCACTACGTGCGGCAAGGGAGCGGAACTCCAGCGCATAGTGGGCTACCGACCTGTCACCCTGCTCCAGCCACAGCAGCAGGTCGTCCGGCGTGAGCCCCCCTTCGGGGACGCTGAAACACTGTCTTAAAGTGCTTCACGTACTCCGAGAAGGGCTTCACGCTCAGCTCCTCCCAGGTGGCGCTGGCCCAATCCAGAGCTTCTCCAGCGAGACGGGATACGAAGAAGGCGACCTTCGCCTGGTCAGTGCTGGTTCCCTGACAACTTAAATAAACCGAGCACTGAAATACGAACCCCTCGCAAAGCTCAGGATCACCAGAATATGTATCCGGAATGTCCATCGGATACGGACTAGGGATGTGGCGGGGAGTTATGTTGCTGTAAAAAACATAACAACAAACATGCAAATGAAAGAAAACAGCACAATAACAATAGAAACACAACTGTAACAAATGTAAGTGGCAGGCAATTCCCACCAGTGCTCTTACACCAGAGACACTCACCATATAATCAACAACCAAATAATGGAATAGATTTGGATTATTCAGGAAACAAAAAAGCGTCTGTTAATAACCAAATATTTTAAGTAGTATTGTGTGCTATTTCAAAGTCATGGACCAAAACTACATTGTGATTGCACACTTTAAAATAAAGCAACAGCCCTGTAACCCTGCTAAATGTGTGTGGCATAACAGTTAATAAAATCAGTAAAAATGTAGGGGCAAAATAATGATGATCAAATCAGAGGTAGTGAAAAATATTATTGATTATGGTGGCGGATACTGATCCAAAAATAACCTGCACACTGTTAAAAGAATAAGTTCCTCAAGGATCTTTTGGAGGTTCTTCAATTTGAAACTGTGGAGGAACCTCTTAAGGTGCTTTAAGGAACCTTCTAAAAAAGAAACTGGATTCAACTTTTACAAAGACAGGGAGAAGACTTGCAGAGATGGATCTAAGCAAGATTTATTGAAACACAACAGGAATACAAAACAAGGTGCAGAGAAAACAAGGTGCAGCAACCTAAGGGATAAAACTGAAACTCAAACAGAAAGTGACAAACCAAACGGTGAAAACAACAAACCTGGGACTGGGAGGAGCAGGGAGTGATTGAGCCGTGATCTACCGAAATAAGAACATGGGAAGGGGTTAATGAAAACCGCAAGTCTAGCTTGGGATACAGGGTAATACTAGGGGAACCTAAACTGCAGGCCTCGCTTGGGAAACAACAGGGAGAACTCAACAGAGTACTAAAGCAATACCATACCATTTTACCAAAAATGTGTAAAACAAAAACTCCAGAATTCAGCTTACAAACCGCTCACATATTCTAGCCACTGCATGTCACCGTTGGGAAAGCTAACACTCACCTGTGAACACAAAAGCCAAAAATGTAAGATTGAATTTCACATTGTTGACAGTGATGTACCAGCAATACTAGAACATGAGACATGATGTAAGAACCTATAGGAGAAACAGAAAACACCTCCTCAGGACGACTGAAAGAGTTCCCATCAGCATCACCCAATGTTGTTGCAGATTCCTGTGTCGAGCCGCAGGTCAGTGAATCTGGTCCACCTGCAGAAACTGGTACTGCAAAACAATCTGACTTACCTGAGACACATCCGAGAGAGGCATTCTTCACAAGGTCAGGAAGACAAGTGAAAACACCAGCAAGATACAAGGACTGAATCTGGAACACACATACAGTACACATTTACAATATTCACACACACATTCAGAGGACACGGTTCAAGCTCCTGTCCATCTGCTGACTGAATTTAAAGTTACTGTCATTTACTGCATCTTAGATTTGTTTAGGTTATTCTGCAACATCAAGCTATTCTCATAAATATGGTGTCAAATGTACAGTTCATGTAGTTCAGTTCAGAGACCTCATCTCATTTCCCTTGAGTTTTAAAGCATTATGGTCCGACAGTGTTTGTATGAACGGTGTTGAGAGTCCTGCACAGCCCAAATCCTCCTCATTTATAGTTCTATTCATATTAAGAAAGAGAACAAAAATAGATCAGTTCAAGTGTGGGGATTTCACATGTTCTGTAGCTAAGAGGCAGCCCTAGCTAAGAATCACGCAGCTCACCCTAAAGTACTAAAGTGTGAGTGTAGCACAGAGTCGTCCTTCCTCCATACTTTACACTGAGGAGCTGAAGCGGTTAGCAGAGGGAAAAACGGCCGTGGTGGTCGAGGAGCTCCTCGGCTTTTCCGGGGTCACGCAGACGCCGCCAGTCCCTCTCCGGTGCGGGAGTGGAGACGACGACTCTCGGTGTCCGTCGCGCCGGTAGTGCTGGAGCTCAGACGCCGCGTTGGAGGAGTCACGGGTCAAGCTGGACGACTTCCTTGCAGAGCGGCTGGAAAGCTCGTTTCTCCGCGGTCGCCATGTTTCTCGAGGCTACAGAGAAAAACGCAAAGGCCGGTTAGTGAGACAGAGGACTGTACAGTAACACAGACAGCACAAGCACTACAACAACTGCCTAAGAGGAAGAAGACAAAGCTCACATTACGGACTATAAAGCAGGATGGCCGGTCGAAGCTCTGTGTGGAATCACGGCTCGAGCTTTGAAAGCAGGGCCGCATCGAAACAGCAGCTCAGAGTCTCCTCCAAATACCTACGATCACGTGATCGCCGGAAACGAAGCTTCCTTACGTCACTGGAACGCAATCGCGGGTCAATGCGCGTGAGTTTCCGGTCCCGCTGTAGACGAGCTGCATATCATCTGAAATATGTACTTAAATAAAACGGAAATACAGAACATGTGTGAATCTGCTTCACTTTCATCATCAAATTATTGACATTCCTCAGCATTCAAGGTTTTTTACTGGAGACGATGTGAAATGACCTGAATAAAAACATTTTACAGCTCTATTTCTGTGTTCAACAGATGTACAGTCTACATGCACATTCAACAGTGCTGTTTCTCCTTAATCTAATAGTGTCAAACATGCTGTTTTAAATAGGAACAGAACAAAGCAATTACACACTCAGATCACAGACATTTCATTAAAAGAAGAAACACAGGCCGACATCACTGGATGCTCCTCTGGGGTCAGTTTGGACAAAGCCTATGAACACAAGTGAATCAGGCAGTGGTGGTGTAGTATTGTATTTGTACAACAGGTGGCGCAGTAGAGCTTCAAATGAACCACTTCTGCTTCAGCTGGTTAAAAAGCCTCGTTCTGCTCATCCCTGATACAAAGATATGACTGGGAGAAACAAGCAGCAGGAGAGCAGCGCTGGACCTGTCAGCCGGAAGTGACGTGTCTGTCCAGTAGAGACAGATTTCTTCTACAGTGTTAAAGTTTTCATTTCACTTCATTTATTTTTTAATACATTAAATTACATCCTGATTTCCAGTCCTGAAGTTTACACTTTCTGTCTCTCAGTGTTTTCATCTGCAAGCTTTAAAGGTGCTGAGAATGAACCTATTTAATAAAATAAAAATATAATAAAATGTTTAAATCTGTATGATTTACAGTTTAGTACTATAAATATGTATGATGTACTAAATGTGGATTGTTCATCAAATAAACAACATAGAAATACTATGGCAGCATATTCTGGACTTTCTAAATGAATCAAATCTGCTAATTAAACAGTGTGTGTACAATTGCATATGAGTGTACAGTGTTTAAAGCCTTATCTAAATGAGGAGCTTCAGCAGTTTGGAGTTTATGGAAGATTTTCCATCTGCAATCCTCATCGTCGCTCCAGCTTTGCCCAAATGAAGCTGTAGTCCAGTTGTGTTGGGACGAGGCGCAGTCACCGGTATCGCCCCTTCCAGTCTGTCAGTCTACTTCAAGGAGGCTCCCAGGACAGACGTTCCCGATAGAGCCAGGTGAGTTCATGTGAACTAGCTGCTTTTAAGCTGATCTTTTACCTTATATGTGACCATAAACGTACAGTGAATGTTTGAAAGCTTGGTTTTCTGCTTTCGTGTGTGTTTGTACTTCAGCTGTACGACTGGAGGAGCTAACTTGCTAGCGCTGCTGATGTTCGGCGTTAACTTAGAAACTTCGGGAGCTCTAACCTTTCTAAAAGAGGCTCTTATTTTCCACGTTGTTGGAAAAGCTCCTGATCAAAACGGACTAACTTTTCTATACTGTTTCATCCGACAACACAGGCTTTCTGCCGTTAGCTGTTTTAGCTGGTCTTGTTGTTTCCTCCAGTAGGAATATTAGTTAGAGTTAATAGCTGATGCTGAGCTGCATTAGCTCTGTTTAACTCAACTTTACCTCACATATTTCATTAGTTCTTATTTAAGTGAGAATTGAAAACTTCCAGGGTCACATTTTAGCTCTGAAGCGTAATGAAAAAGTACTGATTTCTTTCCAGTGTCTGAAAGTAGTCCTCCTTCTAAGTAGCAGAATTAAACAGCTCCAGAAGCTGCTGCTTGTCTAGATATTGGGAGGCAGGGGCTGAATCTGCTAGTCCTGCTCATACTTTGGCAACACAAGGTAAAATGAATTTGTGGGTTTTATTAGATCCTGAAATGTATTTGCAGAGACTCTGAATTAACTGTAGTTAATGATATAATAATATATAGAAATATTAGGTTCAGAAGCTCACAGGACTTGGGACAGGATTTGCTGTGGCACAACACACTGGCAGAGCTTAAACAGTAGAAACATTAAATTAGTAAGTATTATTGCAACCTCACTTTAATTTAATGTTCAAATGTACGGTGGGTGCCTCCAGGACCAGGGTGGAGAAGCTGAATGGCTGAAGTGAACGCTTTAGCAACTGAACTGACAGCCCATATGCTAAATGAAGTTAATGAGGCTGTAACTGTGAAAACCAGAGCCAGTAGTAATCTAGATTTTCCAGACATAACCTGGAATTCTAGTAGCGTCTAGTAGAGTCTACAGACTATGGATATTGTGAAAATGTGGAGTAGACACAGATGCAGAACTTTTAAGCACAGTTGGTGATGGACCTGACCTCGCCTCAGCCATTAACTACAGAACTACAGAATGAAGGTGTTATCTTTCAGGGAGACACCGACAAAGTCAGACATGTCCATGTGATTAACCTGCTTGAGCTTTTTTAAAATGTACCAGACTTTGAAGCAAAGAACAGATAAAGAGGTCAGTCAGTTTGCACACCACGAGAACCACCAGTTTGACAAAAGCCCACTTATTACAGCTGGAAGACCTTGTCAGTAGTTTTGCATTAGACTACATGCATTTATTGTGTTTAGGTGTTGTGAAATGTGTGCTTGTGTTTTTGTGCATAGGACCCAATACCTGTCATTTGTCATTAGAAAAATGAAATTTCTGACTAACTTGTGAGGTTGAATGGAGCTATGCCGACTGAATTTGAACTTTTTCCCAGCAGGATGCTCATCATTCTGCTTCCTCTGCAGAAGTTTCTGCTTCTTCGTGTTCCCAGCAGGCTTGTGAGGTTGTGCTCTGTGGTCCAGTGGTGGAGGCAGAAGCTGTTCTCACACAGTCCACCATGAAGCAAAGAACCAGGAGGCTAAAGTTCCCAAGATTAAGGTATGTGAGTTGAGTGGTGAGTGAATAAATGAATAAAGAAGTCGACAAGGGTAAACCCCTTTTAGCCCTCAAGCATGGCTCTAAGTCTTGACCTACTGGCTGGGTTTAATTCTGATAGGAAAGTCCTGCTTCGTGAGTCATGGTTGAGCTGGAACCTTTGCTCCCACAGTGATGCAGGAAACCAGGAGACCGAGGCTTCAACTCCCCTTCAATTTATTATTATTATTAACTACTATTAAACTCTGAGGTATTTGATGTTATCCAAATCACTTGACATGTTCTAGATAATCTGTCATGTTGTCTCTCAAGCAGATCCTGACGAAAAAAGAAGAAACCTTTTTCACAACAACCCTCACACTAACATGCTGTTTGAAGTTTCTGAACATGCTGATGCAGCATTTATCCACAACTGACTAAACTCCTCAACATACAGTTTTTAAACCAGGAGGCCGAGGTTTCCTCTGCTGTATCTAGACTAAGATTCATTTTTAAAGTATGTGAGATATTTCCTCTTATTGACCATCAGTGTGACCTTCAGTTTAAAATGCAGTCAGTGCAAAAGCTCTACACTCATGCTGCTCAAACACTTGTGGTACTTTTTAATATCAGTGCTGCAATATTTTCATTTCTGCCCCATTGTTGTTTTATAGAAACATGTTAGTGTGCAGTGTGTAGAATACACCCTAAATAAACCCTCATATTTGGAGATGGAAGTGTATGCAGTGTTTAACGTGTGTCTGTGTGTGTGATTGTGTGTGTGTTTTCCATTGTAGGAAGAGAACGGGCTGAGATTCTCCTTTTCATCACAACTTGTCCACAGTGAAGCACACGACTAATCAGTTTATCATTAATACTTACATCAGTGCTGAGCAGCGTCTTCATTTCTACACTTACTTTAGACTCCTCCTTAATGCTTCATCTTTTCCAAACAGCTGTAAAGTTTATATTATTAATATCATGTTCAGGAAAAGAGCCTGAATGAAGAGCTGTTCTGCATTACTGATGTGTTCTGGATGTTTATTTGTTTCTACTCAAAGTAAAATCTAAAACTCCTCTCTTTATTTAGTCCAGGTTTAAGTTTAGACCTGCTGCTCTCAGAACTGACCAGAGTCTCTTCAACAAAAGAATTCAGCATTTCTAAGAAATACACTATATGACAAAAGTATTTGGACACCTGCTTATTTGTTGTTTCTTTTGAAATCAAGAGTATTAAAAAGGAGTTTAGCCTGCTTTTGTTGGAGTAACTGTTTCTACTACCATAAAAGACTTTCTGCTAGATTTTGGAGCATTGCTGTGAGAAATGCATTTAGCAAGAAGAGCATTGGTGAGGTCAGAATATTGGATGATCACCCAACCTCATCTCCAACTCAAAGCTAAAAGTTTCCCCAGCTCACCCTAGAAGTAAAGGGCATCATGAGCACCATCATTCCAGAGGTTTATCATTCCTTTATACCCCTCTAGCCCACGATTGGCATTAGGCATGGAGCCGATAGGTTCATGTTTATCTGTTCCAGAGAGTCCTATTCTATTGGCAGTACTTCTTTAGGGACTGTGTCAGCAATGGGTGCAACTGATTGCTAAATGCATTGATTAAAAAATAGTGTCCACCAACATTTGGACATTTTAGTGTGTTACTGTCAGATAATATAAAGAAAATATCTATTAATTACTTAATAAAATAAAGCTCTGCTGAACTGAGGCTTTATAAAAGTCTAAAAACAGGGCAGATCCTTTATCCCAAAAATGAGTCTGTAATCAATCAACCCTTTCATGCAGAAATGAGGGAAAAGTGGTTGGATGCTGCTCAGCTTCACAGCTCTACTGCGCCACCTGTTGTACAAATACAATACTACACCACCACTGCCTGATTCACTTGTGTTCATAAGCTTTGTCCAAACTGCTCCATACAGCGATGTCGGACTGCGTTTCTTCTTTTAACTGAATGAATTTCATCTGAGTGTGTAATTCCTTTACTCTCCTCCTAAACAAAACAGCATGTTTGACACTATTAGATTAAGGAGAAACAGCACTGTTGAATGTGCATGTAGACTGTACATCTGTTGAACACAGAAATAGAGCTGTAAAATGTTTTTATTCAGGTCATTTCACATCGTCTCCAGTAAAAAACCTTGAATGCTGAGGAATGTCAATAATTTGATGATGAAAGTGAAGCAGATTCACACATGTTCTGTATTTACGTTTTATTTAAGTACATATTTCAGATGATATGCAGCTCGTCTACAGCGGGACCGGAAACTCGCGCGCATTGAACCGCGATTGCGTTCCAGTGACGTAAGGAAGCTTCGTTTCCGGCGATCACGTGATCGTAGGTATTTGGAGGAGACTCTGAGCTGCTGTTTCGATGCGGCCCTGCTTTCAAAGCTCGAGCCGTGATTCCACACAGAGCTTCGACCGGCCATCCTGCTTTATAGTCCGTAATGTGAGCTTTGTCTTCTTCCTCTTAGGCAGTTGTTGTAGTGCTTGTGCTGTCTGTGTTACTGTACAGTCCTCTGTCTCACTAACCGGCCTTTGCGTTTTTCTCTGTAGCCTCGAGAAACATGGCGACCGCGGAGAAACCAGCTTTCCAGCCGCTCTGCAAGGAAGTCGTCCAGCTTGACCCGTGACTCCTCCAACGCGGCGTCTGAGCTCCAGCACTACCGGCGCGACGGACACCGAGAGTCGTCGTCTCCACTCCCGCACCGGAGAGGGACTGGCGGCGTCTGCGTGACCCCGGAAAAGCCGAGGAGCTCCTCGACCACCACGGCCGTTTTTCCCTCTGCTAACCGCTTCAGCTCCTCAGTGTAAAGTATGGAGGAAGGACGACTCTGTGCTACACTCACACTTTAGTACTTTTGGGGGAGCTGCGTGATTCTTAGCTAGGGCTGCCTCTTAGCTACAGAACATGTGAAATCCCCACACTTGAACTGATCTATTTTTGTTCTCTTTCTTAATATGAATAGAACTATAAATGAGGAGGATTTGGGCTGTGCAGGACTCTCAACACCGTTCATACAAACACTGTCGGACCATAATGCTTTAAAACTCAAGGGAAATGAGATGAGGTCTCTGAACTGAACTACATGAACTGTACATTTGACACCATATTTATGAGAATAGCTTGATGTTGCAGAATAACCTAAACAAATCTAAGATGCAGTAAATGACAGTAACTTTAAATTCAGTCAGCAGATGGACAGGAGCTTGAACCGTGTCCTCTGAATGTGTGTGTGAATATTGTAAATGTGTACTGTATGTGTGTTCCAGATTCAGTCCTTGTATCTTGCTGGTGTTTTCACTTGTCTTCCTGACCTTGTGAAGAATGCCTCTCTCTGATGTG
Source organism: Salminus brasiliensis (assembly GCF_030463535.1). Lineage (NCBI taxonomy): Eukaryota > Metazoa > Chordata > Actinopteri > Characiformes > Bryconidae > Salminus > Salminus brasiliensis. The sequence continues at coordinate 15,798,255 of NC_132892.1, forward strand.
TCTCAGGTAAGTCTGATTGTTTTGCAGTACCAGTTTCTGCAGGTGGACCAGATTCTCTGACCTGCTGCTCGACACAGGAATCTGCAACAACATTGGGTGATGCTGATGGGAACTCTTTCAGTCGTCCTGAGGAGGTGTTTTCTGTTTCAGTGCTTTCAGCTGGATCCTGAGCTCTTGTGAAGAACAAATGGTGAACATCGGGTAGGTTCTTTCTTGACTCTCAGTAATCTCTGAACTTTTATCAGCACATTTCTTATTTCAGTTTCTTTCTCTCTAAACTGTATCATGTTGTAGACCTTCACTGCATCTTCCCCAGCGACGTGCGGAAAGGTCTCGCATTGTACTTTTTCAGACTCCTCAACAATCCCACTCTCTGTAAGAAACAGGTAAAACTTTTGCACCCACAATCTCCAATTTTCGACGAGATGTGCTAAAGGTGGCTGCAGCTGTGCCACTTGCTTGTGTTCTGCTTGGACTGTTTTGGGCTGCTGTGTCCTTTTTAATTAGGCTGCTGTGTCCTGCTTAAACGATATTTCACTGCAGTGTCCTGCTTTAACCATGTTTCACTGCTGTGTTCTGTTTAATTATGCTGCTATTTCCTGCTTGAACGGTGTTGGGCTGCTGTGTCTTGCTTGTGTTTTGCATATAAATGGTTACACTGCTGTGTTTTATATAAATTGTTTTGCTGCTTTGTTGTGCTTGAGTGGTGTTACAGTGCTGTTCATATTCATATATAAACCTAATCCTTTTCTTCCTTATTTTTATTGTTTCCTTCATTTCTTCTTTTCCCCATGTGCAGAGCTGCCCCCTGCTGTCTGCTGGAGCAAGTGCATTTGTGTTTGGCTGCTCTTTCCTAACCTGCCCCCCCCCCCCAGACAGTGGAACCTGAAACTCAACAAAAACAAGTGCAAGATCAGATCATCACAAATCCAGTACATGGCCATATGCTCTCTCTACAGAAGGTCTCAATCTAGATCGAGATAAAGTGAGAGCTGTAGCACATATGCCTACACCAGAAAACAAGCAGGCACTCATGAGATTAAAGGGCATGATTCAGTACCTTTCCAAGTTTATTCCCAACCTGTCTGAAGTCGGCGCACCCCTCAGAAAACTGCTCAAGCATGACATCTGTGGCACTCCATGGCAAGTCGAGCACAAAGCTATAAAAAACTGAAATCTCTGCTGATAAATGCTCCCACACTAAAGCTCTATGATGTAAAAATACCTGGTACACCATCTGTAGATGCGAGCTCAGAAGGCCTCGGAGCAGCAGTTCTGCAGGAGGGAAAGGAGAGAAAGCCCCCCCCCCCCCCCCCCCCCCCCCCAAAATTCCTGAGATGACCTTGCATTCAGCACCAGTGTCCAACCTGAAAACAATGTTCTTGTTTTATTTCAAAATCTTCAGTCCAGTTATTCGTTTCACTTTTGTTGTGACAGTGTTGATGTTTGTCTAATATTCTGTTTTTCTGATTTCAACTGTTCTAATGAAGAAATCTTCCTGCTCTGCCTTTTTGTTCAACTGCATGATTTATTGTTTTCTCATTCTGCTCTGATTGTTTTGTTTTACACATTTTTGGTAAAGTGATTTTCTGTTGCAGGATTTACACACTTGGCCAAAGGCAGGACCGTGTTTCTGTTTCTGTTCATAACCACATCTGGAGCAGCTTGCTTCTGTTGCTTGTTTATTTTTAGCTAGTTTGGATTTGCTCTTGTGTTCAAACCCAACTGTTTGTTTTGTTTCTGTTGTTCTGTTTTGTATTTCATTGAGCACTTTTTTTTCACTTTGCTTGATGTCCCTTCATTTGCACAGCAGATATTCATGGTCTTTGTGGCCTAATACCACAAGCACTCTTGTCTCTAACTAAGAAGTCATGTAACTCCCCAAATTCATGGTCTTTTGCCTTTTTCAGGTCTGTGGAAGAAGCCTCTCCATATACTTCTCTTGCATGCGCCTCAGGTAAGTCTGATTGTTTTGCAGTACCAGTTTCTGCAGGTGGACCAGATTCACTGACCTGCAGCTCGACACAGGAATCTGCAACAACATTGGGTGATGCAGATGGACAGGAGCTTGAACCGTGTCCTCTGAATGTGTGTGAATATTCTGATTGTGTACTGCATGTGTGTTCTGACTGAAAATAAAACAAGAACTTTGCATTCAGCACCAGTGCCCAACTTGAAGACACTTTTGTTGACAGTGTTGATGTTTGTCTGATATTCTGTTTTTCTGATTTCAACTGTTCCAGTGAAGAAATCTTCCTGCTCTGTCTTTTGTTCAACTGCATGATTTATTCTTTTTCCTCATTCTGCTCTGATTGTGTTTTACACTTTTTTGGTAAAGTGACTTTGCTGTTACAGGATTTGCACACTTGTCCATAAGCAGGACAGTTTTTTCTGTTTCTGTTCATAACCACATCTGGAGAAGGACAGGAACTTGAACTGTGTTCTGTGAATGTGTGTTCTGTTTTCTGTTTCTCCTATAGGTTCTTCCATCTGGACTGTGAAGAATCGTAGCTGGTCATGATAGCAGGTTGCCCTCTCTGAATTCTCACCTTGTCCCACATGTATATGCTTGGTGGGCTCTTTGTCTGTCTGTCATAATAGCTGTTCTGCTTGAGTTGTCTTCTCTGCAGCTTGTCTTGATTCTGTATTTTGCTTTTCTTCTTTGAATGTTTATGTTTGGATTTTTCTCATTGGGCCATCCTTCCATGGTCCTTGTGTGTAGTAGCTGCATGTCTGGATCATTTGCTGTTGCCTTTCAGAATGTAATTTAGCCACTGGCTTTCTCTCCTGCAGAACTGCTGCTCCGAGGCCTTCTGAGCTCGCATCTAAAGATGGTGTAGCAGGTATTTTTACATCATAGAGCTTTAGTGTGGGAGCATTTATCAGCAGAGATTTCAGTTTTTTATAGCTTTGTGCTCGACTTGTCACGGAGTGCCACAGATGTCATGCTTGAGCAGTTTTCTGAGGGGTGCGCCGACTTCAGACAGGTTGGGAATAAACTTGGAAAGGTACTGAATCATGCCCTTTAATCTCATGAGTGCCTGCTTGTTTTCTGGTGTAGGCATATGTGTTACAGCTCTCACTTTATCTCTATCTAGATTGAGACCTTCTGTAGAGAGCATATGGCCATGTACTGGATTTGTGATGATCTGATCTTGCACTTGTTTTTGTTGAGTTTCAGGTTCCACTGTCTTTCCCTTTTCAGCACTTGGACGAGTCTGCCGTCATGTTTCCTTGACCGTTTCACCCCAGACTAAGATCTCATTCGTAACGTTGACAACACCTTCCAGGCCTTTAATAGTCTACAATTGACCTTTTGGAATACCTGAAGGACCTGAAGCTGAGGACACCCCAAAAGAAGGTCAAAGGAATCTGTATCTTTCAATTGGTATGTTCAGTGTGCAGACCTTGGAACTTTCATCATGACGTTTGATCTGCCAAAATCCTCACCACTGTGACCATGCTGCTTACCCAGTCGTTCGGTTCATGCTGTTTGGTGATTTACACCCCTTCATTTTGTGTAGCTCATCAATGCTTGTTGTCTTTCAGGGCACCACTTTTCTTGGTGGATGAATCACTGGTGAGACCATGGGATCTACTTGAATGTGGTGATGTCCTGGTAGGAATCCAAGAACAGTGAACAGATCAATATCTTTCAGAATGTCATTTTACTTTGTGATTCCATGCACTCTTTCAACCACACCTAACATCTCCTATGTCTCACGTCCTAGTATTGCTGGTACATCACCGTCAACAATATGTGAAATTCAATTTAGCATTTTTGGCTTTTGTGTTCACAGGTGAGTGGTAGCTTTCCCAGCAGTGACATGCGGTGGCCAGAATATGTGAGTACTTTGCTGAATTCTGCAGTTTCTGGTCGCCAAATTCCTCCTGTACGCTTTCAGCTGGACCCTGAGCTCTCGTGAAGAACAAATGGTGAACATAAGGTAGGTTCTTTCTTGACTCTCAGTAATCCCTGAACTTGTTTTTCAGCACATTTCTTCTTTCAGTTTCTTCCTCACTGAATTGTATCATGTTGTAGACCTTCACTGCATCTTCCCCAGCGATGTGCGGAAAGGTGGCGCATTGGACTTTTTCAGACTCCTCAACAATCCCACTCTCTGTAAGAAACAGGTAAAACTTTTGCACCCACAATCTCCAATTTTCGACGAGATGTGCTAAAGGTGGCTGCAGCTGTGCCACTTGCTTGTGTTCTGCTTGGGCTGCTGTGTCCTTTTTAATTAGGCTGCTGTGTTCTGCTTGTGTTTTGCATTTAAATTGTTACGCTGCAGTGTCCTGCTTTAACCATGTTACACTGCTGTGTTCTGTTTAATTATGCTGCTATTTCCTGCTTGAACAGTGTCACTTAACCTTGTTCTATATAATAATTTTGCTGCTTTGTTCTGCTTGAACAGTGTTGGGCTGCTGTGTCTTGCTTGTGTTTTGCATATAAATGGTTACACTGCTGTTTTATATAAATTGTTTTGTTGTGCTTGAGCGGCGTTACAGTGCTATTCATATATAAACCTTAAAATGTTTCTTCATAATTTTTATTTATTTTCCTCACATTCATAAACCTAAACCTTTTCTTCATTATTTTTGTTTCCATCATTTCTTCTCTTCCCCATGTGCTGAGCTGCCCCCTGCTGTTTGCTGGTGCGAGTGCATTTGTGTTTGGCTGCTCTTTCCTAACCTGTCGTCCTGTAACCCTTCTAAAAAGTCTGTTATCCCCCCCCCGCCCAAATTTCCTAAGATGACTTTGTTTTCAGGTTGGACACTGGTGCTGAATGCAATGTTCTTGTTTATTTCAAGATTTTCAGTCCAGTTATTCTATTCACTTTTGTTGTGACAGTGTTGATGTTTGTCTAATATTCTGCTTTTTTCTAATTTAAACTGTTTCAGTGAAGAAATCTTCCTGCTCTGTCTTTAATTCAACTGCATTTTTTTTTTTTTTTTTTTTTTTTTTTTTTTTTTCCATTCTGCTCTGATTGTTTTGTTTTACACATTTTTGGTAAAGTGGTTTTTCTGTTGCAGGATTTACACACTTGGCCATAAGCAGGACATTGTTTCTGTTTATGTTCATAACCACATCTGGAGCAGCTTGCTTCTGTTGCTTGTTTATTTTTAGCTAGTTTGGATTTGCTCTTGTGTTCAAACCCAACTGTTTGTTTTGTTTCTGTCGTTCTGTTTTGTATTTCATTGAGCACTTTTTTTTTTTTTTCACTTCACTTGATGTCCCTTCATTTGCACAGCAGATATTCATGGCCTTTGTCTATGTCCCATCTGTTTCTCTCAGCAACCTTGCCCACAATAGGTCTTCCCTAATACCACAAACGCTCCTGTCTCTGATTAACAAGTCATGCAACTCACTGAATTCATGGTCTTTTGCCTTTTTCAGGTCTGTGGAAGAAGCCTCTCTGTATGCTTTTCTCAGATGTGACTTGGGTAAGTCAGATTGTTTTGCAATACCGGCTTCTACAGGTGGACCGGATTTAGTGGCCTGCCGCTCAAAACAGGAATAGGCAACAACATTGTGTGATGGTGATGGACAGGAGCTTGAACTGTGTCGTCTGAATGTGTGTGTGAATATTGTAAATGTGTACTGTATGTGTTCCAGATTCAGTCCTTGTATCTTGCTGGTGTTTTCACTTGTCTTCCTGACCTTGTGAAGAATGCCTCTCTCGGATGTGTCTCAGGTAAGTCAGATTGTTTTGCAGTACCAGTTTCTGCAGGTGGACCAGATTCACTGACCTGCGGCTTGACACAGGAATCAGCAACAACATTGGGTGATTCTGATGGGAACTCTTTCAGTCGTCCTGAGGAGGTGTTTTCTGTTTCTCCTATAGGTTCTTCCATCATGTCTCATGTTCTAGTATTGCTGGTTCATCACGGTCAACAATGTGAAATTCAATCTTACATTTTTGGCTTTTGTGTTCACAGGTGAGAGTTAGCTTTCCTGACAGTGACATGCAGTGGCTAGAATATGTGAGCGGTTTTCAAGCTAAATTCTAGGGTTTTGTTTTAAATCTGAGTGACTTGTAGACATTTCCTGAGATGACCTTGCATTTAGCACCAGTGTCCAACTTGAAAACAATGTTCTTGTTGTTTATTTCAAGTTTTTCAGTTCAGTTACTCTTTTCACTTTTGTTAAGATAAGATAAGATAGTCCTTTATTAGTCCCGCAGTGGGGAAATTCACAAGTGTTGTGACAGTGTTTGTTTGTCTAATATTCTGTTTTTCTGATTTCAACTGTTCCAATGAAGAAATCTTCATGCTCTGTCTTTTGTTCAACTGCATTATTTTTTTTCCCTCATTCTGCTTTGATTGTTTTGTTTTACACATTTTTGGTAAAGTGATTTTCTGTTGCAGGATTTACACACTTGGCCATAAGCAGGACGTTGTTTCTGTTTATGTTCGTAACCACATCTGGAGCAGCTTGCTTCTGTTGCTTGTTTATTTTTAGCTAGTTTGGATTTGCTCTTGTGTTCAAACCCAACTGTTTGTTTTGTTTCTGTTGTTCTGTTTTGTATTTCATTGAGCACTTTTTTTCACTTTGCTTGATGTCCCTTCATTTGCACAGCAGATATTCATGGCCTTTTTCTATGTTCCATCTGTTTCTCTCAGCAACCTTGCCCATAATTGGTCTTACCTAATACCACAAGCACTCTTGTTTCTAATTAAGGAGTCATGTAACTCCCCAAATTCATGGTCTTTTGCCTTTTTCAGGTCCGTGGAAGAAGCCTCTCCTTATGCTTCTCTTGCATGTGCCTCAGGTAAGTCAGATTGTTTTGCAGTACCAGTTTCTGCAGGTGGACCAGATTCACTGACCTGCGGCTCGACACAGCAATCTGCAACAACATTGGGTGATGCAGAGAGACAGGAGCTTGAACCGTGTCCTCTGAATGTGTGAGAATATTCTGATTGTGTACTGTATGTGTGTTCTGACTGAAAATAAAACAAGAACTTTGCATTCAGCACCAGTGCCCAACTTGAAGACACTTTTGTTGACAGTGTTGATGTTTGTCTAATATTCTGTTTTTCTGATTTCAACTGTTCCAGTGAAGAAATCTTCCTGCTCTGTCTTATGTTCAACTGCATGATCTATTTTTTTTTTCCTCATTCTGCTCTGATTGTGTTTTACACTTTTTTGGTAAAGTGACTTTGCTGTTACAGGATTTGCACACTTGTCCATAAGCAGGACATTGTTTCTGTTTCTGCTCATAACCACATGTATATGCTTGGTGGGCTCTTTGTCTGTCTGTCATAATAGCTGTTCTGCTTGAGTTGTCTTCTCTGCAGCTTGTCTTGAATCTGTATTTTGCTTTTCTTTGAATGTTTATGTTTGGATTTTTCTCATTGGGCCATCCTTCCATGGTCCTTGTGTGTAGTAGCTGCATCTCTGGATCATTTGCTGTTGCCTTTCAGAATGTAGTTTTAGCCACTGGCTTTCCCTCCTGCAGAACTGCTGCTCTGAGGCCTTCTGACCTCGCATCTACAGATGGTGTACCAGGTATTTTTACATCATAGAGCTTTAGTGTGGAAGCATTTATCAGCAGAGATTTCAGTTTTTTATAGCTTTGTGCTCGATTTGCCATGGAGTGCCACAGATGTCATGCTTGAGCAGTTTTCTGAGGGGTGCGCCGACTTCAGACAGGTTGGGAATAAACTTGGAAAGGTACTGAATCATGCCCTTTAATCTCATGAGTGCCTGCTGGTTTTCTGGTGTAGGCATGTGTGTTACAGCTCTCACTTTATCTCTATCTAGCTTGAGACCTTCTGCAGAGAGAGCATATGGCCATGTACTGGATTTGTGGTGATCTGATCTTGCACTTGTTTTTGTTGAGTTTCAGGTTCCACTGACTTTCCCTTTTCAGCACTTGGATGAGTCTGCCGTCATGTTTGACCGTTTCACCCCAGACTAAGATATCGTTCGTAACGTTATGTGGGAGTATGTGAGTACTTTGCTGAATTCTGCAGTTTCTGGTCCCCAAATTCCTCCTGTACACTTTCAGCTGGACCCTGAGCTCTCGTGAAGAACAAATGGCGAATATCGGGTAGGTTCTTTCTTGACTCTCAGTAATCCCTGAACTTGGTTTTTCAGCACATTTCTTGTTTGTTTCTTTCTCTCTGAATTGTAACCTGTTGTAGACCTTCACTGCATCTTCCCCAGCGACGTGCGGAAAGGTGGCGCATTGTACTCCTCAACAATCCCACTCTCTGTAAGAGACCGGTCAAACATTTGCACCCACAGTCTCCAATTTTTTACAAGATTGCCTTGCAAGCACAGTGCTGAAGGTGGCTGCAGCTGTGCCACTTGCTTGTGTTCTGCTCGGACCGTCTTGGGCTGCTGTGTCCTGCTTGCGTTCTGCATCAAAATTATGTTACATCTGTATTCTGCTTGAACAGTGTCACTCTTTCTGTGTAATAATTTCGCTGCTGTCCTGCTTGAACGATATTTCGCTAATGTGTTCTGCTTGAACCATGTTGGGCTGCTGTGTCCTGCTTGAACTGTGTTGGGCTGCTGTGTCCTGCTTGTGTTTTGTCTAAAAATTGTTTTTGCTGCTGTGTTCTGCCTGAACGATATTTCACTGCTGTGCCACTTTTTTGTCCTGCTTGATTGGTATTTCGCTGCTTTGTCCTGCTTGTGTTTTTCATCAGAATTGTTACGCTGCTGTGTTCTGCTTTTACCATGTTGGGCTGCTGTGTCCTGCATCAAAATTTTTACACTGTTGTGTTCTGCTTGAATGGTGTTGGGCTGCTGTGTCCTGCTTGTGTTTTGCATGAAAATGATGCTGCTGTGTTTTGTATAAATTGTTTTGCTGCTTTGTTGTGCTTCAGCGGTGTTACAGTGCTGTTCATATTCATATATAAACCTAAACCTTTTCGTCATAATTTTTATTTATCTATTTATTTTCCTCACTGAACTGAATGTTGTAGACCTTCACTGCATCTTCCCCAGCGATGTGCAGAAAGGTGGCGCATTGTACTTTTTCAGATTCCTCAACAATCCCACTCTCTGTAAGAAACCGGTAAAACTTTTGCACCCACAGTCTCCAATTTTCAACGAGATTGCCTTGCAAGCACAGTGCTGAAGGTGGCTGCAGCTGTGCCACTTGCTTGTGTTCTGCTTGAACCGTGTTGGGCTGCTGTGTCCTGCTTGCGTTTTACATGAAAATGATGCTGCTATGTTCTGTATAAATTGTTTTGCTGCTTTGTTGTGCTTGAGCGGTGTTACGGTGCCGTTCATATTCATACATAAACCTAAACCTTTTCTTCATTATTTTTATTGTTTCCTTCATTTCTTCTTTTCCCCATGTGCTGAGCTGCCCTCTGCTGTCTGCTGGTGTGAGTGCATTTGTGTTTAGCTGCTCTTTCCTACCCTGTCCTGCTGTAACATCTCCGTAAGAAATGTAACGTGTAACGTCTGTAAGAAACAGGTAAAACTTTTGCACCCACAGTCTCCAATTTTCAACGAGATTGCCTTGCAAGCACAGTGCTGAAGGTGGCTGCAGCTGTGCCACTTGCTTGTGTTCTGCTTGGACCGTGTTGGGCTGCTGTGTCCTGCTTGTGTTCTGCATCAAAATTATTACGCTGCTGTGTTCTGCTTGAACAGTGTCTCTCTTTCTGTATAATAATTTTGCTGCTGTCCTGCTTGTGTTCTGCATCAAAATTGTTACTCTGCTGTGTCCTGCTTGAACGATATTTCGCTGCTGTGCCACTTTTTTGTGTCCTGCTTGAACCGTGTTGGGCTGCTGTGTCCTGCTTGTTTTGCATGACCGTTCTGCTTGAACAGTGTCACTTAACCTTGTTCTGTATATTAATTGTGCTGCTGTGTCCTGCTTGATTGGTATTTCGCTGCTTTGTCCTGCTTTTACCATGTTGGGCTGCTGTGTCCTGCATCAAAATTGTTACTCTGCTGTCTTCTGCTTGAATGATATTTCGCTGCTGTGCCACTTGCTTGTGTTCTGCTTGAACAGTGTTGGGCTGCTGTGTCCTGCTTGTGTTTTGCATAAAAATGATGCTGCGGTGTTCTGTATAAATTGTTCTGCTGCTTTGTTGTGCTTGAGCGGTGTTACAATGCTGTTCATATTCATACATAAACCTAAACAGTTTCTTCATTATTATTATTATTAATATTTTATTTTATTTTATTATTTTTCTTCATTTCTTCTCTTCCCCCATGTGCTGAGCTGCTGTCTGCGGATGCGAGTGCGTTTGTGTTTGGCTGCTCTTTCCTACCCTGTCCTGCTGTAACCCTTCTAAAAAGTTTTTGCTGTGATTTCTCCCCTCCTCTCCTCCTCCTAACCCTTTGTGTTTTTTCTCTTTCACAGGTGTTGCGATGCCCAGTTTCAAGTGTTCCATCGGCAGACCTGGCTCTCACCACCACTCTCCTGCCTGCTGTCCGGTTCTGAGGCCTAGAATGGAGTCCACCTCACTGCATGGCTGTATTGTGACCGTGTACCTGCGTGGACTTCATTTCACTCATGTTTTCATCTTTTTATGGCTTGACAGCACATTGGCACATTTCTGTGTGACCACATTTGTTGTGAAAGTGCTGTATTAATAAAATTCATTTGAATTGAATACTGTATTCTGTGTGAGTTATGCTCTTCTATGCTGGTTGAGTAGTGTTATGCTACCGTATTCTGGTTGAAAGAGTACTGGTACTGTATTCTATATCAAAATAATGATTCTAATGTCTTCTGAATGAAAGCGTTATGCTACTCTGTTGTGAATGAACAGTTTCAGGCTACTGTGTCCTGTCACACATCGTTACGCTACTCTATTCTGGTAGAAAAGGGTTCTGTTACTGTGGTCTGTAGGAAAGTTCTGCTACTTTTCATACAGAATTCAGTAGCATAGCTCTGAATACGGGATACAACAGTGTTGCACTTCACATTCAACACACAGCTTGTAGCGCCCCCTATGGATTCTATAAGAGGATTAGCATAGCCCATTTTTCAGATAACATGATTCACCCCCCTGAAATGTAATCCTAAAAATACTGTAAATATCAGAAATCAAACATTTCATACCCCACTGTATCTAGCTTAAAGTACCTGAAACTGAATTTCACACAGTTGAAAAGACCTAAAATAAAATGTTCATTTTCCCACATCCTCTAGTTTAAAGTACCTGACCGAGAACGCCAAAAGTTTCACCCCACACAGGAGAAATGACCTGAAATGAAATGCTAAATTCTCTACTTCATACATCTGATAGAACTTGACAAATGCTTCACTCCATAGTTAAGAGCTTGAACTTCAGAGAAACACAGCTAATCAGAACAAAGCTCATTTACACATATCTTAAAGGCACTGTAATAAACACAGCCAGTTTTAATTGTAAGGGATAAAGTGTGATTTTTGGTTCACAGAACTCCACAAACACTAAGTAGGACTGAAGAGAAAAGAGGAAAAATGGAGTTTATGGTCCTTTCATATAATATTTGGACATTTAGGCCCAGCCCTAGGTGTGTCTTAATCTTCACACATCACTGCCTATTACATTATCAAAAATGTTAAATGCTATTGCATTATTAAAAATACATTTAAAATAATGACAGGATACAGGGTGATAAAAGGTGCCTTGCACGCAGAGTTCAGTGGAGTCTCATCAAGTTCCTGCACAGAGTGGATTCTGCTTAGTGAATGACCTGCAGAAAGCTGGGACCAACGTTTCAAAGGCTACCGTCAGTAACACACTACACCGCCAGGGACTCAGATCTTGCAGTGCCAGACGTGTTCCCCTGCTTAAGCCAGTACATATCCGGGCGCGTCTGAAGTTTGCTAGAGAGCATTTGGATGTTCGGGAAGAGTATTGGGAGAATGTCTTATGGTCAGATGAAACCAAAGTAGAACTGTTTGGTACAAACACAACTCGTTGTGTTTGGAGGAGAGCGAATGCTGAGTTGCATCCAAAAAACACCATACCAACTGTGAAGCATGGGGATGGCAACATCATGCTTTGGGGCTGTTTCTCTGCAAAGGGACTAGGATGACTGGTCCGTGTACATAAAATAATGAATGGGGCCATGTATTGTGAGATTTTGAGTGTAAACCTCCTTCCATCAGCAAGGGCACTGAAGACGAAACGTGGCTGGGTCTTTCAGCATGACAATGATCCCAAGCACACTGCCATGCCAACAAAGAAGTGGCTTTGTAAGAAGCATTTCAAGGTCCTGGAGTGGCCTAGCCAGTCTCCAGATCTCAACCTAGAAAACCTTTGGAGGGAGTTGAAAGCCTGTGTTGCCCGCTGACAGCCCCAAAACATCACTGCTCTAGAGGAGATCTGCATGGAGGAATGGGCCAACATACCAGCAATGGTGTGGCAACCTTGTGAAGACTTACAGAAAACGTTTGACCTCTAAGACCTTGTCATTGCCAACAAAGGATAAATAACAAAGTATTCAGATGAACTTTTGTTATTGACCAAATACTTATTTTCCACCATTATTTGCAAATAAATTCTTTAAAAATCAGTGGTCATCATTGGTGACTGAATAAATCCTTTTTTTCCCCCACTGTATGTATGTATGTATGTATGTATGTGTGTTTTCAGTATATGTTCACTGTCCAAAGAATGCAATTAATTGATTTAGCACTTGGAGCAGAAACTGACTTTCTGCTTCATTACATTTTCACCCAGGGTAAAGACTCATGAAGCTGTATAAACACTAGAACTGACCCAAATGGAGATACACTTTTTTGGACAGCAATAACATAAGCTTGTGTGTGTATGTGTGTGTGTCAGTCATCTTATACAACAATTACCTGTCTCCCACTTCTGATTTCACAATTGCCTCAGACTCTGAACTACATTGGTGTTTTCACTGTGAAGAGAGTAAACCATGTCCTTATGTCAGACGTCTTGGGCTCTAGCAGTACTCTGTTGCATAGAAAGCAAAGAGCATTACAACATAAACTACATCAATAATAAAGAGGAAATGATCTGTGGTGTAGTTTTGGTGAAATAATAATGCATTCTTCTTGGTTGAAGGGTTTTGCAGCGTGTTTGTGAGCTTGCGCTTGTTTAGTGAATCTGCGGCGCGTTTGTTAAATGTAGAGCCATGTTGTCGTTTTGATGAAGGGCTTTCTGCTTCTGTTGCGCGTTTGTGAATCTGCAGCGCGGTGGGTCTTCTCGCCCACCGTACTTTATATTAGGGATGGACAGAACGAGGCTTTTTAACCCAGTTGAAGACAAAGTGGTTGGAGGCTCGACAGCTCTACTGCACCTGCTGTTCTAATAAAACACTACACCTCCATCGCCTGATTCTGATTTTTCCCTCCAAATAAAAGTCAGCTTGTAAAATCCTAAAGTCCAGCAGAAAGAATTCACTATGGAAAATGATTCTAGCAGTATTATGAGTAAAACGTCAGGTTAAACTGGTTAGAGAGGCTTTTTACTATCAGCCTTAGTGTTTTCTTTGTTTAGTTCCTGAAACTAAAATGATTTCTTGTGAAGTTGTTTAATAAGGATAGCAGTAATTCCCTAAGATATCTATAAAGCAATGTTATTTATAGTGTAGTTCAGTGGCAATGTGCATGTGTCAGAGCTTGGTGAAGCGCAGGCTTTGAGACTACTGCCATACATACAGCAATATGAGAAATAAGACAATCCATAACATTAGAATTACAGAGAATTACAGAAGAGACAGTTCACAGTTTGGGTTTTCACTGATTATTGTGTTCATATATACAGGAGAGGAGAGCAGGGCACACTCACACACAGTTTGATATTTTGGATCATTTAATTCAGTAAAGTATTTCAGAAATATGAATAATATTGTTAACATAAACAACTTGCACAAATAAACAAATTAACAATTCAGCTCAAAGCACTGATTATTAAATCACAGTACTGCTTATGAAATCAAATGGGTCAAAGGAAGGGCTTGTTTGAGACATAATGAGATAAAACAGTAAATAGTCACAGAGAAAAGAACAGTTCATATAAGATGTTGTGTAAAAAAGGACTAATGAGGTTCTTTAGGTGTTAAGTTCATACTGAGGTGGCTTTACAGGGCTTCTCTGTTCTGTAGTCAGTGTTTCTATAGTTTCTCACTTCAGAAATGGGACAGGTTGTGTGAACATGGCTCTTCTGCAGAGCATACTGTGGATTATTCTAGTTACAATATTCAAAAAGAAGTGTATGCTTTACAGTGTGCTTTGCAGAAGCGCCGTGTTCACTCACCTTTTTTAATACTACTGTGAGGGACGATGTACCTAAATGTTTCACTCACCTGTACACCTGTGTAATGTGACGTGATAATAAAAGTGATTTGATTTTTTTTTTGGTGGCTCAATGGGTTGTTAGAAGAGATGTCCACAAGGGGGTGCTATGGTGCCATTATTCCTGGTAACTCTGCTGGTGACAGAGTGCTAAGAAGGCTGAGAGAAACTATAGAGAAAGTCTACCAGCTGTATTTCTATTCTTTACAGACCTCTTTCTTTTGGGTTGGTACTAAGTACACCGCACACACCTACATGTGAAATCTTAAAAGACATGATGTTCTAAAAAATGTTTTATTCATTTATTTATTTATGATATTAATTAACAACTAAAATTAGCATACACATTTTAGACTGCATGCTTTATGAATTGTCTGCTAAGAAATAGCGAGCCTGTTGCAGAGGTGGGTGGTCACTAGTTACCTTTACACATGATAATAGGAGAATGAGGATGGGAGTCTAGTTTTCCTTTCAGTTTAGTCATGAACTCCATTTTTGAGTGTAATGTTGTCATGTTATGTTGGTGAGCATCTGCATGGCTCTGTGATGGATCACGCGTCTAATTTCAGAGCTTTTTTAGACCAAAAATATAAGTAAACGAAATCAACCATAACAGACATTGATTGTATCTAAAGTTCCAGTGCAGCTCTATAAGTTATTCAGTATTGAAGTATTTTATTTTAATTCACTAATTTTCTACATCTGTCACACTGCCAATAAAACGTGAAGCTCTAGAGCAGCCGCACAGTGACCTAAGGTCGCCAGGATAGAGGGATTTTAGTCCCCGAGCACTGGCTTAAGGAGCAGTTGAACTGTGTTCTCAGAGTGATGGAGATCCATCCAGTACCTTGGGCTGAGTTGGAGTGCATAGACTAATTCAAGGATTCAAGGATTCAAGGATTCAAGGAGACTTTATTGTCATTCGCATCACATGTGGTACATGGGGTGGAACGAAATTGTGGTACCCAAGGACCCAGTTTTACCCAGACAGCAGTACTTAAATAAATAAAATATACATAAATATATAAAAATATATGTAAAAATGAAAATAAAATACAGAGAGAAGTAAATGGAGAAGGTAGCAGCAGAGTGTATTTAAAGTGACTAGTGTCGTCAAAGTGTCGTTGCAGTGGTTCCACTAAGTGGCGTTTAAAAGTCTTACAGCTTCCGGAATGAAGCTGTTCCTCAGTCTGTTCGTTCTACACTTAATGCTCCGCAGCCTCCTGCCTGAGGGGAGCGGGACAAACAGTGAGTGTACTGGGTGAGTGGGGTCCTTCATGATGCAGGTAGCCCTTTTCCTGCATCTGGAGGTGTATATGTCCGTGGTGGTGGGGAGGCTGACTCCGACAGACCTCTGTGCAGCCTTCACCACCCTCTGCAGAGCTTTCCTGTCTGCAGCAGAGCAGCTTCCGTGCCACACGTTGATGCTGGAGCATAGGACACTCTCCACCACACATCTGTAGAAGGAGGTGAGGACCGAGCTCCCGAGCCCAGCTCGCCTCAACCGCCTGAGGAAGTAGAGCCGCTGATGTGCCTTCCTGACCAGGCTGGAAGTGTTGTTGCTCCAGCATCAGTGCATTAGGAATTGCTACGTGAACCAGACCTCACAACCGCGACTTTTCCTGTGCCTGTGTCCACAGAAGGAGATTTCACTGGGCATCCGTTTGAAATACAGGTGCAGAACAAGTGCTTAAACAATGATGCACCACTGATAGCTAGAACTGCGGCTGTCTCTCCAGATCTGCTGAACGATATTAGGGTACAGAATGACTTCCCCGCCCCTCCTCAGATAACCAATGGGCCTCTTGCCCACTCATGCCCTGGGGATTCAGCAATGTATGTAGTGGGTATATATTAATGATAAAAGATGGCAGGGACAAAATTGTAAAGCTACACAAGGCTGGAATGGGCTACAAAGCCATAAGTAAGAAGCTGGATGAGAAGGTGACAACTGTTGGTGCAATACAGCATTACTGTCAATTGACCTAGGCCTGGAGCTCCATGCAAGATATCACCTCATGGAGTCTCATGTATGTACATGACCGCATAACTCTGTTCACAGAGAATACAGTAGCAGAACTATTAAAGAACACAGTTGCGTGACATTTTTCATACAGAATACAATAGCATCAATTTTACCTTTAGAAGTCAACAGGGTCACATTTTTCATACAGAATACAGTAGCATATAATCACTCAAACAGCAGATAGGAGCATGAATCCAAATACAGAATATAACAGTGCTGCTCTTCATATTCAACATAGAGCTTTAAGCTCCCTCTATTAATTCATTTTCCATACATCATTCATCCACCTTCAGGCTGCAGTAGTTTAGCCCCACTAAGACATTAATACTTAAGTTGCATTTCAGAAAAATGCAGCCAATCAGAAGAAAGCTCATTTACATAACGGCACAGTAATAAAAACAGCTTGTTATTATTTTAATGGACTAAGGGCAGGTTTTGGTACATAAAGCTCCATAAAACAATGTAAGTAAGACTGAAGAGAAAAGGTCAAATAAAATGTAGACTTGGAGAGTAAGGGTAATACTAGAACTCTACAAAGCCATGGATGTTGTTGCTCACTGTTCAAAAGGCAGCATCACTGTTATTTTATCAGTGACAAACAACTCGACCATGTGGTAGCTCAGACAGAGCAGAGGCAGGTAGTAAAGACCTGGTGTTCGGTCAGAGCAACATGACAGCACAGTAAGACCTTCAGCTCCACCAGATGGACGTTACAACAGCCTACTTGCACGGTCTGATTGATTGTGAGATGTATATGGAGCAATCAGAGAGATTTGAAGGAAAGTCAAATACAGCTGTGAATAAGTCATTATATGCTCTTAAACTGTCTGGATTATCGGGATGAAAATGGCTTTCCACAGAACCCAGCAGACCATTGTGTCTACGACAAACACACTGAAATCAGGAGGATGATACTGATAATCTGGGTTGAGGGTCTGAGGTTGAGGTAAAAAAGATGCCAACAGCATTCAAGATGAAGGATCTAGGAAAACTGAACCATTTTCTAGGTACTGATTTCAATCAAAGTCAAAGCGCAGTAAATAGGAGTCAAAAGAAGTACACATCAAAAGTACCTGAACAATTTGGTAGGTCAGACTGTAACCAAGGTCCAACCACAAATCCCAATCACAAAGCAGCATGTAGCTTGTTTGTTGTGATGAGGCGCACAAGACCTGATCAAAGTTGGAGCAGTTAAATAGTCGCAGTACTTGTCTGAGCCAAACGAACAACACTGGACTGCAGTCGAGCATGTAATTAGGTACTTAAAGGGTACAACTGATCATGAACCGTTACAAAAAGAGTGGAGAGAAACTGAAACTTGAGGTAAACTTGAACTAAACACGGCCTCTTACTTCCTGCTCTGTCTACACATGAAGCAGAACATATGGCACTGGCTGCAACCACTCAGGAAAGCTTGTACCTGGCACAGCTACTAAATGCCATGGACAGTAATCACCACTATGCACCTGTAAAAATATCTGAAGACAACCAAGGAGCAATTGATCTTTGGAAGACAACATTTCTGGGTGCATCTGTGGCTGCTAGGACTAAAGGACACAATATTAAACTCCTCACACGAGTGAACAGGATAAAGACAGTGATGAAAATGAAGACGCATATGCTGACGTTTGGAAGCTTGTTTCTGGATGTTTCTGGAGGAATGCTAAGGGTTACAGACAAGTAATGGGAGTGGATTACATTATTACTACCAATGTCAGCAGGAATAACAGTTTATGACTGCTGGTAAGTTTGGTAACAGTGCTGAAAGGGAATCTAGAGTGTTTGATGTTATTGCATTTAACAACATTTCTTTGATTCTGATTGGAGCAACACTGTCAAGACTACACCAGAGCACAGCCTGCAGATCATCTGTTACATGCTCTGCATCTGCAGGGTGAGATGGTTCAATCTGCAAGGTTATTAATGAAAACACTAGCTGTTGAGGTTGTTATGGTACATTTGCTAATAAAGGGGTGGCAGGTGGAGATCATGTTTGAAGTAGTTCTAAAACAGGATTAGGTGTTGGTTGGAGATGGAGTCAGGTGGAGAAATACAGAGTTCTCTTAATACCCAGGGGCAAAATTTAGCGTAATGTTAAGGGGGTCCTGAATCAATGTCTGATCAGTAGAAAGAGCTGTTTCTGATAAAAAAAAACCACAGCAAATTCACCAAGGCCATAGACTGTGATAAGCAGGAAATTGTGCTGCTTTTTGGAAGCCGGAGACCAGCCTGCCACTTTAAGACTAAGCACCCCAAAAGACGGTTAACAGATCTCCTTCTCTACTACGAGTCCCGTCTCCCTAACCAACATCACTAACAGGATTGGCTTTGTTGTTTCTAGGCAACGTGGGAGAGGCTGTGTTTGTGAAAAGCACCAAAGCTCTGTCAACTAGATGTTCAGGTAGGTCGAGTGAGAGACATCGTTCAATAGTTACGTGCACAAAAATTTCACCTTGTACTGATTCAGTAATACAGTGCAGTTTATTACAAATGAGAAATGATTCCATAGTCCATCATACGGACCTGGTGCTAACCCTGAGTGTGTGTGACAGTTAGCCTAGTTTGGTGATCTATTAAAAGATTAGGAGCTACTTTACATCAAGTCAATGAGTAGAATCAACAGTAATGGTAATACTCACACTCTACAAAGCCAGGACTGATTTTGCTCACTGTTCATAAAGCAACATCACCATGTTATTTGGTCAGAGACAAACAACCCGACTGAGTGGCAGCTCAAACAGAGGAGAGGTAGGCAGAAACGACTTGGTGTTAGGTTGGAGAAACACGATCAAGGTTAGAATGGAGCACAGTCTGCAGATCATCTGATAGATGATCAAGATCTTTAGGGTGAGATGGAAGGAGATGGTTAAATCTGGAAGATTATTAATGAAAACGCTAGCTGTCGAGCCACATTACAGGATATACTAGAAGGCATGACAACAGAGAGGTACAGAGTCACACTGTAAAAGTTATTGAGCAATTCTTGGCTGATTTATCTCCATATGGAACAGAAAAATGTGTTTGTTCAGATAATGGTACAGAGTTCACAGCAAGGGATTTGCAGTCATCACTCAGTGAGAAGGGCATAAGGCACGAGACCTCTGCACTGACCACATCAAAATACAGCTGAGTGGAATTGGAGAACCCTCAGACTGACCAGTCAATGGGGATGATTTCCATGGGGAGAGGTGTGTACCCCCATGCCAACAGCTAACCATGTTCATCAGACTCCAGAAAAGGTTAAAGAGTTTCAAACTGATGCTCAAGATGGCACTCAAACAGAGGAAGACAGAGACACGCCTTAGCTGACTGTGTCAGATTTTGAAGACCAGACAGTGACCAACTACTGACTACTGTTACAGGGTCTGTAATGGACCAAAGAGCCAAAGATAACCATGTTTACCATTTGTGTCTGACACAGATGGAATTTGGCCTCCTCCTTTAACCCATCCATGCACACATACACACATACACACATACACACGGGTAATTAAAAACACACACAGTGACAGTGCCTGGAGTGGTGGGCAGCCATTGCTGTGGCGCACGGGGAGCAAAGAGGGTGAAGGGCCTTGCTTATGGGCCCAACAGTGGCAGCTTTCCGAGCCAGGTATTAAACCCCTGACCCAGTCATCAATAGCTCGGTGCTCCAAGTGCTGAGTCACCACTGCCCCCAAAAGGTGTCTTTTGGCAGTGGCAGTTCAAACCCACGCTACCAAAGAGACTGGAACCTCAACCCAGCCCCTTAGACCACTCAGCCACACTAACAAAATCCCAGCTTTGCGTTGAAGCTACGAAAGAGGAGAGGACTTCTCTCGGGCTGGAGTGAATGCGTGAGTGAACACACATGGGTCTACGATTTAAAACAGTGTAGATGGGTCTGAAACATACAAAGGGTTACAGTCAAGTAATGACCTTGAGCTCCACCAGGGCATGAAAAAACAAAAAAACTAAATGGTAATAAATTGAACCTAAACTCTGCATACAAGGGAAATCTGCTCAGACTAGAAACACTGTAAAAAACACAAGACCATGTCTGTTCTACGTGTGTTATAGAACACCAAACCCATACTGACCAGGCAATGTCAGATGATGATGAATATGATGATGATTATGATTTCCATGAGGAGAGGTGTGTACCCCCCTGCTGAAAGCTAACCGTGTTAATCAGACTCAGGTTCAAGAAAGACAGACATGGTACACGCTATGCAAAGAGAAAGCACCTCAGGATTTAGCTGACTACGTGTCAGATATTGAAGACCAGACACTGACCAATCAGTGCAGACAAAAAGGGGAAGAATTCTCTTTATTGTATTAAAAGCTGGGATTGTACCTACTTCAGGTGTGTTACTCAGCGCTCGGCATATCTTAATTTCAGTGATATCTTAGTACTTTAAAGCCACAATCTTGTTGTTTTAATTGTAGAGTCCCCCTGTCCTGCACGTTTTATTGCAGGGGTGTTCAGTCTTATCTGCAAAGTGGCGTGTAGCTGCAGCTTTTCCATCCTAAACAAGCTGCAGGACACCTGATTCCACTTGTTTAATCAATTAGTGAGTCTTCAAACAACTGATCACATGTGCTTCTGCTTGGCTGGTATGAAAAGCTGTAGCCACACCGGCCCTTTGTGAGTAAGATTGAACACCCACACCACTGAGGGAGGGTTTGTAACTCATGATCAATAAGATAAAGGGGTGTGTTTGAAAAGCTTCTCAATGTAGGAATGCAGATATGGGATCAGAGTCCTCTGTTATTTACAATGACAAGAACTGCTCCTAAATTGGTGCATTACCTAGCAGCTGATTGTCTGCTTATATAAAGAGGCTTTTAACTCTTTAAAATAATCTTTTTGTCTTAGTTTCTGCTGTTCCCACATTTACCACACCTTTATGTTAAAAAAGTGACACATTCCAGCAGATTTTAAAAATATTGAGAAAATAAGTTATTCAGTGAATCAAGAAGTGTGTCCACTATTCTTAAAAGCTCATGTATAGACCTTGATGGTCAGGCAGAGTTTTAAACTGCATTAAGAGAAAATGCAGAAGCAGTGCTTGAGCAGTTCTCTACCAGCTATATGATCTATATAGAAACAGAACTCCAGCAGAATCCACTCTGTGCATGAACCTGATGAGACTCCACTGAACTCTGCGTGCAAGGCACCTTTTACCACCCTGTATCCTGTCATTAATTTAAATGCATTTTTTAATAATGCAATAGCATTAAACATTTTTGATAATGTAATAGCAGTGATGTGTGAAGATTAAGACACACCTAGGGCTGGGCCTAAATGTCCAAATATTATATTAAAGGACCATAAACTCCATTTTTCCTCTTTTCTCTTCAATCCTACTTAGTGTTTGTGGAGTTGTGTGATCAAAAAATCACGCTTCATCCCTTACAATTAAAACTGGCTGTTTTTTATTTGAGGTCTTTTCAACTGTGTGAAATTCTGTTTCAGGTACTTTAAGCTTGATACAGTGGGGTATGAAATGTTTGATTTCTGATATTAACAATATTTTTAGGATTACATTTCAGGGAGGTGAATCATGTTATCTGAAAAATGGGCTACGCTAATCCCCTTATAGAATCCATAGGGGGCTCTACATGCTCTGTGTTGAATGTGAAGCGCAATGCTGTTGTATCCCGTATTCAGAGCTATGCTACTGAATTCTGTATAAGAAGTAGCAGAACTTTCCTACAGACCACAGTAACAGAACCCTGTTCTACCAGAATAGAGTAGCGTAACGATGTCTTACAGAACACAGTAGCCTGAAACTATTCATTCACAACAGAGTAGCAGAACGCTTTCATTCAGAAGACATTAGAATCATTATTTTGATCAGAATACGGTAGCATAACACTACACAACCAGCATAGAGGAGCATAACTCACACAGAATACAGTATTCAGTTCAAATGAATTTTATTTATACAGCACTTTCACAACAAATGTGGTCACACAGCAGCTTTACAGAGATCCGGGTCCATGCCTCTTCTGAGCAAGCCAGTGGCAACAGTGGCAAGGAAAACTCTCTCAGATCGAGAGGAAGAAACCTTGAGAGGAACCAAGACTCAAAAAGGGAACCCATCCTCCTCTGGTGGACACCGCATAGCACAATGAAAAGCAGAACAGGAATAAAACATGGAATTAAGGGAATCTGGCCAATGTGCCATCAAGCCATAAAAAGATGAAAACATGAGTGAAATGAAGTCCATGCAGGTACACGGTCACAAGCACAGCCATGCCGTGAGGTGAGGATGACTCAATTCGAGGCCCCAAAACCAGACAGCGGTCAGGAGGGTGGTGGAGAGAGCGAGGTCTGCCGATGGAACAGTTGAAACTGGGCATCTCAACATATGTGAAAAAGAGAGAAAACACAAAGGGTTAGGAGGAAGGGGACAAAACCTTTTTAGAAGGGTTACAGCAGGACAGGGTAGGAAAGAGCAGCCAAACACAAATACACTCGCACCAGCAGACAGCAGGGGGCAGCTCAGCACATGGGGGAAGAGAGAAGAAATGAAGGAAAAAATAATAATAATGAAGAAAAGGTTTAGGTTTATATATGAATATGAACAGTATTGTAACACCGCTCAACCACAACAAAGCAGCAAAACAATTTATACAGAACACAGCAGTGTAACCATTCTCATGTAGAACACAAGCAGGACACAGCAGCCCAACACGGTTCAAGCAGAACACAAGCAAGTGGCACAGCAGCGAAATATCGTTCAAGCAGAAGACAGCAGAAAAACAATTTTGA
This sequence comes from Salminus brasiliensis, assembly GCF_030463535.1. Taxonomy (NCBI): domain Eukaryota; kingdom Metazoa; phylum Chordata; class Actinopteri; order Characiformes; family Bryconidae; genus Salminus; species Salminus brasiliensis. Next base: position 15,821,269 of record NC_132892.1, read on the forward strand.
TGCAGAACACAAGCAGGATACAGCAGCCCAACACGGTTCAAGCAGACCACAAGCAAGTGGCACAGCTGCAGCCACCTTTAGCACTGTGCTTGCAAGGCAATCTTGTAAAAAATTGGAGACTGTGGGTGCAAATGTTTGACCGGTTTCTTACAGAGAGTGGGATTGTTGAGGAGAACAATGCGCCACCTTTCCGCACGTCGCTGGGGAAGATGCAGTGAAGGTCTACAACATGTTACAATTCAGTGAGTGAAGAAACTGAAACAAGAAATGTGCTGAAAAACAAGTTCAGGGATTCCTGAGATTCAAGAAAGAACCTACCCGATGTTCACCATTTGTTCTTCATGAGAGCTCAGTATCCAGTTGAAAGCACTGAGGTGTACGGGAGGAATTCGGGGACCAGAAACTGCAGATTTCAGCAAAGTACTCACATACTCTGGACACCACATGTCACCACTGGGAAAGCTACCACTCACCTGTGAACACAAAAGCCAAAAATGCTAAACTGAATTTCACATATTGTTGATTGTGATGTACCAGCAATACTAGGACGTGAGACATGGGAGATGTTACAGCAGGACAGGGTAGGAAAGAGCAGCCAAACACAAATGCACTCGTACCAGCAGACAGCAGGGGGCAACTCAGCACATGGGGAAAAAGAAGAAATGAAGGAAAAAATAAAAATAATGAAGAAAAGATTTAGGTTTATGTATGAATATGAACAGCACTGTAACACCGCTCAAGCACAACAAAGCAGCAAAACTAATTATACAGAACACAGCATCATCATTTTCATGCAAAACAAGCAGGACACAGCAGCCCAACATGGTTCAAGCAGGACACAGCATTGAATTTCACATTGTTGTCAGTGATGTACAAGAAATGTACAAGAAAGACGTGAGACATGTGAGACGTTAGGTGTGGTTTAAAGATGGAAGAACCTATAGGAGAAACAGAAAACACCTTCTCAGGACGACTGAAAGAGTTCCCATCAGCATCACTCAATGTTGATGCAGATTCCTGTGTCGAGCCGCAGGTCAGTGAATCCGGTCCACCTGCAGAAACTGGTACTGCAAAACAATCAGACTTACCTGAGTCACATCCGAGAGAGGCATACAGAGAGGCTTCTTCCACAGACCTGAAAAAGGCAAAAGATCATGAATTCAGTGAGTTGCATGACTCGTTAATCAGAGAAAGAGACAGGACTGTTTGTGGTATTAGGGAAGACCTATTGTGGGCAAGGTTGCTGCTTTTGCACTGACTGCATTTTAAACTGAAGGTCACACTGATGGTCAATAAGAGGAAATATCTCACATACTTTAAAAATGAATCTTAGTCTAGATACAGGAGAGGAAACCTCGGTCTCCTGGTTTAAAGACTGTATGTTGAGGAGTTTAGTCAGTTGTGGATAAATGCTGCGTCAGCATGTTCAGAAACTTCAAACAGCATGTTAGCGTGTGGGTTGTTGTGAAAAAGGCTTCTTGGATCTCAGGCTCTGATCGCTGTGGCCTCCCAGGGATCAAACTCCCCCTCTCTCAATGACAGGAGCAGCGATTAGACGGTGTTGTGTTGCTGCGTATTTTCTAACTGAACTGACGGTTAGAATCAGTGTAGGTACCGAACCCAAGCGCAGATTTTACCTTTGAATGTTTTCTATTCTAAAATGATGAAACCTTCTGGGGTGGTGAAGCTGATCAACAACACATTAATTTCTTATAAATGTCAGTAGGGGGATTTCTCTGAAGACTGTTCTCTGATGAAGGCTGGTAGCTGGATTGGTTCTTGAGAGGACCTGATGCTCCCTGGAACTGAAGTTCAAAATGAAAAGCTGTGTATTAGACATCTCTCCTGTTGTGAAAGACATTTGTGTCACGTAGAAGACATGAACCTTCTTAGGGCCTTTATTTCATCACCTCTTAAACTCCCAGACTTTCTAAGGATTATTATTCTGCAATGACATGGAATACAGCACACACTGGTCAAATCCTTCTAAAGTTAGAGGAGTGAGGAATGAGTTCCTGTTGAGTTTCAGAGGTTAAAAAGGTTCATGGTGTTCACCACAGTTTAAACAAACACTGAAATTTACCTGGAATCGTGCTGGACATCTTCTCTAACTGGCTACAAGAGGTATAGTCTTCCTTTTCTTCAGGATCTGCTTGAGAGACAACATGACAGAGTATCTCGAACATGTCAAGTGATTTGGATAACATCAAATACCTCAGAGTTTGATGCTAGTTAATAATAATAATAATCTGAAGAGGAGTTGAAGCCTCGGTCTCCTGGTTTCCTGCATCACTGAGGGAGCAAAGGTTCTAGCTCAACCACGATCCACAGAGCAGGACTTTCCTATCAGAATTGAACCCAGCCAGTAGGCCAACACTTAGAGCCATGCTTGAGGGCTACAAGGGGTGTACCCTTGTCGACTTCGTCAGGATCTGTTGGAGGGACACAACAAGAACACATATATATATATACACACACACACACACACACACACACACACACACACATTTATGGTATTTAGCTGACTCTCTTATCCAAAACGACTTACGTCTCCCACATGATGTGGCAGCTCAGTGGCAGGTAGTGGTGTTATTCGTTGCGCCACACCAACCGTTATTGGTTGGTGCCCACACCAATATATATATTTATTCACGCATCACACAACTAACATACCTTAATCTTGGGGAACTTTAGCTTCCTGGTTCTTTGCTTCATGGTGGACTGTGTGAGAACAGCTTCTGCCTCCACCACTGCACAAAGAGGAAGACTGAGACTCTTTCTCTGTGGACTGGAGCGGGATGACGTCTAGATCAGAATAAGCTCTGCTGTTTCCCTCAAACTGATTGACGTCCACCACAAAAAAAACTGCCTATAACTCTGGAGAGGACACAGAACAGAGGTGGAACACAAGTCATCTTTGATTATTTACTTCTTGTCACTGTTGGTGTCACTTCAGCTATTCAGCGTACTTTGCACAAGGAGAGGCTGTCTGTCCAAATATATGTACTATGGGAGAGTAATGCAGAAGAAGCCTTTTCTACTCACAAGCCACAAACAGAGTCGCTTGAGGTATGCTAAAGCACATTTAAACAAGCCAGCTTCACTTTGGAATAAGGTGCTGTGGAACTAAAATGGAGGTATTTGGACATAACAAGGGGCGGTGTGCATGGTGGAAAAAGAACACAGCATTCCAAGACAAACACTTGCTACCCACAGTAAAAGTTGGTGGCGGTTCCATCATGCTGTGGGGCTGTGTGGCCAGTGCAGATACTGGGAATCTTGTTAAAGTTGTTGGTCGCATGGATTCCAGTCAATTGACAATTGATGCAGCATTTAACTTTAAGATTGAGGATGTATTCGCTAAACTATGCCCAGATTTTAAAGTTCAGTCTCACGTGATCGATCTTTTCTTAAATATCCAGTGGTTGTTGTCCTCAGCTGATTCAGCTGATGGAATGAAGATTCTTGACGTGCCGTCCAGGTACTGCTTCTAGGAATGTTCATCTTTCTGGCTTCTGGTCCAGGAAAAGTTCCCAGGAAATGTTCGCTTTACCCTCGTTCAGGTCGTGACCACCCGTTCCACCCGTGATTTTAAGAAAGTAGCTGTGTGGGAACGCTGATCAGACGTCCAGCTAAAATTCGAAAAGGTTTCTAATGTGATTAGAGTTAGGCCCATCAAGAGCTGGCTGTCCTTTGTTAGGACAATGGTAGAGGACCTCCTTGGTTCCTTTGTTTATCCCTGTTGGGTGTTTGTTTACCTGGCTGGGGAAACAGGTTGGTTCTTTGTTGGGACAGTCTTTTTAATCACCTATGTAGCCACACCCATTTCCTCCTCTGGTGCTGTCACCTACTGGTGAGCAAGGGTACCTTTTTTTTGGGAGAGATAAAGTTCATGGCAGGTCAAGCAAGTCCTTCCAATTCTTAGCAGGTTAGTTTTCCACGAGGTGTTCCTATAAGACTGAAAACATCTGGGCAGCTTTATGCAAACATTTGGGTCGTTCTGGCTGACTAACCAAACTTACAATGCATAATAATGTTGGTCATGTTAAAGCTTTGAATTATATGATTGCATCATAAAAAAATACATAAATAAATAAAAAACACCAAATATGATTTACTATTGTGGAAATGATTAGATAGATGGCTTTTGATGGAAAGGAGGAAGTATCATCATTAAGCCTAATAGAGAGGAAAGTTAGTGAAGGTGTTAGCTTTGTTGACTGGGATGGATACCTGATGCGTCAGGGTAATTAATAACCATGTTGTCTATATAACATGTGGACCCCTTGTGCTGTCCTGGGAATCAGGTTGTTTCCTGATCAATGGCTTGTGACTTTGTTGACAGTCTGTTTTAGACTGTATGTATTACATGTTGGAGGAGGTTAATTAAGAGTTAAGCTGACATTAGGTTGACTAATGCCTTATAGGAAGATATCCCATGATCTTAGTTTTAGACTTTGCTTAGGTCAAGTAATTCCACATTTTTGATTAAGTAATTAATTGTCAGGCAGCGTTTCGGTTATTCACACCAAGACTAGTCTTGCGATGGACTAGTGAGGATAAATGTTTCAGGATCCTAAAGCCAAGCATAGACTTGAGCTTAGTGATTTGAACACGTGTCTGCATAAGTAAGTATGTTTCAAGAAAAGATAAATAAATATATTGCTGCATTGGTCACCCGTACTCGCTAGGTTTGTACAATGGTGGTAGCAGATATGCTGTCCAATAATCATGGTCCAATAATGTAGTCCAATAATGTACATATGCTGTATGCATTTAAAAGAGTTTGATATGGAAAGGGTAAGCAGAAAATAGTAGCTATGCTGGACACTGCTGGAAGCCTAGTTACCAAAATACTGTGCAGTAAGCTACCAACACCCTGTCACTGCTGTGCTAGTCTATACCCTTTAGTACTAGTGTGTAGTATGCAATTGGGACGCAGCCTAAATCCCCTATCAGATGTTGGAGTGTTTAATGCGCCCTTCTTTAGGGAGTTTAAACCAATAAGATTACAGAAACAATTCGTGTGAACCAATACAGAAAATAAGAGTTAAGCTGTAATTGAAAATACTTATTTATTAACGTGTTAATACAGTAATAAGAACTATATTTATAAACAGTAAATACTAGGAATACATATATAATAAAAAATACAGAAATAATAAATAATTTCACTGGACACTCATCAGTCCTTCTGGGGTGTCGGACAGGCTGTAAGTGTGTGTGATTCATTTGGTGATTGATATGATGATTGATCAGTGCTTGATCAGTGTGTTTTGGTTTGGTATCTTAGCTTTTAGCAATTATTTAGTCAATCGCCATCTCCCTGCTCTCTTTCTACGGGCAGAAATTTTGTCCAATGGCTGCATGGAGCTGCAGGATCACAGCTGGCCATAAATGAATGAATGAATGAATGAATGAAGGCCCCAAACCTGACAAAATTAAAGTGGATGAAGCTGGAATCTAGGTGATCAAAACTGAGGCAGAAATGAGCTGTATAGCTATAGGTCTTCTTAGCGTGTTCTTCTGTGGTGTTTGTGGCCGGTGGACCTCAGAGCAGTACTGATCAAATTTTACGGCTGGCCATGAATGAATGAATGAATGAATGAATGAAGGCCCCAAACCTGAAAAAATGCTTAGAAAAAAAAAAATTAAATCCTTAGTGATTTCCTGAGTGTCCCCTGGTCAGATCTACGATCTTGAGATGAGAAGTTATGATTCAGGAGGCGTTTGAACCGTATTTCTGCGCTGTATTATTGCAAAGATATTAATAGAAACGCAGAGACAACATCGTAAAAAAGTAATTAGCATTAAACAGTAGCATTTATGAGATTCCGAAAAAAGGACCTGTCCCAGCAAAGGGGGCATCCGATCACCCTGTCTGATCACTCCCAAAGGAGCTGGTTCAGTTGTTTGAGGTGTCGAATTACTAGACAACAGTGAGGGTTCCGCCATTCCTTGTTTACCCTGGTTACCATGGTTACACCATGGCCAGAGGTTTAGTACAGCTCCCTGCAGAAGTCAATGGCAGTGGTCAAGTGGCCAGTCAGAGGGCACGGTTTTAAAAAATGTCAGTCGAAGATGTCATAATGGTCTCTTTGACATCCCTGTGACATCACGGCCCCACAGAGCAGTATAAATAGACCCTGCAGAGCTCACCTTCCTCACTCTGAGCCTTTCACTCACGCAGTGCAAAGGAGCAGTCATTGGCATTACCAGTGCTCACCTGAACCAAGACCGAAACCGGGGAGATGGAGCACTGGAAGGCTGAGCGGGAGTCCCTGCTCTTTCAGCTTAAGGAGGCCCAAGAGAGCATTGAGAAGGAGAAGGCAGCCAGGCTGAGGGAGCGGAAAGCCAACACAAGGAGGCACAACCGCTGGATAAAAAGGGTCAACACAACAAGGGACCAGGACATTGAAAAGGAGACGTACGAGCTACGTGCCAAAATGCAGGACCTGGAGGAGGCCAAGCAGGAGGTAAAGGACTCGCTGGACTTCCAGTCGGAAATCCTACGACAGGTCAGCGAGGAGCTGGCAGACAACAAAACCAGGCTCAGCAGGTGCAGGGTGCTGGCAGAGCAGCTGTACGCCCAAAACATGGAGCTGCATGCATCTAACTGGTACAAGAACCAGGAGCTGGAGGTCCTGCGACAGGAAAGGTCTCTGACAGAGGCACTGGACAAAGAATACAACCTGGTATCGGCTCTTCCTCCATTGGCAATGCAGAAGCAGAGGGTCATGGAGGAGCTGAAGCAGAAGGCAGCTGCTGCAGAGGAGGCCGCTGCGGAGAGGGCAGCTGCAGAGAGGGTCGCTGTGGAGAGGGCCGCTGCGGAGAGGGCCGCTGCGGAGAGGGCCGCTGCGGAGAAGGCCGCTGCGGAGAGGGCCGCTGCAGAGAAGGCCGCTGCGGAGAGGGCCGCTGCGGAGAGGGCCGCTGCTGAGAGGGCCGCTGAGGAGAAGAGCCTCAGCCTTTTTAGCCTTCTCAGCCTTCTCAGGGCGAGGCTTAAAGGCTTCTGGAGCCGACTCTCTGCTGCATGCAGAAAGAGGAAGTGAGAGAGGGAGACAGAAACCGAAACCGAAAAAAAAAAAAAAAAAAAAAAAGGACGGGAACAACAAGAAGGGAAGAGAAAGAGACAGAGTGACGATGAAGATGAAGGGAAAGACAGAAGGCATCAGAAAGAGACAGAATGACGATGAAGATGAAGGGAAAGACAGAAGGCAACAGAAAGAGACAGAGTGACGATGAAGATGAAGGGAAAGACAGAAGGCATCAGAAAGAGACAGAGTGACGATGAAGATGAAGGGAAAGACAGAAGGCATCAGAAAGAGACAGAGTGACGAAGATGAAAGGAAAGACAGAAGGCAACAGAACGAGACAGAGTGACGATGAAGATGAAGGGAAAGACAGAAGGCAACAGAAAGAGATAGAGTGACGATGAAGATGAAGGGAAAGACAGAAGGCAACAGAAAGAGACAGAGTGACGATGAAGATGAGGGGAAAGACAGAAGGCAACAGAAAGAGACAGAGTGACGATGAATATGAAGGGAAAGACAGATAGCAACAGAAAGAGACAGAGTGACGATGAAGATGAAGGGAAAGACAGAAGGCAACAGAAAGAGACAGAGTGACGATGAAGATGAAGGGAAAGACAGAAGGCATCAGAAAGAGACAGAGTGACGATGAAGATGAAGGGAAAGACAGATAGCAACAGAAAGAGACAGAGTGACGAAGATGAAAGGAAAGACAGAAGGCAACAGAACGAGACAGAGTGACGATGAAGATGAAGGGAAAGACAGAAGGCAACAGAAAGAGATAGAGTGACGATGAAGATGAAGGGAAAGACAGAAGGCAACAGAAAGAGACAGAGTGACGATGAAGATGAGGGGAAAGACAGAAGGCAACAGAAAGAGACAGAGTGACGATGAATATGAAGGGAAAGACAGATAGCAACAGAAAGAGACAGAGTGACGATGAAGATGAAGGGAAAGACAGAAGGCAACAGAAAGAGACAGAGTGACGATGAAGATGAAGGGAAAGACAGAAGGCAACAGAAAGAGACAGAGTGACGATGAAGATGAAGGGAAAGACAGAAGGCAACAGAAAGAGACAGAGTGACGATGAAGATGAAGGGAAAGTCAGAAGCAACAGAAAGAGACAGAGTGACGATGAAGATGAAGGGAAAGTCAGAAGGCAACAGAAAGAGACAGAGTGACGATGAAGATGAAGGGAAAGACAGATAGCAACAGAAAGAGACAGAGTGACGATGAAGATGAGGGGAAAGTCAGAAGGCATCAGAAAGAGACAGAGTGACGATGAAGATGAAGGGAAAGACAGAAGGAAACAGAAAGAGACAGAGTGACAATGAAGATGAAGGGAAAGACAGAAGGCATCAGAAAGAGACAGAGTGACGATGAAGATGAAGGGAAAGACAGAAGGCATCAGAAAGAGACAGAGTGACGATGAAGATGAAGGGAAAGACAGAAGGCATCAGAAAGAGACAGAGTGACGATGAAGATGAAGGGAAAGACAGAAGGCAACAGAAAGAGATAGAGTGACGATGAAGATGAAGGGAAAGACAGAAGGCAACAGAAAGAGACAGAGTGACAATGAAGATGAAGGGAAAGACAGAAGGCATCAGAAAGAGACAGAGTGACGATGAAGATGAAGGGAAAGACAGAAGGCAACAGAAAGAGACAGAGTGACGATGAAGATGAAGGGAAAGACAGAAGGCAACAGAAAGAGACAGAGTGACGATGAAGATGAAGGGAATGAAAGAGACAGAAGAAGGGTAGAGAAAGAAAGTGTGGGGGAAATGGGGACGTTAATCACAATGACATCATAAAATGGGCTGGATACCCAGCCTCAGAATTCTTAAATAATTAAACAAATCAGTCCCATTAATAAATGAAATGGGCCTCATAAATGATATGGGCCTCATTAATAAATGAAATGGGCCTCATTAATAAATGAAATTTGGCCTCATAAATAAATTAAATGGGACAAAAATAAAATGGGCCTCATTATTAAATGAAATGGGCCTCATAAATGAAATGGGCCTCATTAATTAATGAAATCAGCCTCATTAATTAATGAAATCAGCCTCATAAATGAAATCGGTCTCATTAATAAATAAAATCGGCCTCATTAATAAATGAAATCGCTGTCATATGTTCAAATCATTAATATCTCAAACGCTAATTTCTAACGAGAGAACGCTATATCAATGATTTGAGATCTGAAGGTTTAATTAATAATAGTATTACGATAACAGCCAGTATCAAATGATATCAAGACAAACAAACTGGAATAAATAAATGAAGCAGGTATTAACACAAACTACTCTAAACACAATAACACCCTCAGTCAGTATTAGTGATGCACGATGATATATCTGCGGCCGATATATTATTCACCGATATATCGTTTTTTTCTGTTATAGGTTCGCTAACGCCAGCTCTTGCTGCAAACGAGGAGAACACGGCGACAAGCGCGGCATGACTCCACCCACTACGCGCGGCAAGGGAGCGGAACTCCAGCGCATAGTGGGCTACCGACCTGTCACCCTGCTCCAGCCACAGCAGCAGGTCGTCTGGCGTGAGCCCCCCTCGGGGACGCTGAAACACTGTCTTAAAGTGCTTCACGTACTCCGAGAAGGGCTTCACGCTCAGCTCCTCCCAGGTGGCGCTGGCCCAATCCAGAGCTTCTCCAGCGAGACGGGATACGAAGAAGGCGACCTTCGCCTGGTCAGTGCTGGTTCCCTGACAACTTAAATAAACCGAGCACTGAAATACGAACCCCTCGCAAAGCTCCGGATCACCAGAATATGTATCCGGAATGTCCATCGGATACGGACTAGGGATGTGGCGGGGAGTTATGTTGCTGTAAAAAACATAACAACAAACATGCAAATGAAAGAAAACAGCACAATAACAATAGAAACACAACTGTAACAAATGTAAGTGGCAGGCAATTCCCACCAGTGCTCTTACACCAGAGACACTCACCATATAATCAACAACCAAATAATGGAATAGATTTGGATTATTCAGGAAACAAAAAAGCGTCTGTTAATAACTAAATATTTGAAGTAGTATTGTGTGCTATTTCAAAGTCATGGACCAAAACTACATTGTGATTGCACACTTTAAAATAAAGCAACAGCCCTGTAACCCTGCTAAATATGTGTGGCATAACAGTTAATAAAATCTGTAAAAATGTAGGGGCAAAATAATGATGATCAAATCTGAGGTAGTGAAAAATATTATTGATTATGGTGGCGGATACTGATCCAAAAATAACCTGCACACTGTTAAAAGAATAAGTTCCTCAAGGATCTTTTGGAGGTTCTTCAATTTGAAACTGTGGAGGAACCTCTTAAGGTGCTTTAAGGAACCTTCTAAAAAAGAAACTGGATTCAACTTTTACAAAGACAGGGAGAAGACTTGCAGAGATGGATCTAAGCAAGATTTATTAAAAAACACAACAGGAATACAAAACAAGGTGCAGAGAAAACAAGGTGCAGCAACCTAAGGGATAAAACTGAAACTCAAACAGAAAGTGACAAACCAAACGGTGAAAACAACAAACCTGGGACTGGGAGGAGCAGGGAGTGACAGGGGATTGAGCCGTGATCTACCGAAATAAGAATGTGGGAAGGGGTTAATGACAACCGCAAGTCTAGCTTGGGATACAGGGGAATACTAGGGGAACCTAAACTGCAGGCCTCGCTTGGGAAACAACAGGGAGAACTCAACAGAGTACTAAAGCAATACCATACCATTTTACCAAAAATGTGTAAAACAAAAACCCCAGAATTCAGCTTACAAACCGCTCACATATTCTAGCCACTGCATGGGAAAGCTAACGCTCACCTGTGAACACAAAAGCCAAAAATGTAAGATTGAATTTCACATTGTTGACAGTGATGTACCAGCAATACTAGAACATGAGACATGATGGAAGAACCTATAGGAGAAACAGAAAACATGTCCTCAGGACGACTGAAACAGTTCCCATCAGCATCACCCAATGTTGTTGCAGATCCCTTTGTCGAGCTGCAGGTCAGTGAATCTGGTCCACCTGCAGAAACTGGTACTGCAAAACAACCTGACTTACCTGAGACACATCCGAGAGAGACATTCTTCACAAGGTCAGGAAGACAAGTGAAAACAGCAGCAAGATACAAGGACTGAATCTGGAACACGCTGAATCAAGCTCCTGTCCATCTGCTGACTGAATTTAAAGTTACTGTCATTTACTGCAGCTTAGATTTGTTTAGGCTATTCTGCAATGTCAAGCTATTCTCATAAATATCAAATGTCAAATGTACAGTTCATGTAGTTCAGTTCAGAGACCTCATCTCATTTCCCTTGAGTTTTAAAGCATTATGGTCCGACAGTGTTTGTATGAACGGTGTTGAGAGTCCTGCACAGCCCAAATCCTCCTCATTTATAGTTCTATTCATATTAAGAAAGAGAACAAAAATAGATCAATTCAAGTGTGGGGATTTCACATGTTCTGTAGCTAAGAGGCAGCCCTAGCTAAGAATCACGCAGCTCCCCCAAAAGTACTAAAGTGTGAGTGTAGCACAGAGTCGTCCTTCCTCCATACTTTACACTGAGGAGCTGAAGCGGTTAGCAGAGGGAAAAACGGCCGTGGTGGTCGAGGAGCTCCTCGGCTTTTCCGGGGTCACGCAGACGCCGCCAGTCCCTCTCCGGTGCGGGAGTGGAGACGACGGCTCTCGGTGTCCGTCGCGCCGGTAGTGCTGGAGCTCAGACGCCGCGTTGGAGGAGTCACGGGTCAAGCTGGACGACTTCCTTGCAGAGCGGCTGGAAAGCTGGTTTTTCCACGGTCGCCATGTTTCTCGAGGCTACAGAGAAAAACGCAAAGGCCGGTTAGTGAGACAGAGGACTGTACAGTAACACAGACAGCACAAGGACTACAACAACTGCCTAAGATGAAGAAGACAAAGCTTCCATTACGGACTATAAAGCAGGATGGCCGGTCGAAGCTCTGTGTGGAATCACGGCTCGAGCTTTGAAAGCAGGGCCGCATCGAAACAGCAGCTCAGAGTCTCCTCCAAATACCTACGATCACGTGATCGCCGGAAACGAAGCTTCCTTACGTCACTGGAACGCAATTGCGGTTCAATGCGCGTGAGTTTCCGGTCCCGCTGTAGACGAGCTGCATATCATCTGAAATATGTACTTAAATAAAACGTAAATACAGAACATGTGTGAATCTGCTTCACTTTCATCATCAAATTATTGACATTCCTCAGCATTCAAGGTTTTTACTGGAGACGATGTGAAATGACCTGAATAAAAACATTTTACAGCTCTATTTCTGTGTTCAACAGATGTACAGTCTACATGCACATTCAACAGTGCTGTTTCTCCTTAATCTAATAGTGTCAAACATGCTGTTTTAAATAGGAACAGAACAAAGCAATTACACACTCAGATCACAGACATTTCATTAAAAGAAGAAACACAGGCCGACATCACTGGATGCTCCTCTGGGGTCAGTTTGGACAAAGCTTATGAACACAAGTGAATCAGGCAGTGGTGGTGTAGTATTGTATTTGTACAACAGGTGGCGCAGTAGAGCTGTGAAGCTGAGCAGCATCCAACCACTTCTCCCTCATTTCTGCATGAAAGGGTTGATTGATTACAGACTCATTTTTGGGATAAAGGATCTGCCCTGTTTTTAGACTTTTATAAAGCCTCAGTTCAGCAGAGATTTATTAAGATTTATTATTATTAAGTAATTATTATAGATTTTCTTTATATTATCTGACAGTAACACACTAAATGTCCAAATGTTGGTGGACACTTTTTTAATCAATGCATTCAGCAATCAGTTGCACCCATTGCCGACACAGTCCCTAAAGAAGTACTGCCAATAGAATAGGACTCTCTGGAACAGATAAACATGAACCTATCGGCTCCATGCCTAATGCCAATCGTGGGCTAGAGAGGTATAAAGGAATGATAAACCTCTGGAATGATGTTGCTCATGATGTCCTTTACTTCTAGGGTGAGCTGGGGAAATTTTTAGCTTTGAGTTGGAGATGAGGTTGGGTGATCATCCAATATTCTGACCTCACCAATGCTCTTCTTGCTAAATGCATTCCTCACAGCAATGCTCCAAAATCTAGCAGAAAGTCTTTCATGGTAGTAGAAACAGTTACTCCAACAAAAGCAGGCTAAACTCCTTTTTAATACTCTTGATTTCAAAAGAAACAACAAATAAGCAGGTGTCCAAATACTTTTGTCATATAGTGTATTTCTTAGAAATGCTGAATTATTTTGTTGAAGAGACTCTGGTCAGTTCTGAGAGCAGCAGGTCTAAACTTAAACCTGGACTAAATAAAGAGAGGAGTTTTAGATTTTACTTTGAGTAGAAACAAATAAACATCCAGAACACATCAGTAATGCAGAACAGCTCTTCATTCAGGCTCTTTTCCTGAACATGATATTAATAATATAAACTTTACAGCTGTTTGGAAAAGATGAAGCATTAAGGAGGAGTCTAAAGTAAGTGTAGAAATGAAGACGCTGCTCAGCACTGATGTGTGTATTAATGATAAACTGATTAGTCGTGTGCTTCTCTGTGGACAAGTTGTGATGAAAAGGAGAATCTCAGCCCGTTCTCTTCCTACAATTCCCACACACACACACACACACACACACACACACACACACACACACACACACACACACACACACACAAACACACAAACACAAACACACACGCAAGTTAAACACTTCATACACTTCCATCTCCAAATATGAGGGTTTATTTAGGGTGTATTCTACACACTGCACACTAACATGTTTCTATAAAACAACAATGGGGCAGAAATTAAAATATTGCAGCACTGATATTAAAAAGTACCACAAGTGTTTGAGCAGCATGAGTGTAGAGCTTTTGCACTGACTGCATTTTAAACTGAAGGTCACACTGATGGTCAATAAGAGGAAATATCTCACATACTTTAAAAATTAATCTTAGTCTAGATACAGGAGAGGAAACCTCGGTCTCCTGGTTTAAAAACTGTATGTTGAGGAGTTTAGTCAGTTGTGGATAAATGCTGCATCAGCATGTTCAGAAACTTCAAACAGCAGGTTAGCGTGAGGGTTGTTGTGAAAAAGGTTTCTTCTTTTTTCGTCAGGATCTGCTTGAGAGACAACATGACAGATTATCTAGAACATGTCAAGTGATTTGGATAACATCAAATACCTCAGAGTTTAAAAGTAGTTAATAATAATAATAATAAATTGAAGGGGAGTTGAAGCCTCGGTCTCCTGGTTTCCTGCATCACTGTGGGAGCAAAGGTTCCAGCTCAACCATGACTCACGAAGCAGGACTTTCCTATCAGAATTAAACCCAGCCAGTAGGTCAAGACTTAGAGCCATGCTTGAGGGCTACAAGGGGTTTACCCTTGTCGACTTCTTTATTCATTTATTCACTCACCACTCAACTCACATACCTTAATCTTGGGAACTTTAGCCTCCTGGTTCTTTGCTTCATGGTGGACTGTGTGAGAACAGCTTCTGCCTCCACCACTGGACCACAGAGCACAACCTCACAAGCCTGCTGGGAACACGAAGAAGCAGAAACTTCTGCAGAGGAAGCAGAATGATGAGCATCCTGCTGGGAAAAAGTTCAAATTCAGTCGGCATAGCTCCATTCAACCTCACAAGTTAGTCAGAAATTTCATTTTTCTAATGACAAATGACAGGTATTGGGTCCTATGCACAAAAACACAAGCACACATTTCACAACACCTAAACACAATAAATGCATGTAGTCTAATGCAAAACTACTGACAAGGTCTTCCAGCTGTAATAAGTGGGCTTTTGTCAAACTGGTGGTTCTCGTGGTGTGCAAACTGACTGACCTCTTTATCTGTTCTTTGCTTCAAAGTCTGGTACATTTTAAAAAAGCTCAAGCAGGTTAATCACATGGACATGTCTGACTTTGTCGGTGTCTCCCTGAAAGATAACACCTTCATTCTGTAGTTCTGTAGTTAATGGCTGAGGCGAGGTCAGGTCCATCACCAACTGTGCTTAAAAGTTCTGCATCTGTGTCTACTCCACATTTTCACAATATCCATAGTCTGTAGACTCTACTAGACGCTACTAGAATTCCAGGTTATGTCTGGAAAATCTAGATTACTACTGGCTCTCGTTTTCACAGTTACAGCCTCATTAACTTCATTTAGCATATGGGCTGTCAGTTCAGTTACTAAAGCGTTCACTTCAGCCATTCAGCTTCTCCACCCTGGTCCTGGAGGCACCCACCGTACATTTGAACATTAAATTAAAGTGAGGTTGCAATAATACTTACTAATTTAATGTTTCTACTGTTTAAGCTCTGCCAGTGTGTTGTGCCACAGCAAATCCTGTCCCAAGTCCCGTGAGCTTCTGAAACTAATATTTCTATATATTATTATATCATTAACTACAGTTAATTCAGAGTCTCTGCAAATACATTTCAGGATCTAATAAAACCCACAAATTCATTTTACCTTGTGTTGCCAAAGTATGAGCAGGACTAGCAGATTCAGCCCCTGCCTCCCAATATCTAGACAAGCAGCAGCTTCTGGAGCTGTTTAATTCTGCTACTTAGAAGGAGGACTACTTTCAGACACTGGAAAGAAATCAGTACTTTTTCATTACGCTTCAGAGCTAAAATGTGACCCTGGAAGTTTTCAATTCTCACTTAAATAAGAACTAATGAAATATGGGAGGTAAAGTTGAGTTAAACAGAGCTAATGCAGCTCAGCATCAGCTATTAACTCTAACTAATATTCCTACTGGAGGAAACAACAAGACCAGCTAAAACAGCTAACGGCAGAAAGCCTGTGTTGTCGGATGAAACAGTATAGAAAAGTTAGTCCGTTTTGATCAGGAGCTTTTCCAACAACGTGGAAAATAAGAGCCTCTTTTAGAAAGGTTAGAGCTCCCGAAGTTTCTAAGTTAACGCCGAACATCAGCAGCGCTAGCAAGTTAGCTCCTCCAGTCGTACAGCTGAAGTACAAACACACACGAAAGCAGAAAACCAAGCTTTCAAACATTCACTGTACGTTTATGGTCACATATAAGGTAAAAGATCAGCTTAAAAGCAGCTAGTTCACATGAACTCACCTGGCTCTATCGGGAACGTCTGTCCTGGGAGCCTCCTTGAAGTAGACTGACAGACTGGAAGGGGCGATACCGGTGACTGCGCCTCGTCCCAACACAACTGGACTACAGCTTCATTTGGGCAAAGCTGGAGCGACGATGAGGATTGCAGATGGAAAATCTTCCATAAACTCCAAACTGCTGAAGCTCCTCATTTAGATAAGGCTTTAAACACTGTACACTCATATGCAATTGTACACACACTGTTTAATTAGCAGATTTGATTCATTTAGAAAGTCCAGAATATGCTGCCATAGTATTTCTATGTTGTTTATTTGATGAACAATCCACATTTAGTACATCATACATATTTATAGTACTAAACTGTAAATCATACAGATTTAAACATTTTATTATATTTTTATTTTATTAAATAGGTTCATTCTCAGCGTCTTTAAAGCTTGCAGATGAAAACACTGAGAGACAGAAAGTGTAAACTTCAGGACTGGAAATCAGGATGTAATTTAATTAATTAAAAAATAAATGAAGTGAAATGAAAACTTTAACACTGTAGAAGAAATCTGTCTCTACTGGACAGACACGTCACTTCCGGCTGACAGGTCCAGCGCTGCTCTCCTGCTGCTTGTTTCTCCCAGTCATATCTTTGTATCAGGGATGAGCAGAACGAGGCTTTTTAACCAGTTGAAGCAGAAGTGGTTCATTTGAAGCTCTACTGCGCCACCTGTTGTACAAATACAATACTACACCACCACTGCCTGATTCACTTGTGTTCATAAGCTTTGTCCAAACTGACCCCAGAGGAGCATCCAGTGATGTCGGCCTGCGTTTCTTCTTTTAATGAAATGTCTGTGATCTGAGTGTGTAATTGCTTTGTTCTGTTCCTATTTAAAACAGCATGTTAGACACTATTAGATTAAGGAGAAACAGCACTGTTGAATGTGCATGTAGACTGTACATCTGTTGAACACAGAAATAGAGCTGTAAAATGTTTTTATTCAGGTCATTTCACATCGTCTCCAGTAAAAAACCTTGAATGCTGAGGAATGTCAATAATTTGATGATGAAAGTGAAGCAGATTCACACATGTTCTGTATTTCCGTTTTATTTAAGTACATATTTCAGATGATATGCAGCTCGTCTACAGCGGGACCGGAAACTCACGCGCATTGACCCGCGATTGCGTTCCAGTGACGTAACGAAGCTTCGTTTCCGGCGATCACGTGATCGTAGGTATTTGGAGGAGACTCTGAGCTGCTGTTTCGATGCGGCCCTGCTTTCAAAGCTCGAGCCGTGATTCCACACAGAGCTTCGACCGGCCATCCTGCTTTATAGTCCGTAATGTGAGCTTTGTCTTCTTCCTCTTAGGCAGTTGTTGTAGTGCTTGTGCTGTCTGTGTTACTGTACAGTCCTCTGTCTCACTAACCGGCCTTTGCGTTTTTCTCTGTAGCCTCGAGAAACATGGCGACCGCGGAGAAACCAGCTTTCCAGCCGCTCTGCAAGGAAGTCGTCCAGCTTGACCCGTGACTCCTCCAACGCGGCGTCTGAGCTCCAGCACTACCGGCGCGACGGACACCGAGAGTCGTCGTCTCCACTCCCGCACCGGAGAGGGACTGGCGGCGTCTGCGTGACCCCGGAAAAGCCGAGGAGCTCCTCGACCACCACGGCCGTTTTTCCCTCTGCTAACCGCTTCAGCTCCTCAGTGTAAAGTATGGAGGAAGGACGACTCTGTGCTACACTCACACTTTAGTACTTTTGGGGGAGCTGCGTGATTCTTAGCTACAGAACATGTGAAATCCCCACACTTGAATTGATCTATTTTTGTTCTCTTTCTTAATATGAATAGAACTATAAATGAGGAGGATTTGGGCTGTGCAGGACTCTCAACACCGTTCATACAAACACTGTCGGACCATAATGCTTTAAAACTCAAGGGAAATGAGATGAGGTCTCTGAACTGAACTACATGAACTGTACATTTGACACCATATTTATGAGAATAGCTTGACATTGCAGAATAACCTGAACAAATCTAAGATGCAGTAAATGACAGTAACTTTAAATTCAGTCAGCAGATGGACAGGAGCTTGAACCGTGTTCTCTGAATGTGTGTGTGAATATTGTAAATGTGTACTGTATGTGTGTTCCAGATTCAGTCCTTGTATCTTGCTGCTGTTTTCACTTGTCTTCCTGACCTTGTGAAGAATGCCTCTCTCTGATGTCTCAGGTAAGTCTGATTGTTTTGCAGTACCAGTTTCTGCAGGTGGACCAGATTCACTGACCTGCAGCTCAAACAGGAATCTGCAAAAAAATTGGTGATGCTGATTGGAACTCTTTCAGTCGTCCTGAGGAGGTGTTTTCTGTTTCTCCTATAGGTTCTTCCATCATGTCTCATGTTCTAGTATTGCTGGTACATCACTGTCAACAATGTGAAATTTAATCATGCATTTTTGGGTTTTGTGTTCACAGGTGAGCGTTAGCTTTCCTAATGGTGAAATACAGTGGCTAGAATATGTGAGCGGTTTTCAAGCTGAATTCTGGGGTTTTGTTTCAAATCTGAGTGACTTGTAGACATTTCCTGAGATGACCTTGCGTTCAGCACCAGTGTCCAACTTGAAAACAATGTTATTGTTTATTTCAAGATTTTCAGTCCAGTTATTTGTTTCACTTTTGTTGTGACAGTGTTGATGTTTGTCTAATATTCTGCTTTTCTGATTTCAACTGTTCTAATGAAGAAATCTTCCTGCTCTGTCTTTTTATTTGCACAGCAGATATTCATGGTCTTTGTCAATGTCTGATCTGTTTCTCTCAGCAAC
Organism: Salminus brasiliensis; assembly: GCF_030463535.1. NCBI lineage: Eukaryota > Metazoa > Chordata > Actinopteri > Characiformes > Bryconidae > Salminus > Salminus brasiliensis. The sequence continues at coordinate 15,840,230 of NC_132892.1, forward strand.
CTTGCCCACAAGGTCTTTCCTAATACCACAAACACTCCTGTCTCTGATTAATGAGTCATGCAACTCACTGAAATCATGGTCTTTTGCTTTCTTCAGGTCTGTGGTGTACGCATCAGTGCTTTCAACAGGCCAGAGAAAAGCTGAGGGCTCCTCGAACATCACTGCTAACCGGTCCCTCAGTGTAAAGTATGGACTAAGGACGACTCAGTGGTACACTTCATTGTGTTTGGTTGACATGCTTGATTGTTATCTACGGCTGCCTCTTTGGTACACAACATAGGTGACATCCCCACACAATATATATTTTTTTTCTTGCATATATAAGAATGAGAATAGCTTGACATTGCAGAATAACCTAAACAAATCTAGGATGCAGTAAATGACAGTAACTTTAAATTCAGTCAGCAGATGGACAGGAGCTTGAACCGTGTCCTCTGAATGTGTGTGTGAATATTGTATGTGTTCCAGATTCAGTCCTTGTATCTTGCTGGTGTTTTCACTTGTCTTCCTGACCTTGTGAAGAATGCCTCTCTCTGGTGTCTCAGGTAAGTCTGATTGTTTTGCAGTACCAGTTTCTGCAGGTGGACCAGATTCACTGACCTGCAGCTCGACACAGGAATCTGCAACAACATTGGGTGATTCTGATGGGAACTGTTTTTCAGTCGTCCTGAGGAGGTGTTTTCTGTTTCTCCTATAGGTTCTTCCATCATGTCTACGTTCTAGTATTTCTGGTTCATCACTGTCAACAATGTGAAATTCAATCTTGCATTTTTGATTTGAGTTTTGTTTCAAATCTGATTTGTAGATCTGTGCTGTGATGACATTGTCTTCAAGTTGGGCACTGGTGCTGAATGCAAAGTTCCTGTTTTATTTTCAGTCCAGTTATTCTATTCACTTTTGTTGACTGTGTTTGTTTGTCTAATATTCTGTTCCAGTGAAGAAATCTTCCTGATCTGTTCAACTGCATGATTTTTTTTTTTTGTTTGTTTGTTTGTTTTTCTCATTCTGCTCTGATTGTTTTTAACACATTTTTGGTAAAGTGATTTTGCTGTTACAGGATTTGCACACTTGTCCATAAGCACAAGGACATTGTTTCTGTTTCTGTTCATACCCACATCTGGAGAAGGACAGGAACTTGAACTGTGTTCTGTTTTCTGTTTCTTCTGTAGGTTCTTCCATCTGGCGTCTGGACTGTGAAGAATCGTGGCTGGTCATGATAGCAGGTTGCCCTCTCTGAATTCTCACCTTGTCCCACATGTATATGCTTGGTGGGCTCTTTGTCTGTCTGTCATAATGGCTGTTCTGCTTGAGTTGTCTTCTCTGCAGCTTACCTTGAATCTGTATTTTGCTTTTCTTCTTTGAATGTCCAGTATGTTCGGATTTTTCTCATTGGGCCATCCTTCCATGGTCCTTGTGTGTAGTAGCTGCATCTCTGCATCATTTGCTGTTGCCTTTCAGAATGTAATTTAGCCACTGGCTTTCCCTCCTGCAGAACTGCTGCTCCGAGGCCTTCTGAGCTCGCATCTACAGATGGTGTACCAGGTATTTTTACATCATAGAGCTTTAGTGTGAGAGCATTTATCAGCAGAGATTTCAGGGTTTTTTTTTTATAGCTTTGTGCTCGACTTGCCACGGAGTGCCACAGATGTCATGCTTGAGCAGTTTTCTGAGGGGTGCGCCGACTTCAAACAGGTTGGGAATAAACTTGGAAAGGTACTGAATCATGCCCTTTAATCTCATGAGTCCCTGCTTGTTTTCTGGTGTAGGCATGTGTGTTACAGCTCTCGCTTTATCTCGATCTAGATTGAGACCTTCTGCAGAGAGCATATGGCCATGTACCGGATTTGTGGTGATCTTGCACTTGTTTTTGTTGAGTTTCAGGTTCCGCTGTCTTTCCCTTTTCAGCACTTGGACGAGTCTGCCGTCATGTTTCCTTGACCATTTCACCCCAGACTAAGATATCATTTGTGATGTTGACGACACCTTCCAGGCCTTTAATAGTCTCCAATTGACCTTTGGAATACCTGAAGGACCTGAAGCTGAGGGCACCCCAAAAGAAGGTCAAAGGAATCTGTATCTTTCAATGGGTATGTTCAATGTGCAGACCTTGGAACTTTCATCATGACGTTTGATCTGCCAAAATCCTCACCACTGTGACCATGCTGTTTGGTGATTTACACCCCTTCATTTTGTGTAGCTCATCAATGCTTGTTGTCTTTCAGGGCAATCGGGACTTTTCTTGATGGATGAATCACTGGTGAGACCATGGGATCTGCTTGAATGTGGTGATGTCCTGGTAGGAATCCAAGAACAGTTAACAGATCAATGTCTTTCAGAATGTCATTTTACGTTGTGATTCCATGCACTTTTTAACCACACCTAACATCTCCCATGTCTCACGTCCTAGTATTGCTGGTGCTGTCCTTTTTAATTAGGCTGCTGTGTCCTGCTTGTGTTTTGCATCTAAATGATGCTGCTGTGTCCTGCTTGAACAATATTTCGCTGCTGTGTCCTGCTTTTGTTTTTGCATCAAAATTATGCTGCAGTGTCCTGCTTTAACCATGTTGCACTGCTGTGTTCTGTTTAATTATGCTGCTATTTCCTGCTTAAACAGTGTCACTTAACCTTGTTCTGTATAATAATTTTGCTCCTCTGTCTTGCTTGTGTTTTGCATATAAATGGTTACACTGCTGTGTTTTATATAAATTGTTTTGCTGCTTTGTTGTGCTTGAGCGGTGTTACAGTGCTGTTCATATTCATATATAAACCATAAAACGTTTCTTCATAATTTTTATTTATTTTCCTCACTGAATTGTAACATGTTGTAGACCTTCACTGCATCTTCCCCAGCGATGTGCAGAAAGGTGGCGCATTGTACTCCTCAACAATCCCACTCTCGGTAAGAAACAGGTAAAACTTTTGCACCCACAGTCTCCAATTTTCGACGAGATTGCCTTGCAAGCACAGTGCTGAAGGTGGCTGCAGCTGTGCCACTTGCTTGTGTTCTGCTTGAACCATGTTGGGCTGCTGTGTCCTGCTTGTTTTACATGAAAATGATGCTGCTGTGTTCTGTATAATTTGTTTTGCTGCTTTGTTGTGCTTGAGCGGTGTTGAGGTGCTGTTCATATTCATACATAAACCTAAACCTTTTCTTCATTATTTTTGTTTCCATCATTTCTTCTTTTCCCCATGTGCTGAGCTGCCCCCTGCTGTCTGCTGGTGCGAGTGCATTTGTGTTTGGCTGCTCTTTCCTAACCTGCCCTGCTGTGACCCACCCCCCCCCCCCCCCCAATATCCTGAGATGACCTTGCATTCAGCACCAGTATCCAACATGAAAACAATGTTCTTGTTGTTTATTTCAAGATTTTCAGTCCAGTTATTCTTTTCACTTTTGTTGTGACAGTGTTGATGTTTGTCTAATATTCTGTTTTTCTGATTTCAACTGTTCCAGTGAAGAAATCTTCCTGCTCTGTCTTTTGTTCAACTGCATGATTTTTTTTTTTTTTTTTTTTTTTTTTTTTTTTTCTGCTCTGATTTGTTTTGTTTTACACATTTTTGGTAAAGTGATTTTTTTCTGTTACAGGATTTACACACTTGGCCAAAGGCAGGACATTATTTCTGTTTCTGTTCATATTCACATCTGGAGCAGCTTGCTTCTGTTGCTTGTTCATTTTTAGCTACTTTGGATTTGCTCTTGTGTTCAAACCCAACTGTTTTGTTTTGTTTCTGTCGTTCTGTTTTGTATTTCATTGAGCACTTTTTTTTCACTTCACTTGATGTCCCTTCATTTGCACAGCAGATATTAATGGCCTTTGTCTGTCTGATCTGTTTCTCTCAGCAACTTTGCCCACAAGGTCTTGCAAACACTCCTGTGTCTGATTAGCAAGTCATGCAACTCACTGAATTAGTGGTCTTTTGCCTTTTTCAGGTCTGTGGAAAAAGCCTCTCTGTATGCTTTTCTCGGATGTGACTCAGGTAAGTCAGATTGTTTTGCAATACCGGCTTCTACAGGTCGACCGGATTCAGTGACCTGCCGCTCGAAACAGGAATAGGCAACAACATTGTGTGATGGTGATGGACAGGAGCTTGAACCGTGTCCTCTGAATGTGTGTGTGAATATTGTAAATGTGTACTGTATGTGTGTTCCAGATTCAGTCCTTGTATCTTGCTGGTGTTTTCACTTGTCTTCCTGACCTTGTGAAGAATGCCTCTCTCGGATGTGTCGCAGGTAAGTCTGATTGTTTTCCAGTACCAGTTTCTGCAGGAGGACCGGTTTTACTGACCTGCAGCTCGACACAGGAATCTGCAACAACATTGGGTGATTCTGATGGGAACTCTTTCAGTCGTCCTGAGGAGGTGTTTTCTGTTTCTCCTATAGGTTCTTCCATCATTAAACCAGACCTAACGTCTTACATGTCTCACGTTTTAGTATTGCTGGTACATCACTGTAAACAATGTGAAATTCAATCTTGCATTTTGTGGCTTTTGTGTTCACAGGTGAGAGTTAGCTTTCCCAACGGTGACATGCAGTGGCTAGCATATGTGAGAGATTTGAAACAAAACCCCAGAATTCAGCTTGAAAACCAGAGTGACTTGTAGACATTTCCTGAGATGACCTTGCGTTCAGCACCAGTGTCCAACTTGAAAACAATGTTCTTGTTGGTTATTTCAAGATTTTCAGTCCAGTTATTCTTTTCACTTTTGTTGTGACAGTGTTGATGTTTGTCTAATATTCTGTTTTTCTGATTTCAACTGTTCTAATGAAGAAATCTTCCTGCTCTGTCTTTTGTTCAACTGCATGATTTATTGTTTCCTCATTCTGCTTTGATTGTTTTGTTTTACACATTTTTGGTAAAGTGATTTTCTGTTGCAGGATTTACACACTTGGCCAAAGGCAGGACATTGTTTCTGTTCATAACCACATCTGGAGCAGCTTGCTTCTGTTGCTTGTTCATTTTTAGCTAGTTTGGATTTGCTCTTGTGTTCAAACCCAACTGTTTGTTCTGTTTTGTATTTCATTGAGCACTTTTTTTTTTTTTTTTTTTTTTTTTTTTTACTTCACTTGATGTCCCTTCATTTGCACAGCAGATATCCCTGGCCTTTGTCTATGTCTGTTTATATGATCTGTTTCTCTCAGCAACTTTGCCCACAAGGTCTTGCCTAATACCACAAACACTCCTGTCTCTGATTAACAAGTCATGCAACTCACTGAATTCATGGTCTTTCGCCTTTTTTCAGGTCTGTGGAAGTAGCCTCCCCGTATGCTTCTCTTGCATGTGTCTCAGGTAAGTCTGATTGTTTTGCAATACCAGTTTCTGCAGGTGGACCAGATTCACTGACCTGCGGCTCGACACAGCAATCTGCAACAACGTTGGGTGATGCAGATGGACAGGAGCTTGAACTGTGTCCTCTGAATGTGTGTGAATATTCTAAATGTGTACTGTATGTGTGTTCTGACTGAAAATAAAACAAGAACTTTGCATTCAGCACCAGTGCCCAACTTGAAGACACTTTTGTTGTGACAGTGTTTATGTTTGTGTAATATTCTGTTTCTGATTTCAACTGTTCTTCAATCTTCCTGCTCTGTCTTTTTGTTCAACTGCATGATTGTTTTTATTTTTTCCTCATTCTGCTCTGATTGTTTTGTTAGACAGATTTTTGGTAAAGTGATTTTGCTGTTACAGGATTTGCACACTTGTCCATAAGCAGGACATTGTTTCTGTTTCTGTTCATAACCACATCTGGAGAAGGACAGGAACTTGAACTGTGTTCTGTGAATGTGTGTTCTGTTTTCTGTTTCTTCTATAGGTTCTTCCATCTGGCGTCTGGACTGTGAAGAATCGTGGCTGGTCATGATAGCAGGTTGCACTCTCTGAATTCTCACCTTGTCCCGCACGTATATGCCTGGGGGGCTCTTAGTCTGTCTGTCATAATAGCTGTTCTGCTTGAGTTGTCTTCTCTGCAGCTTGTCTTGAATCTGTATTTTGCTTTTCTGCTTTGAATGTCCAGTATGTTTGGATTTTTCGTCCTACATTATGTGAAATTCAATTTAGCATTTTTGGCTTTTGTGTTCACAGGTGAGTGGTAGCTTTTCCAGTGGTGACATGCAGTGGCCAGAATATGTGAGTACTCTGCTGAATTCTGCAGTTTCTGGTCCCCAAATTCCTCCCGTACGCTTTCAGCTGGACCCTGAGCTCTCGTGAAGAACAAATGGTGAACATCGGGTAGGTTCTTTCTTGACTCTCAGTAATCCCTGAACTTGTTTTTCAGCACATTTCTTGTTTCAGTTTCTTTCTCTCTGAATTGTAACATGTTGTAGACCTTAACTGTATCTTCCCCAACGACGTGCGGAAAGGTGGCGCATTGTACTCCTCAACAATCCCACTCTCGGTAAGAAACAGGTAAAGCTTTTGCATCGAAAAAACCAATTTTTGACGAGATTGCCTTGTAAGCACAGTGCTGAAGGTGGCTGCAGCTGTGCCACTTGCTTGTGTTCTGCATCAAAATTGTTACTTTGCTGTCTTCTGCTTGAACGATATTTTGCTGCTGTGCCACTTTTTTGTGTCCTGCTTGAACAGTGTTGGGCGGCTGTGTCCTGCTTGTGTTTTGCATCAACATTATGCTGCTGTGTTCTGCTTGAACAGCGTCACTTGTTCTGTATAATAATTTCACTGCTGTCCTGCTTGTGTTTTTCATCAACATTATGCTGCTGTGTCCTGCTTGAACGATATTTCGCTAATGTGTCCTGCTTGAACCATGTTTGGCTGCTGTGTCCTGCTTGTTTTGCATGAAAATGATGCTGCTGTGTTCTGTGTAATTTGTTTTGCTGCTTTATTGTGCTTGAGCGGTGTTACGGTGCTGTTCATGTTCATATTCATATATAAACCTAAACCTTTTCTTCATTATTTTTATTGCTTCCTTCATTTCTTCTTTTCCCCATGTGCTGAGCTGCCCCCTGCTGTCTGCTGGTGTGAGTGCATTTGTGTTTAGCTGCTTTTTCCTACCCTGTGCTTCTAACATCTCCATAAGAAATGTAACGTGTAACGTCTCTGTAAGAAACAGAGAAAACTTTTGCACCCACAGTCTCCAATTTTTTACAAGATTGCCTTGCAAGCACAGTGCTAAAGGTGGCTGCAGCTGTGCCACTTGCTTGTGTTCTGCTTGAACCGTGTTGGGCTGCTGTGTTCTGCATCAAAATTATTACGCTGCTGTGTTCTGCTTGAACGATATTTCGCTGCTGTGCCACTTTTTTGTGTCCTGCTTGATTTGTATTTTGCTGCTGTGTCCTGCTTGTGTTTTGCATGACCGTTCTGCTTGAACAGTGTCACTTAACCTTGTTCTGTGTATTAATTGTGCTGCTGTGTTCTGCTTGATTGGTATTTCGCTGCTTTGTCCTGCTTGTGTTTTTCATCAAAATTGTTACGCTGCTGTGTCCTGCATCAAAATTGTGACTCTGCTGTCTTCTGCTTGAATGATGTTTCGCTGCTGTGCCACTTGCTTGTGTTCTGCTTGAACAGTGTTTGGCTGCTGTGTCCTGCTTGTGTTTTGCATGAAAATGATGCTGCTGTGTTCTGTATAAGTTTTTTTGCTGCTTTGTTGCGCTTGAGCGGTGTTACGGTGACGTTCATATTCATATATAAACCTAAACCTTTTCTTTATTATAATTTTTTTTCCTTAATTTCTTCTCTTCCCCCATGTGCTGAGCTGCCCCCTGCTGTAACCCTTCTAAAAAGTTTTTGCTGTGATTCCTCCCCTCCTAACCCTTTGTGTTTTTTCTCTCGTTTCCATGTGTTGAGATGCCCAGTTTCAAGTGTTCCATCGGCAGAGCTGGCTCTCACCACCACTCTCCTGCCCGCTGTCCGGTTCTGAGGCCTCGAATGGAGTCCACCTCACTGCATGGCTGTATTGTGACAGTGTACCTGCATGGACTTTAACATTTCACTCATGTTTTCATCTTTTTATGGATTGACGGCACATTGGTACATTTCCTTGACACTGTTTCCACTGGCTTGCTCAAAAGAGGCTTGGACCTGGATCTCTGTAAAGCTGCTGTGTGACCACATTTGTTGTGAAAGCGCTGTATAAATAAAATTCATTTGAACTGAATACTGTATTCTGTGTGAGTTATGCTCCTCTATGCTGGTTGTGTAGTGTTATGCTACTGTATTCTGGTTGAAAGAGTAATGGTACGTTTGTTAAATGTAGAGCCATGTTGTCATTTTGATGAAGGGCTTTCTGCTGCGCGTTTGTGAATTTGCAGCGCGGTGGGTCTTCTCACCCACCGTACTTTATATTGGGGCTGGACAGAACGAGGCTTTTTAACCCAGCTGAAGACAAAGTGGTTGGAGGCTCGACAGCTCTACTGCACCTGCTGTTCTAATAAAACACTACACCTCCATCGCCTGATTCTGATTTTTCCCTCCAAATAAAAGTCAGCTTGTAAAATCCTAAAGTCCAGCAGAAAGAATTCACTATGGAAAATGATTCTAGCAGTATTATGAGGAAAATGTCAGGTTAAACTGGTTAGAGAGGCTTTTTACTATCAGCCTTAGTGTTTTCTTATAACTACTGTTGATTCGCTCATTTTACTGAAACTCGGAGCAGGAAAAAGCTGAGTTTCTGATAATATGCTGATAGTGTCTATCTTCAGACTAGTGTGTCTGATAAACACAGTTTTACTGTCACTTTTAATATAATCTTAATCAGGACACATGAATATAGAAGAAAAGTGGCTTTATGAAGGAAAATACTACAGAATCAGTGGATTTCTGACATTTTGTCCAAAATCTCTACAGTCAAACTAGTGTTGTATGAAAATGACAGCTGACAAAAAAAAATATTTTAAGATTTTAAAACATAGGCTTTTGAATCACTGTTATCAGAGTATTTTAAATATCTTTTGTAAAAATATACAATGCATTCAGAAAGTATTTCACTTGTTTTCAAATTTTATGTTGATCATGTGCTAAAATAAAATAAAAATCCCATCATTCTGCATCAATACTCCATAATGAGAAAGAGAAAACAGAATTTTTAACATTTATTAAAATTAAAAACTTTTACATGGAAATTCAGACCCTTCGCTATGACACCTAAAATTTAGCTCTGGGGGTCTCCCATGTGTCTTGATCATTTTTGAGATGTTTCTGCACCTTGATTGGAGTCCAGCTCTGGTAGGTTTATTGGACGTGTTTAAAGACACACACCTGTCTACATAAGGTCTCACAGCTGACATGAGGAGGAAGGAGCTGCCTGTAGAGATCAGAGACAGGACTGTGTGGAGGCACAGATCTGGAGAAGGCTACAAAACAAATCTGCTGTCAAAAATCTCTGTAGAGATCTGAAAATGGCTGTCTACCGACGTCCCCATCCAACATTACGGAGAGGATCTGCAGAGAAGAAAGGCAGAAAATCCCCATATCCAGGTGAGCAAACCTTGTGGCATCTTACCCAAGAAGACTGGAGGCTGTAATCACTGCCAAAGCTGCTTCAACTAAGTACCAAGTAAAGGGTCTGAATACTTATGTCAAAATTGTAGTTTTTCCTTTTCAATAAATTAACAAAAAAAATCAAAAACTCTGTTTTACTTTGTCATTACGGGATAAACATGGTGCCAGTGTCTGAAAGCTAAATGTTTTCCTTCATAAGGCCACTTTTATTAAAGATTTATGTGTCCTGTGTCAGATTTCTCCTTTATATCTGTTATTATTTACAGTTATTAATTTAAGTTACTTTAATAAGCTTTTAAATGGTTGTAAATGCTCTGTTTTCTTAAACTAGTTCATCATTTTTAATTTAGAGAGTCAGAAAGTATTTTATTCAGGTTTAGGAGGGACTTTTATTTTGACAGAAGTTCGTTCGCTACTCCTCCACCACCACAGCCGGTTTTCACCTCTGCTGACTGGTTGGAGGTCCTCGGCTCTTCACCTGCTCCGGCAGCGAGGACAGCTCCTCAGGGCGGTGTTCTCACTGCTGGAGGTTCTTCTGTAAAACACTGAAAAGTATCGGAGCCCAAATCCTCAGTGTCTCCTCCTGTGTTCAGTGTGTGTGTGAACAGGATGGTCAGCTGGGTTCTGTGTAGAGACATTTTTGATCTAGATAATAATGCAGCCTGGTTCCAGCTTCCTCCAGACTGTTTGAGAGCACACAGTGACTTATTCAGTTTACAGACAACCTTTTCACCTGGATTTGACCTCCCTTCAGATCCCTCTGGTTGCTCCATACAGATCTCAGTATTAATCAGAGCGGTCAAGTAGGCTGTTGTAACGTCCATCTGGTGGAGCTAAAGGTCGGACTGTGTGGTCATCTGCATCAGAGTGTGTAACGTCTGCAGTTGGAGAAAATGTCTGCTTGTGATCCACTCCCATTGCATGACTGTGTGCATGACAAGCTCTGTGGTACATTACAGACCCTGTAATGATGGTCAGTATTGGTCAGTGTCTGGTCTTCAGTATCTGAACCAGTCAGCTGAGTACTGAGGTGCTCTCCTATCTCTCTAGTCTGCAGTGATTTAGGGTGGGTCAATGTCGCGATATGCAGTTTTACCGTCAGTAAAAACATGTTCGCCTTGTGTGGTTTAGAAAGGATCTGAGTAGGCTAACAAAATGCCCAACCGCACCAAACACTCTCTCTGATGGAGCTCTGAGTGAGCTGCTTGGACTCTCTAGGGTATGAAGGCAAAAGTCGTTGTTTTTGGTGGTGCACTACCAGCATCTCTGAGTGCGTGGTTTCATCTGCTCATTGATATGACTCCTCTACAGCTGATGTCCAACATGCAGGCTTTGTCTCACAAATAGTGCATAGTGCCTTGTCCAAACTGGTTAATCTGCGTTTGGTTTTGTGACCAAAGCACCTGTTGTTGTCTCCAGCTTACGGAACAGAGAAAACATGAACGCTGCGGTGTGGTGATTGCTTGCCATTCTCTGCGGTTTGCTTGTTAATAGTGTGATATTGTCAGTTCTATGCACAACCCAAACCTTCATTTCTGAAGCTAAATGCTCAACAGCTCGTGTTTTCATTAATAACCTTCCAGATTTCTCCATCTCCTTCCTATTTCACCCTAAAGATCTAGAGCATGTAACAGATGATCTGTAGATTGTGCTCCATTCTAGTCTTGACAATGTTGCTCAGGATCAAACAAATTTGGTAGAAAAAGCTAGCAGCGTGGTATAATGACCAGACCTGCACTCTGAAACTGATCACTTGTAGCTGTGAACGTCAACGACAAGCAGAATTAGTCTTGTAGAATGCAAAAAAATCCTAATTAAAGCCAATCATCTTTATCCTCTCTAATATATACCACTGTTGAATATGCATGTAGACTGTACATCTGTTGAACACAGACTTAAATGTTAGTCAAGGTCATTTTCCATCGTTTCCAGTTAAAAACCCTGGAATATGGAGGAGGTTTGTCAGTTACGTTTTGTTGGTTTGAAAACAACACTTGACCTTCAAAGCAAAAACGATGTGTCTGTTTTGTTGTCTTTTAAAATGAAACGCGTCCAAATTCTCACACTTACTATATTTCTATTTAATTTAAGGCCATATTTCAGTTTATATTCCGCTCATTGCGCTCGGGTCTACAGCGGGAGCGGGGAACTGACGCGTATTGAAGCGTGGTTGTGAAATGCTGTTTCCATGCGGTTCTGCTTTGGAAGATCGAGACGTGATTTGACACAGAGCGTCGAGCGACCGTCCCTACTTTATAGTCTTTAATATCAGCTCTGTCTATTTTATCTGAGCCAGTTGTTGTGATGCTTGTGCTCTCAGCTCTCTGTGTTACTGTACAGTTCTCTGTCTCACTGACCGGTGTTTGTGTTTTTGTCGCAGGAACATGGCGACCGCGGAGGGACGAGCTCACCAGACGCGTTGCAGAGAGGTCATCAAGCTTGACCCGCAGATCCAGCTGCTGTTGTAAAGGCACTCCAAAGTCCATCGATGGAGACATCATCAGGGCTTCCAGCTCTTCAGTTTTCATATATTAGAAACCTCACCCAGGTACTTCCATTTCATGTAGTTATTGTTACACATTAGTTTATTAGATTGTGTTTACCCTCGTTTACTTTGTTAACATTCTGGAAATAAAGTAAAATTATTAATGAACAATGATGTTGTAACAACTGTTTCTTTAGAAATACATCAATCAGGGTGACTCATGAGTTGATGAAAGACAAGATGAAAATGATCAATTTTATTAAACAGTTGTATGAATTTCCTGTTTACAGAGAAATAAGGGCTTAAGGGTTAAATACACACAAAAAAGTATCAAAATGGTTATCACATTGTTTAAAATGATGGATAAACATGATTTAGAGTATTAATAAGTGGAAAATTTCATAGAGCTAATTGCTGTACATGGTATATAATAAACAATACTAGAAATGCTAAGATTAGTATACAAACTCCAATCAGTGCAACAATCTTATTTTAAAAATAATGCACAGCAAATACAGCAACAGATTTGGATAAATATAATACAGAAAAATAGATAATAGACTATAAAGTGACTTGAGAGACGTGCAGCTCTTACTCCAGTGTGAATTGTTCTCATTAGTCTGGAACACTGGCACTGTGGAGAATAATTAATGTTATTACAGAAACAATGTGGTTGTTTTGTGGGCTAGTTCTTCAGCACAGTGTGATGTACAGTTGAAACTACAAGTTTACACACACTATATAAAAAACACATGCATTTTGTTTCACTGTCTGACATGAATTTAGAATAAACTTGACCTGTTTCAGATCAATTAGGATTACCAAAATTATTTCTTTTAAAATGTATTTGCTAAATGCCAGATTAATGAGAGGGGGTATTTTTAAGGCAAGTTTTATGATTTTCTTCTAAGTCAAAAGTAAATTAAATACATTTCATTAATATTTGGGACCGTTGTCCTTAAACTGTACGCTTTGGGTCAGATGTTTTGGATATCCTTCCACAAGCTTCTCACAATAGTTGGCAGGAATTTTGGCCCATTCCTCCTGACAGAACTGGTGTAACTGAGCCATGTTTGTAAGCCGACTTGCTTGCACATGTCTTTTCAGCTTTTTACATAAATTTTCAGTAGGATTGAGGTCAGGGTTTTTTTTTTGACGATTGGGTTTTGGATAGAAGAAGCAGAGCACAGGCAGACAGAGAGAGAAAAGAGGGAGGGGGGTAAAACTAAACCAGTGTCTCAGTGTGTCTCATTTCCTGCTGATCCTGACCTCAACGCCGCCCCGCCAAGAAGACCAGCACCAGCGGGAAACCAGAACCAGCCTGAAGCAGCACCCGAACAAGCGGCAGTGAGGCCACTTCCTCCACATGTCCCACCCCCAGCGTCGGGTCCCTACGCCGATGTGCAGCAGGAGCTCGAGGAGCTGGCTGCTGGACAAAGGGAGGCCAGACCACTTACATCGCCAGTAGCCTCCCATACCAGAAACCGTGATCCAGAAAGAGAACCTAACTTCAGCACACCCTTCAAGGGTCCGCCTGACCAAGGGGAAGTCTTCACTGCAGTCCAAGCCCTGAGCGGCTCTTTCCCTATGGTAGAGGTGGCTGGACCAGAGGGTTTCCTCTTAATACATCGATACTGGACTGAAAAGGACATGATGGAAACTGCCTCCAGCCTGTCTGACCCCCAACAAGTAGGAGGACGCAAGTTTGGAGGAGAATTTGAGGACCGACCTCGAATGAGATAAAACGCATTCTGTTCCGAAAATTGGGCTCCAGCTACTGCAAGGTTGATCGAGGCTGGCCGGATAGAGATGTACGCCTGGCTGATCCCACCTACAACCCTGGAGCTAACGTTCATCCGGACCCCAATGCCCCTTATCGGAACATGATAAGAGACTTGAGAACTTGATTGGACGCAGACGAAAGGGTTATTGGGACCATTAAAAATGACACAACAAACAGGCCTTAATTGGGTTAAGTGCCTCCCCCTGGTTCTCTGGCAAAGCAGAACCAGGCCACAAAAAAAAAAACTGGTCTCAGTGCCTTTGAGATGGTGTTTGGCAGGCCTCCCAATACGGGATTAGGTCCACCCTCACTAGATAACCAGTTACTTGACCACTCTCTCACAGCGTTTTGCGTCTCTTTGTACGAGGCGCTTCTGTCTGTGTCTAAGCAGGTGAAAGCAGTGCTGCCGAAACCAGCTGACCAGCCCTTCCATGACCACAAGCCAGGTGATTGGGTGCTGATACGGGACCTCTGCAGACAAGGTGGAACCAGCCGAGATGGCCAACAAAGGGACACTGTATATCCTAACTGCTAAACATGATTCTGATGGCTCTGATGAAATTTAATTTAGACATAATTTAGAATTTGGAACAATGAGAATAGAGTCAAAAACGACCTCTAAGTTTCTCACTGTTTTACCAGGTATAGCTAAGTGAGCATCTGTGTTTACCACAGTATTATCATTTATATCTTTATCTATATTAGGACCATGTAGAAGGACCTCTGTTTTATCAGAATTAAGTAAAAGAAAATTGAGTCATCCAGTTTTTAATTTCTTTAATACAGTCTGTTATTCGGCTGAGACACAGGTCCTCGTTAGGTTTAGCTGATATGTAAATTTGGGTATCATCAGCAGAACAGTGAAAGATTAATACTGTGTTTAGGGATTCTTTTACACAGCGGTAAAATATAAAGAGTATTGAACTCATTTAAAGCTATATATTCATCAGGTTTAACCCATGTCTCCAAGAGACATAGTGCATTAAGCCAATGGTCAGTAATAATGTCATTTTCAATAACTGATTTAGGTGCTAGCAATCTTATATTTAACACTTCTATTTTAATGCGGTAGTTGCTGTTGCTCTGATGGACGGACAAGTTTGTATTAAATCTAATGAGGTTGTTAAAACAGTTTTTCTGGCTTTTTGGATTATAAGTTACACAGGGGACAGACACAGTCTCAATATTGAATTGTTTATTTAGCACTGTCATGAGGAAAAGACATGGAAATAGTACATGCTGAAATACAAGCAGAAAAATGGCAGGCTGAATTATTAAAATGGTATAGATCACTTACCTGGCCGGTGTGACTGGGTAGAGCCAGGTATACTGAGCATCTCAGGAAGTGGATAGAATGCTTACGAAGCGGTAAATGACTAAACAGATATTGAACGCCGGCTTCACAGTACTGTGAACTTTAAACAATGAACTTTTTAAAACTAGTAATAGTACAAAGGTCATTGTACATTCAGTGTTAAAATAATGAACTCCTTGGGACATTAAAGTGTATGATGTTCCTGGGACCATATAATATACTAATAATGTGATCACACAGCTTAACTGCTAATGCTATTATTAAACACACTGTACTACTGTACTTTCTACAAAGCTCATTGTCAAATCACTTCTTCAAATAAATCATCAGTCAAAATTGGTGTATGATGTCCCTATTTTAAGACTGAATGATGTTCCTGGGACTATATAATGTGCTAATACTGTGGTCAGTCTTTTCGAGGGAGCGAACGTTGGCTGCAACAGGCTAGGTAGCGGTGGACACGCAGCCCTAGCCTTTAGCCTAGCATGTAGCCCACCTCTCTTGCCCCGTTTCCGCCTTGGGCACTCTGTCCATCTGTGTCCTGTGTCCAGCTGTGTCGTCTTCCTGAGGCCGGTGCTGCTGTACCTTGCTGGCTGGTTTCGGCGGTGTCCTGGTGCAAAAGAAAATGGAAATCAGAAAGGCTTAAGGTAAGTTCATGATGAACTTTACCAAACTCCAGGAGCGCCTCTCAGCTGTAACTAAGCGTTCCGGAGGAGAACTGTACATGTAAAATAAATATTAAAGTTAAAATCAATAATAAATAGCATCAGTTGCCAGAGGAACACACAAAGACGTCTGCCATGGTGGGAATCATCTTGGAGTTGAAGATGCAGTGCTTTGTGGGAACAGTGGTTTCTATGCAGGTGCTGATGTAGCTGGTTACTCCAGAGGCATAGTCTTCTAAGTCAGCAGTACAGCAGCAGTTCTGAACACATCCCAGTTTGCACTGTCAAAGTAGTCCTGAAGCACCAGGTCAGTTTCTTCATTCCACACAAGCTCACGTGATGATGATATTGGGGGAGGACAGTCCTCAGGTTGCTGTGGTTAAAACTGCCGACGGCAATGAACAGCACGTCCGGATGTGCGGTATCTTGTTTGCTGATTGCGTCATGCAGCAGCCCCAGCACCGCCGCTGAGTTCGCACGTGACTGAATGTAAACAGCCAGGATAAACACAGCGCTTCTTTGTGTCTGAATACGACCTGTTGTTTACAGAGACGCAGACGCTGCCGCCCCCTGTTCTTCCCGGGTGTTGCCATGTGGTCTCCGGGGTGGACGGAGTGCGTTTATGCCCTCCCACAGGCCACAGATTGGAGCTAGGTGCTTGGGAATTTGATCATTATCAGATGTTTGTAAGACCTCCTGCATCCTTGATTTGCAAAACCTCATGGCTCATCCTTCTTGGCAATGTTGAGGGTATGTTTGTTTGTGTAGGAGTGAATGTAAGTGTCAAAGAGGAACAAAGAAGAGACAGAAAGATGTTTATATACACTGAG
The DNA here is from genome assembly GCF_030463535.1 of Salminus brasiliensis. Classification (NCBI taxonomy): domain Eukaryota; kingdom Metazoa; phylum Chordata; class Actinopteri; order Characiformes; family Bryconidae; genus Salminus; species Salminus brasiliensis. The sequence goes on from NC_132892.1 coordinate 15,856,757, forward strand.
CCTTAAGCTGATATTTAGAGACATATCTGTGAAGATTTTGCCGCTGTGATTTGGCATAGCCTGATGAGTATGATCCTGCAGCGAAAAAAGAGTATATACTCTTCCATTTCTTCTCCAAAGCTGTCAGGAAAAATAAAAGGAAAATATATCAATTTAAGCACACATTAAAAATAAAATAATCTATAAGCTGTGAAAAGACAAGAAAAAATACATTCACTGGCCTGACGGTGGCGCTGCAGCAAAGCATTAAATGTTTTTATTCAATAACGTCTGACCTGTAAGTCCTACACTCAAAATGATTTATGGCTGATTCCTTGATGCCTTCCTACTTCTGCTAACTAGTCCAAGATTTTCTTTTTACCACTCCTCACATATTTGGTATTAAAATACTTGCAATGGTCTTAATAACTAATAATTATTCAAAAAAGTAAGCCTGGAACTTTTGAACGCTTGAGCCTATTTAAACAAAATCTGTTCAGCACATGATTTTAAGGTGTCATGTCAAGTTTAGTTTCAGATCCAATACGATACATAAACTTATTAATAAATACACAACATCTGTCCAATACTATTAAATAAATAAACTGTATGCCTCAACATGTGGGAGAAATTAAAGGCATCAGCTAACCTCACTAACTTTGTAAAATAAAATATAACAAATTATCACAGATATACATTTATTGAATTGCTATTTATTTTATTACTAAAATAAGAAATGATTGTGCAGGACTTTGGGACAGAATTTGCCTTACAATGATGAAGTATTAATAGGAGACCAGATTTTGTAATTTTCAAAAGATACTAGGCTATTCTAATATGTCTTTATATGAGATATGACTATTAACTAAATGTTATGTAGTTATGTAGATATAATAGATTATATAGAATATATAAATTTGTTATTCATGTATTTAGCAGTGTTGGCTCAGGACTTTTATTCTGAAATGTGAAGTCCAGTGAGACCAAAGGGAAGCAAGCATTGCTAATATCGGGACCAATATCCAATCCTAATATCTGATGGGTGCACTAGTCTCATCGGGCCTGTTGTGCTGGTTCTTTAGGTCTCATTGGGCCTGTTGTGGTTGTGGCAAATCTTACAACTTAGGCCTACTTAAAGCCATAGCTGACACCCATATGACTCCAGTGTTGAGACAAATTGCATGTTTTTTTCATGGTAATTCCTACTCCATCCACTATGTGGCAGTATATTGGAAATAGGCCAGGTTACAAGCCAAAAGGAGAGGATCATTCAGTAGCAAAGAGGTTTAGCTGAGTCTCACTTCAGGCCTCATTGTAATGAAGACTGAATGAAGGAACTTTGGTTCAAATACTCATTGTAAGTTTGCAATCCTTTAATTCTTTATATATTCTATCAATGTTTGTGTGTGTTTAATGCATGAGGTTGGGTGCTGTTGTGCTTTTGCAGAAAGCTTCTCTTTTTTCTTGTTTGTTTGTTTGTTTGTGTTTCTCTATTTGCACGCCTTACAACTAACTTGCTCTTCATATGGACATTGGGATTAGCCTGTTGTGCTTGTTTTTAGGGTCTCATTGGGCCTGTTTTCATGTTCCTAAGTTCTCATTTGTCATGTGCTTATGGTCTCATCGGGCCTGTAGTGCTGGTTCTTTAGGTCTCATCGGGCCTGTTGTGCTGGTGCTTTAGTTCTCATTGGGCCTGTAGTGCTGGTTCTTTAGGTCTCATCGGGCCTGTTGTGGTTGTGGCATAAAACAAATCCTACAACTTAGGCCTACTTGAAGCCATAGCATAGTGTTGAGACAAATGGCATGAGTACAGGCCCAAGACTCATTGTAAGTTTGCAATCCTTTAATTCTTTATATATTCTATCAATGTTTGTGTATGTTTAATGCATGAGGTTGGGTGCTGTTGTGCTTTTGCAGAAAGCTTCTCTTTTTTTTCTTGTTTGTTTGTTTTTGTTTTTCTATTTGCACTCCTTACAACTAACTTGCTCTTCATATGGACATTGGGATAAGCCTGTTGTGCTGGTGCTTTAGGTCTCATTGGGCCTGTTGTGCTGGTGCTTTAGGTCTCATTGGGCCTGTTGTGGTTGTGGCATAAAACAAATCCTACAACTTAGGCCTACTTGAAGCCATACCTGACACCCATTCCCATCTATTCTAAGGGTAGTAGTATATTTCAGCTGCGTCTCTGTACACTACAACTGACTTTGGATTTGTATGCTATCTGGATGTTTCATTGGAAGAATATTACATTACAAATTGTGAAAATCAGCATATTTTATGTATATATTTATTATTGTTATATATTGTTTTTTATTTAAAGTGCTAAAAGTGCTTGCCAAACTTGACTGAGCTCCCCAAACTCAAGTGGAAATGTGCTTGTATGTACAAACGAACATTTTTTTTGGCTCATTAGTAAGACAGCCCGATTCACCTTGGTGAAGTTTATATTGCTAGCATTTTCTGTGGAGACCCTGAAAGCTGTTTATCATGAAATTCATGTGTCATACTGTCATGTGTGTCTCTTGTATGATCTTTGTTCTTTGAAATGCAGCTTCTCCTAGTCTTAGAAATATGTGGAAATAGTACCACCAGTGAAAGTGGTGAGATTTGGTATGGGGGGTGAGATTAGGCGCAGCAGTGTTAACTGTTTACGAGCTCTCATTTTGCTTGTTAATCATTTCTTTGTATTCTTTAATATTAGCTTTGGCTTGTTTCTTAGCCAGTGTCAATCCTTGCGCTATCTACTATGTGTGTTACTTTACATTACTTTGCTTTACTAACCTGTGTTTTTTCTCAAGAAACATGATGGCCGTGGAGAGACACTGTTAGGAAGAAGACAGACGCCAGAATCGAGGGAGCAAGCCGCTCAGCTGACTTTTTGTGCTCCACTGCTGATTGCAGGTTTGACGTCCGGTCCTCTACCACCTAGAAAGGCTTCACCTGTGCTGCCTGGAATCTGTCTTGCTTTACGGTAACATTGAGAAGGTGCTACTTTAGGGATTATTGTCCCTACCCAGTCCCACAGGTACGTCAGGTAAGTATTGATTTACTCTATTCAAATAACTTGTTCTGCCATTTCTCTACTTGTATTAAAGTAATATTAGTATCTCTTGCTCATATTTCAAACCCTGCTGTATCGAGATGATGTCTGTGTTTGTAATCATAGATGTCAGAAAATGAGTTATAACAATCTGAGGAACAAAAGGAAACATATGTATCAATTCTTATGAGAACCAGTGATATTACATTTAAATTTGGGTTGTACAATCTCTGGCAACTAAAGCAGTCCTTGTCAATTATGTTATTACTGATAACCACCTTAGTTCACTATGTCTAATGAGTTTGTAACCCTGAATGAATCCACTGTCCCAGGTTTTAGATGTTACAGTTACCTACACAGGTCTGATTTTGGTGGTGGTGTAGATGCAATTTATGGTACATTTCTGATGAAAAGCTAGATTTTGTCTGTTCCATCTACAACACTGTTTAGCTGTCTTTCTGTCCCTCTTCAATTTTGTCTGTCCATGTGCAACTCTGAGGCTGGCTGGCTGTCCATCTGACTATGAAACAACAATTCTGGCTAGCTCTCTATCCAAGAGAAACTGAGTTGTGTTTTTTTGTTTGTTTGTTTTGCTTTTTTTGCATATTTAGTTTCTTGATATATATATATATATATATATATATATATATATATATATATATATATATATATATATATATATATATATATATATATATATATATAGACTTTCTTTTTTCTCATCCAGGTTTTCAGGAGCCCATGATCCCATCCCTCTATGAAGGTGGATTTGGCCCAGTCATCTGCAAATGTGTGTGGTTGTCTCCATCTGGAACTGTGGCTGGTGTGATTCAGTGTGATTCAGGTGGGTGATCATTCAGTTTCTATACATGTATTGACTGATATATTTTTTTAATCATACAGTTTCCCAGGATCCCATGACTGACTCCCTCTCTGAAGGTGGAAACGACTAACAAAGGTCATTCCATCTGCATCTCCATTTTCAACTATATATAGCTAAATACAGCTATACAGTGTGTGCAGAATTATTAGACCGGTTGTATTTAAGAGGATTCTTTTGAACAACAACTATGTTCTCAATCAACCCAAAAGACTCATAAATATCAAAGCTTAATATTTTTGGAAGTTGGAGTGTTTTTTTTTTGTTTTTAGATTTGGGAGATCTTGGGAGGATATCTGTTTGTGCAGGTAACTATTACTGTGCAGAATTATTAGGCAACTTAATAAAAAACAAATATATACCCATCTCACTTGTTTTTAACCAGGTAAACCAATATAACAACACACAATTTAGAAATAAACATTTCTGACATTCAAAAACAAAACCAAAAACAAATCAGTGACCAATATAGCCACCTTTCTTTACAATGACACTCAAAAGTCTTCCATCTATAGATTCTGTCAGTTGCTTGATCTGTTTACGATCAACATTGCGTGCAGCAGACACCACAGCCTCCCAGACACTGTTCAGAGAGGTGTACTGTTTTCTCTCCCTGTAGATCTCACATTTTATGAGGGACCACAGGTTCTCTATGGGGTTCAGATCAGGATGACTGAAGCCGTGGATGACTCCTGAGGTGCGTGCGCTACTGAGGACCCGCGACTCGGCCTTCAGAGTGGGTGACAAGGCGGCCCTGAGGAAAGCAAGAGCCAAATTGTCACGAGCCATCCGAGAGGCAAAGCACACACCCCCAGAGAATCCACAGCCACTTCAAGGACACGGGTGACACGCGGCGCATGTGGCAGGGCATCCAGGAAATCACAAACTACAGGACAATGCCACCGTCCTGTGACAGTGATGCCTTCCTCCCCGATGCCCTGAATGACTTTAATGCACGGTTTGAGGCACAGAACAATACGTCGGTGAGAAAGATCACGCCCAAGCCGGACGAGCAGGTGTTGTGCCTGACTGCAGTGGACGTGAGGAAAACTCTGCGCAGAGTCAACCCATGGAAAGCTGCAGGACCAGACAACATCCCCGGCAGAGTGCTCTGAGAGTGTGCAGACCAGTTGACAGATGTTCTTACGGACATCTTCAACGTGTCCTTGCGCAGCTCCACTGTCCCAACGTGCCTCAAGACCACCACCATCGTCCCCGTGCCGAAGAAGACTCTGCAACAGCTTCTTCCCCCAAGCCATCAGACTTCTCAACTCAACTTCTGAACTGATGTCTTTTCTGTTACATGCACATTCTCTCTCTCTCCCCAACCATTTACCCCAGATAAAAGGGGAAGCATTTTTGCACAAAGCATTTGCACTAATAACTTACTACCTCACTGGACTCTATTTATTACACATTGCACAAATTTGCACACTACTGGCAATTATTTATTATTCTCTGTCTGCACTTGTGTTTTGTATGCACTGTCTATGTTGCACCATGGTCCTGGAGGAACGTTGTTTCGTTTCACTGTGTACTCTGTATGTAGTTGAAATGACAATAAACCCCACTTGACTTGACTTGAGGTGAACAAGGGGGCCATGTCATCATTCTTCTTTTAGACCCTTACTGGCCAGCCATGCTGTGGAGTATTTGGATGCATGTGATGGAGCCATTGTCCTGCATGAAAATCATGTTTTTCTTGAACGACTTCTTTCTGTACCACTGCTTGAAGGTGTCTTCCAGAAACTGACAGTAGGTCTGGGAGTTGAGCTTCACTCCATCCTCAACCCGAAAAGGTCCCACAAGTTCATCTTTGATGATACCAGCCCATGGCCAGATGGATTCAGCCTCGGGCCCATGCATCTGGCCCATCAAGAGTCACTCGCATTTCATCAGTCCATAAAAACTTGAAAATAAATAAATAAATAAAAATCAGTCTTTCAGCCTTCCTTACCTTGGCCATGTCCCTGAGTTTCGCACATCTTGTGCTTTTTGATACTCCAGTAACGTTGCAGCTCTGAAATATGGCAAAACTGGTGGCAAATGGCATCTTGGCAGCTTCACGCTTGATTTCTCAATTCATGGGCAGTTATTTTGCGCCTTTTTTTTTTTTTTAACACATTTCTTGCGACCCTGTTGGCTATTTGCCATGAAACGCTTGATTGTTCGTTGATCACGCTTCAAATGTTTGGCAATTTCAAGACTGCTGCATCCCTCTGCAAGACCTCTAAATTTTTGACTTTTCAGAGTCTGTCAAATCTCTCTTCTGACCCATTTTGCCAAAGGAAAGGAAGTTGTCTAATAATTAAGCACACCTTATATAGGGTGTTGATGTCATTAGACCACACCCCTTCTCAGAGATGCACATCACCTGATTTACTTGATTGGTAGTTGGCTTTCAAGCCTATAGAGCTTGGAGTAGGACAACATGTATAAAAAGGATGATGTGATCAAAATACTCATTTGCTTAATAATTCTGCACACAGTGTATTCTGTCCATCTTCAACTGTGTGAGGCTGACTGTTCATAAACAGCTTTGATACAGGTAAGTGATCATTCAGTTTCTATACTGTATTGACTTTTTTCTCTTTTTTGTCGTACAGTTTCCCAGGATCCCATTACCGACTCCCTCACTGAAGGTGGTCTAACCAAGGTCTTTACATCTGCATCTCCATTTAAAACTGCTGACTGGCTGGCTGGTATTCTGTCCATCTTCAACTGTGTGAGGCTGACTGTTCGTAAACAGCTGTGATACAGGTAAGTGATCATTCAGTACATGTATTGACTTTTTTTTTCTTTTTTGTCGTACAGTTTCGCAGGGTCCCATTACCGACTCCCTCTATGAAGGTGGACAATCAAGGGTCTAGGGTCTGACTGTTGGTAAACAGCTGTGATACTGGTAAGTGATTATTCAGTACATATACTGACTTTTTTTTCTTTTTTGTTGTACAGTTTCGCAGGATCCTGTTACCGACTCCCTCTCTGAAGGTGGACTATCAAGGGTCTAGGGTCTGACTGTTGGTAAACAGCTGTGATACTGGTAAGTGATTATTCAGTACATGTATTGACTTTTTTTTTCTTTTTTGTTGTACAGTTTCGCAGGATCCCATTACCGACTCCCTCTATGAAGGTGGACAATCAAGGGTCTAGGGTCTGACTGTTGGTAAACAGCTGTGATACTGGTAAGTGATTATTCAGTACATATACTGACTTTTTTTTTCTTTTTTCTTGTACAGTTTCGCAGGATCTTGTTACCGACTCCCTCTCTGAAGGTGGACTATCAAGGGTCTAGGGTCTGACTGTTGGTAAACAGCTGTTATACAGGTAAGTGATCATTCAGTTTCTATACATGTATTGACTTTTTTTCTTTTTTCTCTTACAGTTTCGCAGGATTCCATTACTGACTCCCTCTCTGAAGGTGGACTATCAAGGGTCTAGGGTCTGAGTGTTCGTAAACAGCTGTGATACAGGTAAGTGATCATTCAGTACATGTATTGACTTTTTTTTTCTTTTTTGTCGTACAGTTTCGCAGGATCCCATTACCGACTCCCTCTCTGAAGGTGGACTATCAAGGGTCTAGGGTCTGACTGTTGGTAAACAGCTGTGATACTGGTAAGTGATTATTCAGTACATGTATTGACTTTTTTTTTCTTTTTTGTTGTACAGTTTCGCAGGATTCCATTACCGACTCCCTTTATGAAGGTGGACAATCAAGGGTCTAAGGTCTAACTTTTGGTAAACAGCTGTGATACTGGTAAGTGATTATTCAGTACATATACTGACTTTTTTTTCTTTTTTCTTGTACAGTTTCGCAGGATCTTGTTACAGACTCCCTCTCTGAAGGTGGACTATCAAGGGTCTAGGGTCTGAGTGTTCGTGAACAGCTGTGATACAGGTAAGTGATCATTCAGTACATGTATTGACTTTTTTTTTTCTTTTTTGTCGTACAGTTTCGCAGGATCCCATTACCGACTCCCTCTATGAAGGTGGACTATCAAGGGTCTAGGGTCTGACTGTTTGTGAACAGCTTTGATACAGGTAAGTGATTATTCAGGTTTTATACATGTATTGACTTTTTTTTTTTTTTTTTCGTACAGTTTCCCAGGATGCTGTAATGGTGGAAACGACTAACAAGGATTTCTCCATCTGCATCTCCATTCTCTACTATGACTGACTGGCAGGTATTCTGTCCATCTTGAACTGTGTGAGGCTGACTGTCCGTAAACAGCTGTTATACAGGTAAGTGATCATTCAGTTTCTATACACGTATTGACTTTTTTTTCTTTTTTTGTCGTACAATTTCCCAGGATCCCGTGACCGACTCCCTCTCTGAAGGTGGAAATGACTAACAAGAGTCTATCCATATGCTTCTAACTTCACAACTCTATATAGGTAAATACAGCTATATTCTGTCCATTCTCAGCTGTGTGAGGCTGAATGTTCGTAAACAGCTGTTATACAGGTAAGTGATTGTTCAGTTTCTATACATGTATTGACTTTTTTTTTTTTTCTTTTTGTCGTACAGTTTCCCAGGATTACATTATCAACTCCCTCTATGAAGGTGGACAATCAAGTGTCTAGGGTCTAACTGTTCGTAAACAGCTGTGATACAGGTAAGTGATCATTTAGTTTCTATACACGTTTTGACTTTTTTTCTTTTTTGTCGTACAGTTTCCCAGGATTCCATTACCGACTCCCTCTCTGAAGGTGGACTATCAAGGGTCTAGGGTCTGAGTGTTCGTGAACAGCTGTGATACAGGTAAGTGATCATTCAGTACATGTATTGACTTTTTTTTTTCTTTTTTGTTGTACAGTTTCGCAGGATCCTGTGACCGACTCCCTCTCTGAAGATGGACAATCAAGGGTCTAGGGTCTGACTGTTGGTAAACAGCTGTGATACTTGTAAGTGATCATTCAGTACATATACTGACTTTTTAGTGCTCATTCAGTTTCTATACACGTATTGACTTTTTTTTCATTTTTGTCGTACAGTTTCCCAGGATTCTATTACCGACTCCCTCTCTGAAGGTGCACTATCAAGGGTCTAGGGTCTGACTGTTCGTGAACAGCTGTGATAGAGGTAAGTGATCATGTACATGTATATACATCTATGAAGGTGGACAATCAAGGGTCTAGGGTCTAACTGTTCGTAAACAGCTGTGATACAGGTAAGTGATCATTCAGTTTCTATACACGTATTGACTTTTTTTCTTTTTTGTCGTACAGTTTCCCAGGATTCCAATACCGACTCCCTCTCTGAAGGTGGACTATCAAGGGTCTAGGGTCTGAGTGTTCGAAAACAGCTGTGATACAGGTAAGTGATCATTCAGTACATGTATTGACTTTTTTTTTTTCTTTTTTGTCGTAGAGTTTCGCAGGATCCCATTACCGACTCCCTCTATGAAGGTGGACAATCAAGGGTCTAGGGTCTGACTGTTGGTAAACAGCTGTGATACTGGTAAGTGATTATTCAGTACATATACTAACTTTTTTTTTCTTTTTTGTTGTACAGTTTCGCAGGATCCTGTTACCGACTCCCTCTATGAAGGTGGACAATCAAGGGTCTAGGGTCTGACTGTTGGTAAACAGCTGTGATACTGGTAAGTGATTATTCAGTACATATACTAACTTTTTTTTTCTTTTTTGTTGTACAGTTTTGCAGGATCCTGTTACCGACTCCCTCTATGAAGGTGGACTATCAAGGGTCTAGGGTCTGACTGTTCGTAAACAGCTGTGATACAGGTAAGTGATCATTCAGTTTCTATACATGTATTGACTTTTTTTTCTTTTTTGTCATACAATTTCCCAGGATCCCGTGACCGACTCCCTCTATGAAGGTGGACAATCAAGGGTCTAGGGTCTAACTGTTCGTAAACAGCTGTGATACAGGTAAGTGATTATTCAGTACATGTATTGACTTTTTTTTTTTCTTTTTTGTCGTACAGTTTCCCAGGATGCTGTGAAGGTGGAAATGACTAACAAGGATTTCTCCATCTGCATCTCCATTCTCTACTATGACTGGCTGGCAGGTATTCTGTCCATCTTGAACTGTGTGAGTCTGACTGTTCGTAATAGCTTTGATACAGGTAAGTGATCATTCAGTACATGTATTGACTCTTTTTTTCTTTTTTGTGTACAGTTTCGCAGGATCCCATTACCGACTCCCTCTATGAAGGTGGACAATCAAGGGTCTAGGGTCTGACTGTTGGTAAACAGCTGTGATACTGGTAAGTGATTATTCAGTACATATACTGACTTTTTTTTCTTTTTTCTTGCACAGTTTCGCAGGATCCCATTACCGACTCCCTCTCTGAAGGTGGACTATCAAGGGTCTAGGGTCTGAGTGTTCGTGAACAGCTGTGATACAGGTAAGTGATCTTTCAGTACATGTATTGACTTTTTTTTTTCTTTTTTGTCGTAGAGTTTCGCAGGATCCCATTACCGACTCCCTCTATGAAGGTGGACAATCAAGGGTCTAGGGTCTAACTGTTCGTAAACAGCTGTGTTACAGGTAAGTGATCATTCAGTTTCTATACACGTATTGACTTTTTTTCTTTTTTGTCGTACAGTTTCCCAGGATTCCAATACCGACTCCCTCTCTGAAGGTGCACTATCAAGGGTCTAGGGCCTGACTGTTCGTGAACAGCTGTGATACAGGTAAGTGATCATTCAGTTTCTATACACGTATTGACTTTTTTTCTTTTTTTCGTACAGTTTCCCAGGATTCCAATACCGACTCCCTCTCTGAAGGTGCACTATCAAGGGTCTAGGGCCTGACTGTTTGTGAACAGCTTTGATACAGGTAAGTGATTATTCAGTTTCTATACACGTATTGACTTTTTTATTTTCTTTTTTGTCGTACAGTTTCCCAGGATCCCGTGAAGGTTGAAACGACTAACAAGGATTTCTCCATCTGCATCTCCATTCTCTACTATGACTGGCTGGCAGGTATTCTGTCCATCTTGAACTGTGTGAGTCTGACTGTTCGTAATAGCTTTGATACAGGTAAGTGATCATTCAGTTTCTATACATGTATTGACTTTTTTTCTTTTTTGTCGTTCAGTTTCCTAGGATCCCGTGACTGACTCCCTCTCTGAAGGTGGAAACGACTAACAAGAGTCTATCCATTTTCTTCTCACTTCACAACTCTATATAGGTAAATACAGCTATATTCTGTCCATCTTCAGCTGTGTGAGGCTGAATGTTCATAAACAGCTGTTATACAGGTAAGTGATTGTTCAGTTTCTATACATGTGTTGACTTTTTTTTTTCTTTTTGTCGTACAGTTTCCCAGGATTCCATTATCAACTCCCTCTATGAAGGTGGACAATCAAGGGTCTAGGGTCTAACTGTTCGTAAACAGCTGTGATACAGGTAAGTGATCATTCAGTACATGTATTGACTTTTTTTTTCTTTTGTGTTGTACAGTTTCACAGGATCCTGTTACCGACTCCCTCTCTGAAGGTGCACTATCAAGGGTCTAGGGTCTGAGTGTTCGTGAACAGCTGTGATACAGGTAAGTGATCATTCAGTACATGTATTGACTTTTTTTTTCTTTGTTGTTGTACAGTTTCGCAGGATCCCGTGACCGACTCCCTCTCTGAAGGTGGAAACGTCTAACAAGGATTTCTCCATCTGCATCTCCATTCTCTACTATGACTGACTAGCTGGCAGGTATTCTTTCCATCTTGAACTGTGTGAGGCTGACTGTTCGTAAACAGCTGTTATATAGGTAAGTGATCATTCAGTTTCTATACATGTATTGACTTTTTTTTTTTTTTTTTGTCGTGCACTTTCGCAAGATCCCATTACCGACTCCCTCTCTGAAGGTCGACTATCAAGGGTCTAGGGTCTGACTGTTCGTAAACAGCTGTGATACAGGTAAGTGATTATTCAGTTTCTATACATGTATTGACTTTTTTTTCTTTTTTGTCGTACAGTTTCCCAGGATCCCGTGACCGACTCCCTCTCTGAAGGTGGAAACGAATAACAAGAGTCTATCCATTTGCTTCTCACTTCACAACTATATATAGGTAAATACAGCTATATTCTGTCCATCTTCAGCTGTGTGAGGCTGAATGTTCGTTAACAGCTGTTATACAGGTAAGTGATTGTTCAGTTTCTATACATGTATTGACTTTTTTTCTTTTTTGTCGTACAGTTTCCCAGGATTCCATTACCGACTCCCTCTCTGAAGGTGGACTATCAAGGGTCTAGGGTCCGACTGTTTGTGAACAGCTTTGATACAGGTAAGTGATTATTCAGGTTCTATACATGTATTGACTTTTTTTTTCTTTTTTGTCGTACAGTTTCCCAGGATCTCGTGACCGACTCCCTCTCTGAAGGTGGAAACGACTAACAAGGATTTCTCCATCTGCATCTCCATTCTCTACTATGACTGGCTGGCAGGTATTCTGTCCATCTTGAACTGTGTGAGTCTGACTGTTCGTAATAGCTTTGATACAGGTAAGTGATCATTCAGTTTCTATACACGTATTGACTTTTTTTTCTTTTTTTTCATACAGTTTCCCAGGATTCTATTACCGACTTTCTCTCTGAAGGTGGACTATCAAGGGTCTAGGGTCCGACTGTTTGTGAACAGCTTTGATACAGGTAAGTGATTATTCAGTTTCTATACATGTATTGACTTTTTTTTCTTTTTTGTCGTACAGTTTCCCAGGATCCCGTGACCGACTCCCTCTCTGAAGGTGGAAAAGAATAACAAGAGTCTATCCATTTGCTTCTCACTTCACAACTATATATAGGTAAATACAGCTATATTCTGTCCATCTTCAGCTGTGTGAGGCTGAATGTTCGTTAACAGCTGTTATACAGGTAAGTGATTGTTCAGTTTCTATACATGTATTGACTTTTTTTTTCTTTTTTGTCGTACAGTTTCCCAGGATTCCATTACCGACTCCCTCTCTGAAGGTGGACTATCAAGGGTCTAGGGTCTGAGTGTTCGTGAACAGCTGTGATACAGGTAAGTGATCATTCAGTTTCTATACACGTATTGACTTTTTTTTCTTTTTTTTCATACAGTTTCCCAGGATTCTATTACCGACTTTCTCTCTGAAGGTGGACTATCAAGGGTCTAGGGTCCGACTGTTTGTGAACAGCTTTGATACAGGTAAGTGATTATTCAGGTTCTATACATGTATTGACTTTTTTTTTCTTTTTTGTCGTACAGTTTCCCAGGATCTCGTGACCGACTCCCTCTCTGAAGGTGGAAACGACTAACAAGGATTTCTCCATCTGCATCTCCATTCTCTACTATGACTGGCTGGCAGGTATTCTGTCCATCTTGAACTGTGTGAGTCTGACTGTTCGTAATAGCTTTGATACAGGTAAGTGATCATTCAGTTTCTATACATGTATTGACTTTTTTTCTTTTTTGTCGTACAGTTTCGCAGGATTCCATTACCGACTCCCTCTATGAAGGTGGACAATCAAGGGTCTAAGGTCTGACTGTTGGTAAACAGCTGGGATACTGGTAAGTGATTATTCAGTACATATACTGACTTTTTTTTCTTTTTTGTTGTACTGTTTCGCAGGATCCTGTTACCGACTCCCTCTATGAAGGTGGACAATCAAGGGTCTAGGGTCTGAGTGTTCGTAAACAGCTGTGATACAGGTAAGTGATCATTCAGTACATGTATTGACTTTTTTTTTTCTTTTTTGTCGTACAGTTTCGCAGGATCCCATTACCGACTCCCTCTATGAAGGTGGACTATCAAGGGTCTAGGGTCTGAGTGTTTGTGAACAGCTGTGATACTGGTAAGTGATTATTCAGTACATATACTGACTTTTTTTTCTTTTTTGTCATACAATTTCCAAGGATCCCATTACCGACTCCCCCTCTGAAGGTGGACTATCAAGAGTCTAGAGTCTGACTGTTCGTGAACAGCTGTGATACAGGTAAGTGATTGTTCAGTTTCTATACATGTATTGACTTTTTTTTTTCTTTTTGTCGTACAGTTTCCCAGGATTCTATTACCGACTCCTTCTATGAAGGTGGACTATTAAGGGTCTAGGGTCTGACTGTTCGTAAACAGCTGTGATACTGGTAAGTGATCATTCAGTACATGTATTGACTTTTTTTTTCTTTTTTGTCGTACAGTTTCCCAGGATCCCGTGACCAACTCCCTCTCTGAAGGTGGACTAACCAAGGTCTTTACATTTGCATCTCCATTTACAACTGTGACTGGCTGGCTGGTATTCTATCCATCTTCAACTGTGTGAGGCTGACTGTCCGTAAACAGCTGTTATACAGGTAAGTGATCATTCAGTTTCTATACTCGTATTGACTTTTTTTTCTTTTTTTGTCATACAATTTCCCAGGATCCCGTGACCGACTCCCTCTATGAAGGTGGACAATCAAGGGTTTACGGTCTGACTGTTGGTAAACAGCTGTGATACTGGTAAGTGATCATTCAGTACATATACTGACTTTTTAATGATCATTCAGTTTCTATACACGTATTGACTTTTTTTTCTTTTTTGTCGTACAGTTTCCCAGGATTCTATTACCGACTCCCTCTCTGAAGGTGGACTATCAAGGGTCTAGGGTCTGAGTGTTCGTAAACAGCTGTGATACAGGTAAGTGATCATTCAGTACATGTATTGACTTTTTTTTTCTTTTTTGTCGTACAGTTTCGCAGGATCCCATTACCGACTCCTTCTATGAAGGTGGACAATCAAGGGTCTAGGGTCTGACTGTTGGTAAACAGCTGTGATACTGGTAAGTGATTATTCAGTACATATACTGACTTTTTTTTCTTTTTTGTTGTACAGTTTCGCAGGATCCTGTTACCGACTCCCTCTCTGAAGGTGGACTATCAAGGGTCTAGGGTCTGAGTGTTCGTGAACAGCTGTGATACAGGTAAGTGATCATTCAGTACATGTATTGACTTTTTTTTTTTCTTTTTTGTCGTAGAGTTTCGCAGGATCCCATTACCGACTCCCTCTATGAAGGTGGACAATCAAGGGTCTAGGGTCTGACTGTTGGTAAACAGCTGTGATACTGGTAAGTGATTATTCAGTACATATACTAACTTTTTTTTTTCTTTTTTGTTGTACAGTTTCGTAGGATCCTGTTACCGACTCCCTCTATGAAGGTGGACAATCAAGGGTCTAGGGTCTGACTGTTGGTAAACAGCTGTGATACTGGTAAGTGATTATTCAGTACATATACTAACTTTTCTTTCTTTTTTGTTGTACAGTTTCGCAGGATCCTTTTACCGACTCCATCTATGAAGGTGGACTATCAAGGGTCTAGGGTCTGACTGTTCGTAAACAGCTGTGATACAGGTAAGTGATCATTCAGTTTCTATACACGTATTGACTTTTTTTTCTTTTTTTTCATACAGTTTCCCAGGATTCTTTTACCGACTTCCTCTCTGAAGGTGGACTATCAAGGGTCTAGGGTCTGACTGTTTGTGAACAGCTTTGATACAGGTAAGTGATTATTCAGTTTATATACACGTATTGACTTTTTTATTTTCTTTTTTGTCGTACAGTTTCCCAGGATCCCGTGAAGGTGGAAACGACTTACAAGGATTTCTCCATCTGCATCTCCATTCTCTACTATGACTGACTAGCTGGCAGGTATTCTTTCCATCTTGAACTGTGTGAGGCTGAATGTTCGTTAACAGCTGTTATACAGGTAAGTGATTGTTCAGTTTCTATACATGTATTGACTTTTTTTCTTTTTTGTCGTACAGTTTCCCAGGATTCCATTACCGACTCCCTCTCTGAAGGTGGACTATCAAGGGTCTAGGGTCTGAGTGTTCGTGAACAGCTGTGATACAGGTAAGTGATCATTCAGTTTCTATACACGTATTGACTTTTTTTTCTTTTTTTTCATACAGTTTCCCAGGATTCTATTACCGACTTTCTCTCTGAAGGTGGACTATTAAGGGTCTAGGGTCTGACTGTTCGTAAACAGCTGTGATACTGGTAAGTGATCATTCAGTACATGTATTGACTTTTTTTTTCTTTTTTGTCGTACAGTTTCCCAGGATCCCGTGACCAACTCCCTCTCTGAAGGTGGACTAACCAAGGTCTTTACATTTGCATCTCCATTTACAACTGTGACTGGCTGGCTGGTATTCTATCCATCTTCAACTGTCTGAGGCTGACTGTCCGTAAACAGCTGTTATACAGGTAAGTGATCATTCAGTTTCTATACTCGTATTGACTTTTTTTTCTTTTTTTGTCATACAATTTCCCAGGATCCCGTGACCGACTCCCTCTATGAAGGTGGACAATCAAGGGTTTACGGTCTGACTGTTGGTAAACAGCTGTGATACTGGTAAGTGATCATTCAGTACATATACTGACTTTTTAATGATCATTCAGTTTCTATACACGTATTGACTTTTTTTTCTTTTTTGTCGTACAGTTTCCCAGGATTCTATTACCGACTCCCTCTCTGAAGGTGCACTATCAAGGTTCTAGGGTCTGACTGTTCATGAACAGCTGTGATATAGGTAAGTGATCATTCAGGTTTCTATACACGTATTGACTTTTTTTCTTTTTTGTCGTACAGTTTCCTAGGATCCCGTGACCGACTCCCTCTCTGAAGGTGGAAACGACTAACAAGGATTTCTCCATCTGCATCTCCATTCTCTACTATGACTGGCTGGCAGGTATTCTGTCCATCTTGAACTGTGTGAGTCTGACTGTTCGTAATAGCTTTGATACAGGTAAGTGATCATTCAGTTTCTATACATGTATTGACTTTTTTTCTTTTTTGTCGTACAGTTTCCTAGCATCCCGTGACCGACTCCCTCTCTGAAGGTGGAAACGACTAACAAGAGTCTATCCATTTTCTTCTCACTTCACAACTCTATATAGGTAAATACAGCTATATTCTGTCCATCCTCAGCTGTGTGAGGCTGAATGTTCGTAAACAGCTATTATACAGGTAAGTGATTGTTCAGTTTCTATACATGTATTGACTTTTTTTTTTTTTTTTTTTTTTGTCGTACACTTTCCCAGGATTCCATTATCAACTCCCTCTATGAAGGTGGACAATCAAGGGTCTAGGGTCTGACTGTTCGTAAACAGCTGTGATTCAGGTAAGTGATCATTCAGTTTCTATACACGTATTGACTTTTTTTCTTTTTTGTCGTACAGTTTCGCTGGATCCTGTTACCGACTCCCTCTCTGAAGGTGGACTAACCAAGGTCTCTACATCTGCATCTCCATTTACAATTGTGACTGGCTGGCTGGTATTCTGTCCATCTTCAATTGTGTGAGGCTGACTGTTCGTAAATAGCTGTGACACAGGTAAGTGATCATTCACTTTCTATACACGTATTGACTTTTTTTTTTTCTTTTTTGTCGTACAGTTTCCCAGGATCCCGTGACCAACTCCCTCTCTGAAGGTGGAAACGACTAACAAGGATTTTTCCATCTGCATCTCCATTCTCTACTATGACTGACTGGCTGGCAGGTATTCTGTCCATCTTGAACTGTGTGAGGCTGACTGTTCGTAAACAGCTGTTATATAGGTAAGTGATTGTTCAGTTTCTATACATGTATTGACTTTTTTTTTTTTTTTTTTTTTTGTCGTGCAGTTTCGCAAGATCCCATTACCGACTCCCTCTCTGAAGGTCGACTATCAAGGGTCTAGGGTCTGACTGTTCGTGAACAGCTGTGATACAGGTAAGTGATTGTTCAGTTTCTATACATGTATTGACTTTTTTTTTTCTTTTTGTCGTACAGTTTCCCAGGATTCTATTACCGACTCCTTCTATGAAGGTGGACTATTAAGGGTCTAGGGTCTGACTGTTCGTAAACAGCTGTGATACTGGTAAGTGATCATTCAGTACATGTATTGACTTTTTTTTTCTTTTTTGTCGTACAGTTTCCCAGGATCCCGTGACCAACTCCCTCTCTGAAGGTGGACTAACCAAGGTCTTTACATTTGCATCTCCATTTACAACTGTGACTGGCTGGCTGGTATTCTATCCATCTTCAACTGTGTGAGGCTGACTGTCCGTAAACAGCTGTTATACAGGTAAGTGATCATTCAGTTTCTATACATGTATTGACTTTTTTTTTTTTTTTTTTTTTTGTCATACAGTTTCCCAGGATCCCGTGACCGACTCCCTCTCTGAAGGTGGAAATGACTAACAAGAGTCTATCCATTTGCTTCTCACTTCACAACTCTATATAGGTAAATACAGCTATATTCTGTCCATCTTCAGCTGTGTGAGGCTGAATGTTCGTATACAGCTGTTATACAGGTAAGTGATTGTTCAGTTTCTATACATGTATTGACTTTTTTTTTTCTTTTTGTCATACAGTTTCCCAGGATTCCATTATCAACTCCCTCTATGAAGGTGGACAATCAAGGGTCTAGGGTCTAACTGTTCGTAAACAGCTGTGATACAGGTAAGTGATCATTCAGTTTCTATACACGTATTGACTTTTTTTTCTTTTTTTGTCGTACAATTTCCCAGGTTCCCGTGACCGACTCCCTCTATGAAGGTGGACAATCAAGGGTCTAGGGTCTGACTGTTGGTAAACAGCTGTGATAATGGTAAGTGATTATTCAGTACATATACTGACTTTTTAGTGATCATTCAGTTTCTATGCACGTATTGACATTTTTTCTTTTTTATCGTACAGTTTCCCAGGATTCCAATACCGACTCCCTCTCTGAAGGTGGACTATCAAGGGTCTAGGGTCTGAGTGTTCGTAAACAGCTGTGATACAGGTAAGTGATCATTCAGTACATGTATTGACTTTTTTTTTCTTTTTTGTCGTACAGTTTCGCAGGATCCCATTACCGACTCCCTCTATGAAGGTGGACAATCAAGGGTCTAGGGTCTGACTGTTGGTAAACAACTGTGATACTGGTAAGTGATTATTCAGTACATATACTGACTTTTTTTTCTTTTTTGTCGTACAGTTTCCCAGGATCTCGTGACCTACTCCCTCTCTGAAGGTGGAAACGACTAACAAAGATTTTTCCATCTGCATCTCCATTCCCTACTATGACTGGCTGGCTGGTATTCTGTCCATCTTCAACTGTGTGAGGCTGACTGTTTGTAAACAGCTGTTATACAGGTAAGTGATCATTCAGTTTCTATACACGTATTGACTTTTTTTTTTTTTTTTTTTTATGTCGTACAGTTTCCCAGGATGCTGTGAAGGTGGAAACGACTAACAAGGATTTCTCCATCTGCATGTCTATTCTCTACTATGACTGGCTGGCAGGTATTCTGTCCATCTTGAACTGTGTGAGGCTGACTGTCCATAAACAGCTGTTATACAGGTAAGTGATCATTCAGTTTCTATACACATATTGACTTTTTTTTTCTTTTTTTGTCGTACAATTTCCCAGGATCCCGTGACCGACTCCCTCTATGAAGGTGGACAATCAAGGGTCTAGGGTCTGACTGTTGGTAAACAGCTGTGATACTGGTAAGTGATCATTCAGTACATATACTGACTTTTTAGTGATCATTCAGTTTCTATACACGTATTGACTTTTTTTTCATTTTTGTCGTACAGTTTCCCAGGATTCTATTACCGACTCCCTCTCTGAAGGTGCACTATCAAGGGTCTAGGGTCTGACTGTTCGTGAACAGCTGTGATACAGGTAAGTGATCATGTACATGTATATACATCTATGAAGGTGGACAATCAAGGGTCTAGGGTCTAACTGTTCGTGAACAGCTGTGATACAGGTAAGTGATCATTCAGTTTCTATACACGTATTGACTTTATTTTTTTTTCTTTTTTGTTGTACAGTTTCCCAGGATGCTGTGAAGGTGGAAACGACTAAGAAGGATTTCTCCATCTGCATCTCCATTCTCTACTATGACTGGCTGGCAGGTATTCTGTCCATCTTGAACTGTGTGAGTCTGACTGTTCGTAATAGCTGTGATACAGGTAAGTGATCATTCAGTACATGTATTGATTTTTTTTTTTCTTTTTTGTCATAGAGTTTCGCAGGATCCCATTACCGACTCCCTCTATGAAGGTGGACAATCAAGGGTCTAGGGTCTGACTGTTGGTAAACAGCTGTGATACTGGTAAGTGATTATTCAGTACATATACTAACTTTTTTTTTCTTTTTTGTTGTACAGTTTTGCAGGATCCTGTTACCGACTCCCTCTATGAAGGTGGACAATCAAGGGTCTAGGGTCTGACTGTTGGTAAACAGCTGTGATACTGGTAAGTGATTATGTACATGTATATACATCTATGAAGGTGGACAATCAAGGGTCTAGGGTCTAACTGTTCGTGAACAGCTGTGATACAGGTAAGTGATCATTCAGTTTCTATACACGTATTGACTTTTTTATTTTCTCTTTTGTCGTACAGTTTCCCAGGATCCCATGAAGGTGGAAACGACTTACAAGGATTTCTTCATCTGCATCTCCATTCTCTACTATGACTGGCTGGCAGGTATTCTGTCCATCTTGAACTGTGTGAGTCTGACTGTTCGTAATAGCTTTGATACAGGTAAGTGATCATTCAGTTTCTATACATGTATTGACTTTTTTTTCTTTTTTGTCGTACTGTTTCCTAGGATCCCGTGACCGACTCCCTCTCTGAAGGTGGAAATGACTAACAAGAGTCTATCCATTTGCTTCTCACTTCACAACTCTATATAGGTAAATACAGCTATATTCTGTCCATCTTCAGCTGTGTGAGACTGAATGTTCATAAACAGCTGTTATACAGGTAAGTGATTGTTCAGTTTCTATACGTGTTGACTTTTTTTTTTCTTTTTGTCGTACAGTTTCCCAGGATTCCATTATCAACTCCCTCTATGAAGGTGGACAATCAAGGGTCTAGGGTCTAACTGTTCGTAAACAGCTGTGATACAGGTAAGTGATCATTCAGTACATGTATTGACTTTTTTTTTTTCTTTTGTGTTGTACAGTTTCGCAGGATCCTGTGACCGACTCCCTCTCTGAAGTTGGACAATCAAGGGTCTAGGGTCTGACTGTTGGTAAACAGCTGTGATACTGGTAAGTGATCATTCAGTACATATACTGACTTTTTAGTGATCATTCAGTTTCTATACACGTATTGACTTTTTTTTCATTTTTGTCGTACAGTTTCCCAGGATTCTATAATCGACTCCCTCTCTGAAGGTGCACTATCAAGGGTCTAGGGTCTGACTGTTCGTGAACAGCTGTGATACAGGTAAGTGATCATGTACATGTATATACATCTATGAAGGTGGACAATCAAGGGTCTAGGGTCTAACTGTTCGTAAACAGCTGTGATACAGGTAAGTGATCATTCAGTTTCTATACACGTATTGACTTTTTTTATTTTTTGTCGTACAGTTTCCCAGGATTCCAATACCGACTCCCTCTCTGAAGGTGGACTATCAAGGGTCTAGGGTCTGACTGTTCGTAAACAGCTGTGATACAGGTAAATGATCATTCAGTTTCTATACATGTATTGACTTTTTTTTCTTTTTTTTCATACAGTTTCCCAGGATTCTATTACCGACTCCCTCTCTGAAGGTGGACTATCAAGGGTCTAGGGTCTGAGTGTTGGTAAACAGCTGTGATTCAGGTAAGTGATCATTCAGTTTCTATACACGTATTGACTTTTTTTCTTTTTTGTCGTACAGTTTCGAGGGATCCCATTACCGACTCCCTCTATGAAGGTGGACAATCAAGGGTCTAGGGTCTGACGGTTCGTAAACAGCTGTTATACAGGTAAGTGATCATTCAGTTTCTATACACGTATTGACTTTTTTTCTTTTTTGTCGTACAGTTTCGAGGGATCCCATTACCGACTCCCTCTATGAAGGTGGACAATCAAGGATCTAGGGTCTGACTGTTCGTAAACAGCTGTTATACAGGTAAGTGATCATTCAGTTTCTATACACGTATTGACTTTTTTTCTTTTTTGTCGTACAGTTTCCCAGGATCCAGTGACCGACTCCCTCTATGAAGGTGGACAATCAAGGGTCTAGGGTCTGACTGTTGGTAAACAGCTGTGATACGGGTAAGTGATTATTCAGTGCATATACTGACTTTATTTTCTTTTTTGTCGTACAGTTTCCCAGGATTCTATTACCGACTCCCTCTCTGAAGGTGCACTATCAAGGGTCTAGGGTCTGACTGTTGGTAAACAGCTTTGATACAAGTAAGTGATCATTCAGTTTCTATACACGTATTGACTTTTTTTTTCTTTTTTGTCGTACAGTTTCCCAGGATCCCGTGACCAACTCCCTCTCTGAAGGTGGAAACGACTAACAAGGATTTTTCCATCTGCATCTCCATTCCCTACTATGACTGGCTGGCTGGTATTCTGTCCACCTTCAACTGTGTGAGGCTGACTGTTTGTAAACAGCTGTTATACAGGTAAGTGATCATTGATTTTCTATACACGTATTGACTTTTTCTTTTTTTTTTTTTTTTTTTGTTGTACAGTTTCCCAGGATCCCGTGAAGGTGGAAACGACTAACAAGGATTTCTCCATCTGCATCTCCATTCTCTACTATGACTGGCTGGCAGGTATTCTGTCCATCTTGAACTGTGTGAGTCTGACTTTTCGTAATAGCTTTGATACAGGTAAGTGATCATTCAGTTTCTATACATGTATTGACTTTTTTTCTTTTTTGTCGTACAGTTTCCCAGGATCCCGTGACCGACTCCCTCTCTGAAGGTGGAAACGAATAACAAGAGTCTATGCATTTGCTTCTCACTTCACAACTATATATAGGTAAATACAGCTATATTCTGTCCATCTTCAGCTGTGTGAGGCTGAATGTTCGTTAACAGCTGTTATACAGGTAAGTGATTGTTCAGTTTGTATACATGTATTGACTTTTTTTCTTTATTGTCATACAGTTTCCCAGGATCCTGTGACCGACTCCCTCTCTGAAGGTGGACTATCAAGGGTCTAGGGTCTGACTGTTGGTAAACAGCTGTGATACTGGTAAGTGATTATTCAGTACATATACTAACTTTTTTTTCTTTTTTGTTGTACAGTTTTGCAGGATCCTGTTACCGACTCCCTCTATGAAGGTGGACAATCAAGGGTCTAGGTTCTGAGTGTTTGTAAACAGCTGTGATACAGGTAAGTGATCATTCAGTACATGTATTGACTTTTTTTTTTCTTTTTTGTCGTACAGTTTCGCAGGATCCCATTACCGACTCCCTCTATGAAGGTGGACAATCAAGGGTCTAGGGTCTGACTGTTCATAAAAAGCTGTGATACTGGTAAGTGATTATTCAGTTTCTATACATGTATTGACTTTTTTTTCTTTTTTGTCACACAATTTCCTAGGATCCCGTGACCGACTCCCTCTCTGAAGGTGGACTAACCAAGGTCTTTACATTTGCATCTCCATTTACAACTGTGACTGGCTGGCTGGTATTCTGTCCATCTTCAACTGTGTGAGGCTGACTGTTCGTAAACAGCTATTATACAGGTAAGTGATTGTTCAGTTTCTATACATGTATTGACTTTTTTTTTTTTTCTTTTTGTCGTACAGTTTCCCAGGATTCCATTATCAACTCCCTCTATGAAGGTGGACAATCAAGGGTCTAGGGTCTGACTGTTGGTAAACAGCTGTGATACTGGTAAGTGATTATTCAGTACATATACTGACTTTTTTTTCTTTTTTATTGTACAGTTTCGCAGGATCCTGTTACCGACTCCCTCTATGAAGGTGGACAATCAAGGGTCTAGGGTCTGAGTGTTTGTGAACAGCTGTGATACAGGTAAGTGTTCATTCAGTTTCTATACATGTATTGACTTTTTTACTTTTTTGTTGTACAGTTTCCCAGGATCCCGTGACCGACTCCCTCTCTGAAGGTGGAAACCACTAACAAGGATTTTTCCATCTGCATCTCCATTCTCTACTATGACTCTCTGGCTGGTATTCTGTCCATCTTCAACTGTGTGAGGCTGACTGTTTGCAAACAGCTTTGATACAGGTAAGTGATCATTCAGTTTCTATACACGTATGGACTTTTTTTCTTTCTTGTCATACAATTTCCCAGGATTCCAATACCGACTCCCTCTCTGAAGGTGGACTATCAAGGGTCTAGGGTCTGAGTGTTCGTAAACAGCTGTGATACTGGTAAGTAATTATTCAGTACATATACTGACTTTTTTTTCTTTTTTGTTGTACAGTTTCGCAGGATCCTTTTACCGACTCCCTCTCTGAAGGTGGACTATCAAGGGTCTAGGGTCTGACTGTTCGTAAACAGCTGTGATACAGGTAAGTGATCATTCAGTTTCTATACAAGTATTGACTTTTTTTTCATTTTTTTCATACAGTTTCCCAGGATTCTATTACCGACTCCCTCTCTGAAGGTGGACTATCAAGGGTCTAGGGTCTGAGTGTTCGTGAACAGCTGTGATACAGGTAAGTGATCATTCAGTTTCTATACACGTATTGACTTTTTTTTCTTTTTTTTCATACAGTTTCCCAGGATTCTATTACCGACTCCCTCTCTGAAGGTGGACTATCAAGGGTCTAGGGTCTGACTGTTGGTAAACAGCTGTGATACTGGTAAGTGATTATTCAGTACATTTACTGACTTTTTTTTTCTTTTTTGTCGTACACTTTCCCAGGATCCCGTGACCGACTCCCTCACTGAAGGTGGACTAAACAAGGGTCTGTACATCTGCATCTCCATTCTCTACTATGACTGGCTGGCTGGTATTCTGTCCATCTTCAACTGTGTGAGGCTGACTGTTCGTAAACAGCTGTGATACAGGTAAGTGATTATTCAGTTTCTATACATGTATTGATTTTTTTTTTTTTTTTTTTTTTTTTTTGTCGTACAGTTTCCCAGGATCCCGTGACCGACTCCCTCTCTGAAGGTGGAAACGACTAACAAGGATTTCTCCTTTCTCTACTATGACTGGTTGGCTGGCATTCTGTCCGTCTTCAACTGTGTGAGGCTGAGTGTTCGTAAACAGCTGTGATACTGGTAAGTGATCATTCAGTACATGTACTGACTTTTTTTTCTTTTTTGTCGTACAGTTTCCCAGGATCCCATTTCCGACTCCCTCTCTGAAGGTGGAAACGACTAACAAGAGTCTATCTATTTGCTTCTCACTTCACAACTATATATAGGTAAATACAGCTATGTTCTGTCCATCTTCAGCTGTGTGAGGCTGAATGTTCGTAAACAGCTGTTATACAGGTAAGTGATTATTCAGTTTCTATGCAGGTATTGACTTCTTTTCTTTTCTGTCATGCAGTTTCCCAGGATCCCGTGATCGACTCCCTCACTGAAGGTGGACTAACAAGGGTCTTTACATCTGCATCTCCCTTTACAACTGTGACTGGCTGGCTGGTATTCTGTCCATCTTCAATTGTGTGAGGCTGACTATCCGTAAACAGCTGTTATACAGGTAAGTGATCATTCAGTTTCTATACACGTATTGAATTCTTTTTTCTTTTTTGTCGTACAGTTTCCCAGGATTCTATTACCGACTCCCTCTCTGAAGGTGGACTAACCAAGGTCTTTATATCTGCATCTCCATTTACAACTGTGACTGGCTGGCTGGTATTCTGTCCATCTTCAACTGTGTGAGGCTGACTGTCCGTAAACAGCTGTTATACAGGTAAGTGATCATTCAGTTTCTATACACGTATTGACTTTTTTTTCTTTTTTTTTTGTCGTACAATTTCCCAGGATCCTGTGACCGACTCCCTCTATGAAGGTGGACAATCAAGGGTCTAGGGTCTGACTGTTGGTAAACAGCCGTGATACTGGTAAGTGATCATTCAGTACATGTACTGACTTCTTTTTTGACATACAGTTTCGCAGGATCCTGTTACCGACATCCTCTCTGAAGGTGCACTATCAAGGGTCTAGGGTCTGAATGTTCGTAAACAGCTTTGATACAAGTAAGTGATTATTCAGTTTCTATACACGTATTGACTTTTTTTCTTTTTTGTCATACAGTTTCCCAGGATTCTATTACCGACTTCCTCTCTGAAGGTGGACTATCAAGGGTCTAGGGTCTGACTGTTGGTAAACAGCTGTGATACTGGTAAGTGATTATTTAGTACATATACTGACTTTATTTTCTTTTTTGTCATACAATTTCCCAGGATCCCGTGACCGACTCCCTCTCTGAAAGTGGACTAACCAAGGTCTTTACATTTGCATCTCCATTTACAACTGTGACTGGCTGGCTGGTATTCTGTCCATCTTCAACTGTGTGAGGCTGACTGTCCGTAAACAGCTGTTATACAGGTAAGTGATCATTCAGTTTCTATACACGTATTGACTTTTTTTTCTTTTTTTTTTGTCGTACAATTTCCCAGGATCCTGTGACCGACTCCCTCTATGAAGGTGGACAATCAAGGGTCTAGGGTCTGACTGTTGGTAAACAGCTGTGATACTGGTAAGTGATCATTCAGTACATATACTTACTTTTTAGTGATCATTCAGTTTCTATACACGTATTGACTTTTTTTTCTTTTTTGTCGTACAGTTTCCCAGGATTCTATTACCGACTCCCTCTCTGAAGGTGCACTATCAAGGGTCTAGGGTCTGACTGTTCGTAAACAGCTTTGATACAAGTAAGTGATTATTCAGTTTCTATACACGTATTGACTTTTTTTCTTTCTTCTCATTCAATTTCCCAGGATCCCATTACTGACTCCTTCTATGAAGGTGGACTATTAAGGGTCTAGGGTCTGACTGTCCGTAAACAGCTGTTATACAGGTAAGTGATTATTCAGTTTCTATACACGTATTGACTTTTTTTTTTCTTTTTTTGTCATACAATTTCCCAGGATCCCGTGACCGAGTCCCTCTATGAAGGTGGACAATCAAGGGTCTAGGGTCTGACTGTTCATGAACAGCTGTGATACAGGTAAGTGATCATTCAGTTTCTATACACGTATTGAATTTTTTTTTCTTTTTTGTCGTACTATTTCCATAGGATCCCATTACCGACTCCCCTTCTGAAGGTGGACTATCAAGGGTCTAGGGTCTGACTGTTGGTAAACAGCTTTGATACAAGTAAGTGATTATTCAGTTTCTATACACGTATTGACTTTTTTCTTTTTTATCGTACAGTTTTGCAGGATCCTGTTACTGACATCCTCTCTGAAGGTGCACTATCAAGCGTCTAGGGTCTGAATGTTCGTAAACAGCTTTGATACAAGTAAGTGATTATTCAGTTTCTATACACGTATTGACTTTTTTTCTTTTTTGTCATACAAATTCCCAGGATCCTATTACCGATTCCCCCTCTGAAGGTGGACTATCAAGGGTCTAGGGTCTGACTGTTCGTAAACAGCTGTGATACTGGTAAGTGATCATTCAGTACATGTATTGACTTTCTTTTTTCTTTTTTGTCGTACAGTTTCCCAGGATCCCGTGACTGACTTCCTCTCTGAAGGTGGACTAACCAAGGTCTTTACATTGGCATCTCCATTTACAACTGTGACTGGCTGGCTGGTATTCTATCAATCTTCAACTGTGTGAGGCTGACTGTCCGTAAACAGCTGTTATACAGGTAAGTGATCATTCAGGTTTCTATACACGTATTGAGTTTTTTTCTTTTTTGTCGTACAGTTTCCTAGGATCCCGTGACCGACTCCCTCTCTGAAGGTGGAAACGACTAACAAGGATTTTTCCATCTGCATCTCCATTCCCTACTATGACTGGCTGGCTGGTATTCTGTCCACCTTCAACTGTGTGAGGCTGACTGTTTGTAAACAGCTGTTATACAGGTAAGTGATCATTTATTTTCTATACACGTATTGACTTTTTCTTTTTTTTTTTTTTTGTCGTACAGTTTCGCAGGATCCCGTGAAGGTGGAAACGACTATCAAGGATTTCTCCATCTGCATCTGCATTCTCTACCATGACTGGCTGGCAGGTATTCTGTCCATCTTGAACTGTGTGAGGCTGACTGTTCGTAATAGCTTTAATACAGGTAAGTGATCATTCAGTTTCTATACACGTATTGAGTTTTTTTCTTTTTTGTCGTGCAGTTTCCTAGGATCCCGTGACCGACTCCCTCTCTGAAGGTGGAAACGACTAACAAGAGTCTATCCATTTGCTTCTCACTTCACAACTCTATATAGGTTAATACAGCTATATTCTGTCCATCTTCAGCTGTGAGGCTGAATGTTCGTAAACAGCTGTTATACAGGTAAGTGATTGTTCAGTTTCTATACATGTATTGATTTTTTTTTCTTTTTGTCGTACAGTTTCCCAGGATTCCATTAAAGACTCCCTCTCTGAAGGTGGACTATCAAGGGTCTAGGGTCTGACTGTTGGTAAACAGCTGTGATACAGGTAAGTGATCATTCAGTAAATGTATTGACTTTTTTTTTCTTTTTCGTCGTACAGTTTCGCAGGATTCCATTACCGACTCCGTCTATGAAGGTGGACAATCAAGGGTCTTGTGTCTGACTGTTGGTAAACAGCTGTGATACAGGTAAGTGATCATTCAGTACATATACTGACTTTTTTTTTCTTTTTTGTCGTACAGTATCCCAGGATCCCTTGACCGACTCCCTCACTGAAGGTGGACTAAACAAGGGTCTGTACATCTGCATCTCCATTCTCTACTATGACTGGCTGGCTGGTATTCTGTCCATCTTCAACTGTGTGAGGCTGACTGTTCGTAAACAGCTGTGATACAGGTAAGTGATTATTCAGTTTCTATACATGTATTGATTTTTTTTTTTTTTTTTGTCGTACAGTTTCCCAGGATCCCGTGACCGACTCCCTCTCTGAAGGTGGAAACGACTAACAAGGATTTCTCCATTCTCTATTATGACTGGTTGGCTGGCATTCTGTCCGTCTTCAACTGTGTGAGGCTGACTGTTCGTAAACAGCTGTGATACTGGTAAGTGATCATTCAGTACATGTACTGACTTTTTTTTCTTTTTTGTCATACAGTTTCCCAGGATCCCATTTCCGACTCCCTCTCTGAAGGTGGAAACGACTAACAAGAGTCTATCTATTTGCTTCTCACTTCACAACTATATATAGGTAAATACAGCTATGTTCTGTCCATCTTCAGCTGTGTGAGGCTGAATGTTCGTAAACAGCTGTTATACACGTAAGTGATTATTCAGTTTCTATACATGTATTGACTTTTTTTCTTTTCTGTCATGCAGTTTCCCAGGATCCCGTGATCGACTCCCTCACTGAAGGTGGACTAACAAGGGTCTTTACATCTGCATCTCCCTTTACAACTGTGACTGGCTGGCTGGTATTCTGTCCATCTTCAACTGTGTGAGGCTGACTGTTCGTAAACAGCTGTTATACAGGTAAGTGATTATTCAGTTTCTATACATGTATTGAATTTTTTTTTCTTTTTTGTCGTACTATTTCCATAGGATCCCATTACCGACTCCCCTTCTGAAGGTGGACTATCAAGGGTCTAGGGTCTGACTGTTGGTAAACAGCTTTGATACAAGTAAGTGATTATTCAGTTTCTATACACGTATTGACTTTTTTCTTTTTTGTCGTACAGTTTTGCAGGATCCTGTTACCGACATCCTCTCTGAAGGTGCACTATCAAGGGTCTAGGGTCTGAATGTTCGTAAACAGCTTTGATACAAGTAAGTGATTATTCAGTTTCTATACACGTATTGACTTTTTTTCTTTTTTGTCATACAAATTCCCAGGATCCTATTACCGATTCCCCCTCTGAAGGTGGACTATCAAGGGTCTAGGGTCTGACTGTTCGTAAACAGCTGTGATACTGGTAAGTGATCATTCAGTACATGTATTGACTTTCTTTTTTCTTTTTTGTCGTACAGTTTCCCAGGATCCCGTGACCGACTCCCTCTCTGAAGGTGAAAACGACTAACAAGGATTTCTCCATCTGCATCTCCATTCTCTACTATGACTGAATGGCTGGCAGGTATTCTTTCCATCTTGAACTGTGTGAGGCTGACTGTTCGTAAACAGCTGTTATACAGGTAAGTGATCATTCAGTTTCTATACACATATTGACTTTTTTTCTTTTTTGTCATACTTTTCCCAGGATCCCATTACCGACTCCCCCTCTGAAGGTGGACTATCAAGGGTCTAGGGTCTGACTGTTGGTAAACAGCTTTGATACAAGTAAGTGATTATTCAGTTTCTATACACGTATTGACTTTTCTTCTTTATTGTCGTACAGTTTCCCAGGATCCCGTGACCGACTCCCTCTCTGCAGGTGGAAAAGACTAACAATTTCTCCATTTCTCCATCTGCATCTCCATTCTCTACTATGACTGGCTGGCAGGTATTCTGTCCATCTTGAACTGTGTGAGGCTGACTGTTCGTAAACAGCTGTTATATAGGTAAGTTATTATTCAGTTTCTATACACGTATTGACTTTTTTTCTTTATTGTCGTACAGTTTCCCAGGATCCCGTGACCGACTCCCTCACTGAAGGTGGACTAAACAAGGGTCTTTACATCTGCATCTCCATTCTCTACTATGACTGGCTGGCAGGTATTCTGTCCATCTTGAACTGTGTGAGGCTGACTGTGCGTCAACAGCTGTTATATAGGTAAGTGATTATTCAGTTTCTATACATGTATTGACTTTTTTTTTTCTTTTTTGTCGTACAGTTTCCCAGGATCCCGTGACCGACTCCCTTTCTGAAGGTGGAAACGACTAACAAGGATTTCTCCATTCTCTACTATGACTGGCTGGCTGGTATTCTGTCCGTCTTCAACTGTGTGAGGCTGACTGTTTGTAAACAGCTGTGATACTGGTAAGTGATCATTCAGTACATGTATTGACTTTTTTTTTTTCTTTTTTGTCGTACAGTTTCGCAGGATCCCATTACCGACTCCCTCTCTGAAGGTGGACTATCAAGGGTCTAGGGACTGACTGTTCGTGAACAGCTTTGATACAGGTAAGTGATCATTCAGTTTCTATACACGTATTGACTTTTTTTCTTTATTGTCGTACACTTTCCCAGGATCCCGTGACCGACTCCCTCACTGAAGATGGAAACGACTAACAAGGATTTCTCCTTTCTCTACTATGACTGGCTGTCTGGTATTCTGTCCGTCTTGAACTGTGTGAGGCTGACTATTCGTAAACAGCTGTTATACAGGTAAGTGATCATTCAGTTTCTATACACGTATTGACTTTTTTTTTTTTTTCTTTTTTGTCGTACAGTTTCCCAGAATCCCGTGACCGACTCCCTCTCTGAAGGTGGAAACGACTAAGAAAGATTTCTCCATCTGCATCTCCATTCTCAATTATGACTGACTGGCTGGCAGGTATTCTGTCCATCTTGAACTGTGTGAGGCTGACTGTTCGTAAACAGCTGTTATACAGGTAAGTGATTATTCAGTTTCTATACACTTATTGACTTTTTTTTCTTTTGTCGTACAGATTCCCAGGAATCCGCCACCGACTCCCTCTCTGAAGGTGGACAATCAAGGGTCTAGGGTCTGACTGTTGGTAAACAGCTGTGATACTGGTAAGTGATTATTCAGTACATATACTGACTTTTTTTTTCTTTTTTGTCATACAGTTTCGCAGGATCCTGTGACCGACTCTCTCTCTGAAGGTGGAAACGACTAACAAGGATTTTTCCATTCTCTCTTATGACCGGCTGGCTGGTATTCTGTCCATCTTCAACTGTGTAAGGCTGACTGTTCGTCAACAGCTGTTATATAGGTAAGTGATTATTCAGTTTCTATACACGTATTGACTTTTTTTTCTTTGTTGTCATACAATTTCCCAGGATCCCGTGACCGACTCCCTCTATGAAGGTGGACAATCAAGGGTCTAGGGTCTGACTTTTGATAAACAGCTGTGATACTGGTAAGTGATCATTCAGTACATGTATTGACTTTTTTTTTCTTTTTTGTCATACAATTTCCCAGGATCCCGTGACTGACTCCCTCTCTGAAGGTGGACTAACCAAGGTCTTTACATCTGCATCTCCATTTACAACTGTGACTGGCTGGCTTGTATTCTGTCCATCTTCAACTGTGTGAGGCTGACTGTCCGTAAACAGCTGTGATACAGGTAAGTGATTATTCAGTTTCTATGCATGTATTGACTTTTTTTTCTTTTTTGTCAGACAGTTTCCCAGGATCACGTGACCGACTCCCTCACTGAAGGTGGACTAAGAAGGGTCTTTTCGTCTGCATTTCCAGGGGGGGGGGGGGTCCACAGCAAAAACTTTTTAGAAGGGTTACAGCAGGACTGGGTAGGCAAAATCA
The DNA here is from genome assembly GCF_030463535.1 of Salminus brasiliensis. NCBI lineage: Eukaryota > Metazoa > Chordata > Actinopteri > Characiformes > Bryconidae > Salminus > Salminus brasiliensis. The sequence goes on from NC_132892.1 coordinate 15,888,833, forward strand.
GCCAAACACAAATGCACTCGCACCAGCAGACAGCAGGGGGCAGCTCAACACATGGGGAAGAGAGAAGAAATGAAAGAAAAACTAAAAATAATGAAAAGGTTTAGGTTTATATATGAATTTGAACAGTATTGTAACACCGCTGTTTCTTACAGAGTGGGATTGGACTTTGCTAAAAAAAAAAAAAACAAGTAAAAAAGCCAGCACAGTTCACAGAACAGCTCATGATCCAAAGCAGACCACATCCTCTGTTAAACACGGCGGATGTACTATGATGGCTTGAGCATGCATGGCTGCCAGTGGCACTGGATCACTAAAGCTTATTGATGATGTGACACAGGACAGAAGCAGCCGGATGAGTTCTGAGGTATTCCGAGACATACAGTGTGCTCAAATCCAGCCAAATGCAGCCAAACTGACTGGTCAGCGTTTCATAATACAGATGGACAATGACCCAAAACATAAAGTCAAAACAACCCAGGAGTTTATTAAAGCAAAGAAGTGGAATATTCTTGAATGGCCAAGTCAGTCACCTGATCTCAACCCAACTGAGCACGCATTTCACTTGTTAACGACTAAACTTCAGACAGAAAGGCCCACAAACACACAGCAACTGGAAACCACTGCAGTAATGGCCTGATAGATCATTAAAAAGGAGGAGAAACAGCATCTGGTGATATCCATGAGTTCAAGACTTCAGGTGTAGCAGACTGGGGGGAAAAAAAAGTTAAATTATTTTCAGTAAAAAGAAATAGGGCCCCTTAATATTTTTATTTTATTTTTCTTTATTTCATTTGTTTGGATTACATTTAGGCTGGTTTAAACCTCAGTATAATTATCATTCTACTGTTATTAGTTTGGACTAAGGCTAATAGGTCATTTTCGTTTCTCCCAGTAGAGGCGCTTTTAGGCATCAGTGGTAAAGGACCTCTAGCCTCTGGCTCGGTTAGTGGTTCAGAATAAAGCTTTTGCCACAGGCTGATGACTCATTAACCTGTGTGCTGGTTTCTTCCTCGTCATGTAGAGGAATGGAAATGTCCCTACATACATTTTAGTGGTGAATCTATACTCTAATATGTTGATGAAGCCTTGTGCCATGTCTTAGTCTAAGTTAAATGTGTTTTGGTTAAGTTATATCGAGTGAATGAGAAGATGGAAAATATGTTAGCCATTTAGCTTAGCATAGGGGCATGTTCTAATCTGAGAATCCCACTCTTAGTACTTTTATATGTTCTGTAATCCAGTGTTTTTACAAAAAAAATTCTAAAACATTTGATACAACATAAGTTTAAAAGTTTAAAGAAGTGTTTCATTATTTTGAGCTTCTTTAACAGCAGCATTTTCTCTTTATCTTAAGCAGTAGCTCAGCTGCATAGCTTGGTACAGTCAGAGGTACAGTGAAGTTCTTTGGACTGTGTGTTTTGTGTTCAATTCTGTTCCAAGTGTTTGTGTCTAGTATTATATATGTCAGCCACAAAATCTAAAAGGAGCTTTATATTGGAAAGCTGGTTTATTTTCTATAAATATGTTATGATAAAATAACCATTATGCTCAATTTATCTTACCTCAGCTAAACATCAGTGAAGACGTTACTAATCCACTCAGCCAACATGTAGATAAAGAGTACATGTACATAACATTTTTAACATGTTTAAACATCTGGACATTTGAGTATTGAGAGATGGAGGTAATGTAACTCATAAAACTGAAGAAATATCTTTAAAAAACATTTCTAAAATGTAATTAATAGAAATGCAATTTCCCTGACAAGTTAGGACTCCTCCACATTTATTACTACTTAAAATAACTAAAATCAGCTAAATCAGGAGCAGCGCATCAGCTATAGATGATTAGAGCACGGTTAGAGAGGATTCTGGAGAAGCATGTCTTATTTAAACCTCAGACATTTAGTTTGGTTTGCTTACAAGTAGAAACCTATTTAAATAAAGATGATTTCATGAAGGTACTTTTCACAGAGTCAAGTCCAACTGACTGTAGGACATGGGTCATCCTGTTGTGTTTCACATGTCCAAATGATAATTCATCATAGAAAGCTGTACAGTTAGAGAGTCTTAATGAACCTGTTGTGAACAGCTTGTGGCCACTTACAACAACAAGATTTTCTGATAACTCTCAGGATAACTTTCTGTCCTACTTTTTATTAATTTCCTCATAAACAGTTTGAATTTACCAAGTGAAATAAACACATACACATAAGACTTCCCAGCAGAGCATATTTATTTTACAAGATTCTGTGCTGTAAGAAAGTATTTACCCTAATTATCCCCATCTTTGCATATTTGTCACAATAATTGAAATTCAAATGTATTTGTGTAGTGCTTTGTAGAAATCCGGGTCCGAGCCTCTTTTGAGCAAGCCAACGGTGACAGTGGCAAGGAAAAGCTCCCTCAGAGCTAGAGGAAGAAACCTTGAGGGGAACCCATCCTCCACTGGTCGACACCGGCTAGCACAACACAAATACAAGAGTAAGTCAGGTAACTGGAAAGGATGACCAAGCTGTGGGTTTTACTGCCGGTCTGCCTGCAGCTGAAGATGATGATGCGGGTCAACCAACTGCTGAAGACCTGCATAAGCCCACCAACTAAGGCTCTGCCCAGTGCTCTGGAGAGTTCTGGAACATTGGGGTCTTCCCTCAAGTCTTCCCAGTGCTCAACGGCGTCAAGGATGACTGAGGCTTTCCCCTCAGGCTCCTTCCAGGACTCAGAAGAGCTCTGGGGAATCAAGGTCTGCTTCCAAGGGTCTGAATGGTGCTCAGGAGAGCACTCACTCATCAATGCCTGTCCCCCTTGGCCTTGCCCAGGGGAACATAGTAGCATTGGCCCATGGCTTTGACCAGTGCTAAAAGAAGCACTAGCTAGCTACCCTTCTCCCCAGGCTCATCACAGAGCTCAGGGCCTCTGGCCAGAACTCAAGAGAGCAAAGGAACTTCCAACGCTTTCACCAGATTTAGGAGGAGCACTGTCTAGCTGACTCCCCTTCTCCAGGCTCCTCTCAGCCCTCAACAAAGCTTTGGAGCATCAGGGTCTGCTTCAAATGCTCTGATCAGTGCTGAATGGAGACCTGGTCGGCTGACTGCGTTTGCCCAAGTTCCTCTCAAGCTCCACACCGGATGATGGGGTCTGCTTCCAAGGTTCTGGCTGGTGATCAGTACAGCATTCCCTGATGGAGGCCTGTCCCCCAAGCTCTGCACAGCACTCTGGAAAGCATTGAAGCAGTGAGGCCTGCTTGAAAGGCTCCGACCAGTACTGAGCAGAGCAATGGTTAGCTGACACCATTTCTCCAGGTTCCTTCCTGCATTCAGGGGCATCGTGGCCAAAAAGGACTTCCTCCCAGGCTCCACTCAGCACTCAAAAGAGCGTTGGAGCATCGGGGCCTGCTTCCATGGCTCTGATCAGTACTAAGTGGAGCACTGGTTGGCTGATTCTCTTTTCTTAGGCTCCACCCAGTGCTCAGCTGCAGATGGGGTAATGGAGGCTTTACCCCAGGCTCTGCCCAGCACTCACAAGAATGCTGGGGAACCAGGGTCTGCTTCCAAGGTCCTGATCGGTGCTCAAGAGAGCACTCGCTCGTCAAGGACTATCCCCAAGCTCTGCCTAGCACTACATCTGACGTCCTGTCCAGTGATCTGGAGAGCCCTCGACTATCAGGGCCTTTACTAAGAAGATTTGAAACAATTATGTGACAAATATGGATCTAGAAAATTTGAATCTAGACATTTTTACAGTACCGTAAACAAAAGCACTAATTAAATTGGCTGAATCACCCGCGTAAAGGCGTAACGCAGGGCTCTGCGGATGGCTGCCATCATCCTGGACAGAAACTTCCGAATTCTCTTGGAAAGCGTCTCCGACACAGGTGGTTCTCCAGCTGCAAAAGACGAGATGAATCAGAAAATCAGCAACTCACAAAACTGTTTTCTTACTGTACTGAACAAACTGTATTCTACTTTACTTTTACATTCAAACAATAAAAAGTGATTTTATGAGACACACTTGATCAGCAGGCAGTAAGAAACACTGATATGAGGATGTCTAGTATTGAGATTAACTGTGTGTTCTGTTTCCTGACTCACATTCCAGATGATTTCCAGATGTGCTGGGCTGATGATCTTCAGACAGGCCAGTGGGACACACTTTCTACTGATGAGCAAACATTTAACAAACAAAACAAAAGTCAAGATCTCAACACAGAAATATCATAAAGGAGCTCAAGCTAAACTATCTGTCTTATTATTAACACAATAATCATATTAACACATTCATGTTAACATATAACACATATTAACACGTGTGTGTGTGTGTGTGTGAGTGTGTGTTCACTACCAGATGGGTTAAATGCGGAGGACAAATACGTGCACCTTTACCTTTACCTTTTACCTTCATAGTTTAACAAATCATATGACGTGTTTATCATTGATCTACTAAAGCAAAAGCTCCCTTACCTTTCGTCCAAACCTGAAGAGAGTTTTTTTAGGTTGAATAAAATGAAAAAAGCTCCTCTTTTTCTTTGCCACAGGAACTGGATCTGTGGGACAGTTGTCTTCTAGAGGGTCAGGTCTGGACGTGATGGGATCCTCCTCTTCTTGGGAGATGCTGTTTTTCTCCACAGCGTCCATCACTTTCATCACTGCTTAGTGATGAGCATTCTGCGAACAAAACCCTCACGTCCAAAACAACCTTGTCATCCTCAAGGTTAGTTTGCTGGTAGTTTTTGGGCAGAGGGACTTCCTTCTCTTTTTCAGGGGCTGCAGACTGATCCAACAGACGGGCCCGGGCCGCTTTAACGGATCTCTGCAGTAGCTCGCGGATGATGTCCACAGAGTCCCTAGTTGATGTCTCAAAGGGAAGTTTCATTAAGTCGATGGGGACCCCTGCCTCAGCCATTGTCATTAGCATTTCCAGGTCCTCATCAGTGGCAAGGCTGCTGGGCACGTAGATGCTCTCAATTTCTGATTCTCCAATACTGTCCAGAAGTACTTCTGGTATTACTGCCCTGGGGGACGTCTGGAGCTCCTCAACGGACAGCTGAACTGTCTCCTTGTCTTGCACAGCAAGACTTTCATTAGATGCTGAGGCCATGTTTTCCATCCCTTCTTCAGCAGATATGATCAGATCGCTGGTTGTACAGTTGTCATCCATGATAACTATCAAGTTTAATGATGGACAGAATTAAATATGTAAATATAATCATGAGACCTCAAAGCTCATTATTAATTGTGGTCAGTCTATCAATCATCTGTTAGACTAAATATTAATTATTATTAATATGCCATAATAATTTTATTAAGAGAATAGAGAGGGTGAGACTGGGAGGAGTAGAGGGTCCTACCTGCAGGGTGGTCGTTGTCCTAATGAGCTTCTGTTTGAACTGTCTGAACTATTTAAGTGCAATCTGGAGTTGCCTATTGTGATGTCATCGATTCCGTTGCTGCCATAGCAACGATACAGAGTCAGTGCAGCTCATCCACTCAGCTTAAACAGACAAATCACAACACTTAGACTATATAACTACACAGGACAAGCAGCTTTCTATTAGGGATATCCAATTAACATTGATCTCAGAATCCTCAGAGCTGAATTAACACCTACAGTAATTTAATTCCACCTGGACACCAATGTAAAATGTTCAAATTTTGTTCAGTTCCTGAAACTAAAATGTAATGAATATCCCTGATATATTACTTATCTACACCAAAACCACTTAAAGATCTTAGATTCACATTTTTTAAAATGATTTCTTGTGAAGTTGTTTAATCAGGATGGCAGTAATTCCCTAAGATATCTATAAAGCAATGTTATTTATAGTGTAGTTCAGTGGTAATGTGCATGTGTCAGAGCATGGTGAACCGTAGGATTTGAGACTACTGCCATACATACAGCAATATGGGAAATAAGACAATCCATAACATGAGAATGAGGAAAGTATTTCAGAATATGAATAATATTGTTTACATAAACAACCTGCACAAATAAACAAGTTAACAATTCAGCTCAAAGCACTGCTTATTAAATCACAGTACTGCTTATAAAATCAAATGGGTCAAATGAAGAGCCTGTTTGAGACATAATGAGATAAAACAGTAAATAGTCACAGAGAAAAGAACAGTTCATATAAGATGTTGTGTAAAAAATGACTAATGAGGTTATTTAGGTGTTAAGTTCATACTGAGGTGGCTTTACAGGGCTGCTCTGTTCTGTAGTCAGTGTTTCTATAGTTTCTCACTTCAGAAATGGGACAGGTTGTGTGAACAAGGCTCTTCTGCAAAGCATACTGTGGATTATTCTAGTTATAATATTCAAAAAGAAGTGTATGCTTTACAGTGTGCTTTGCAGAAGAGCCGTGTTCACTCACCTTTTTTAATACTACTGTGAGGGACGATGTACCTAAATGTTTCACTCACCTGTACACCTGTGTAATGTGACGTGATAATAAAAGTGATTTGATTTTTTTTTTTTTGGTGGCTCAAGGGGTTGTTAGAAGAGATGTCCACAAGGGGGTGTTATAGGGCCATTATTCCTGGTAACTCTGCTGGTGACAGAGTGCTAAGAAGGCTGAGAGAAACTATAGAGAAAGTCTACCAGCTGTATTTCTATTCTTTACAGACCTCTTTCTTTTGGGTTGGTACTAAGTACACCGCACACACCTACATGTGAAATCTTAAAAGACATGATGTTCTAAAAAATGTTTTATTCATTTGTTTATTTAGGATATTAATTAACAACTAAAATTAGCATACACATTTTAGACTGCATGCTTTATGAATCGTCTGCTAAGAAATAGAGAGCCTGTTGCAGGGGTGGGTGGTCACTAGTTACCTTTACACATGATAATAGGAGGATGAGAATGGGAGTCTAGTTTTCCTTTCAATTTAGTCATGAACTTCATTTTTGAGTGTAATGTTGTCATGTTATGTTGGTGAGCATATGCATGGCTCTGTGATGGATCATGTGTCTAATTTGAGAGCTTTTTTAGACCAAAAATATAGTAAAAAGAAATCAACCGTAACAGACACTGATTGTATCTAAAGTTCCAGTGCAGCTCTATAAGTTATTCAGTATTGAAGTATTTTATTTTAATTCACTAATTTTCTACATCTGTCACTCTGCCAATAAAACGTGAAGCTCTGGAGCAGCTGCACAGTGACCTAAGGTCGCCGGGATAGAGGGATTTTAGTCCCCGAGCACTGGCTTAAGGAGCAGTTGAACTGTGTTTTCGGAGTGATGGAGCTCCATCCAGTACCTTGGGCTGAGTTGGAGTGCATAGACTAATCATCCAGCATCAGTGCATCAGGAATTGCTACGTGAACCAGACCTTACAACCGTGACTTTTCTTGTGCCTGTGTCCACAGAAGGAGATTTCACTGGGCATCCGTTTGAAATACAGGTGCAGAACAAGTGCTTAAACAATGATGCACCACTGATAGCTAGAACTGCGGCTGTCTCTCCAGATCTGCTGAACGATATCAGGGTACAGAATGACTTCCCCGCCCCTCCTCAGACAACCAATGGGCCTCTTGCACACTCATGCCCTGGGGATTCAGCAATGTATGTAGTGGGTATATATTAATGGGTGCATGTCAGAGTTTAGCCAGTTCAGAGTGTGAGGGGGAGAAGAGTGTTTGTCAGTCTGACTGTCCTGGACTTCACACTCCTGTAGGGTGTGGGTGTGTACTGTCCCTGATAATGCTGTGGGCCCTGCTGATGACCCTGGTCCTGTAGTTGTCCTGCTTTACTGTGATTGTAGTGTACTGTAAATGTAGTGTTTCTGTACTGTAAAACAGTATGTTTATGACAATTAACTGTACTGTAAGTATAGTGTATATAGATGACTGTACTGTAAAATGTGTGTACTACAAATTAGTACATTAAATAACAAAAATCTATTGTGAATTACTGTTATGTAAAGTTACCATATGTTTATTATAATTAAGTGTACTGATTATTTTAGTGTACAATAAATGTAGTGTACTGTAGTTTGACTGTAATGTAGTGTACTGTATATTTATTACAATTGCTGAATTCATTCAATTCATAAATTCATTAAATTTATTAAATGAATCCAGTTTTACGTACAACAGAATGAACTTACAGTGGAGGAAATAAGTATTTAATCCCCCACTGATTTTGAAAGTTTGTACTCTAACAAATAATTAAACAGTCTATGCTAGCTTTATTTTAACAGTGAGAGAAAAAAAACTGGAAAATGAATTAATATTTAAATAAAAAATTATTTGCATTTTTTTGTGAACTAAGTATTTGATCCCCTAAAAACCATGACTAATATTGGCTCCCACAGACCACTGACACACCCTAATCTCAGTGAAGTCGTTACCTGCATGAGAGACACCTGTCCCAAATTGTCACCTGTGTAAAAGGCCATCTGCCAAGAGACTCAGTGACACTCCAACATCTCCACCATGGGCAAGACTAAAGAGCTGTCTAAAGATGGCAGGGACAAAATTGTTGAGCTACACAAGGCGGGAATGGGCTACAAAGCCATAAGTAAGAAGCTGGAAGAGAAGCTGACAACTGTTGGTGCAATTATTCGGAAGTGGAAGAAGTACAACATTACTGTCAATCGACCTAGGCCTGGAGCTCCATGCAAGATATCACCTCGTGGAGACTCACTGATCATGAGAAAGGTTACAAATCAGCCAAGAATTACATGGGAGGAGCTGGTTAATGATCATAAGGCAGCTGGGACCACATTCTCAAAAAAAAAACAAAAAAACATTGATAATACACTGAGACGTAATGGCTTAAAATCCTGCAGTGCACACAAGGTTCCTCTGCTCAAGAAGGCTCATGTCCAGGCTCTTTTCAGCAAGCCAGTGGCAACAGTGGCAAGGAAAAACTCAAAAGGGGAACCCATCTTCCTCTGGTCGACACTGGATAGCATGCATGCAGGTAAAGAGTCACAAGCAATCCTTCTAAAGCATTTTGTAAGCAAAATGTACATGAAGGCAGCATAACTCTGTTCACAGAGACTACATTAGCAGAACTATTAAAGAACACAGTTGCGTGACAATTTTCATACAGAATACAGTAGCATATAATCACTCAAACAGCAGATAGGAGCATGAATCCAAATACAGAATACAACAGTGCTGCTCTTCATATATTTAACATAGAGCTTTAAGCTCCCTCTATTAATTCATTTTCCATACATCATTCATCCACCTTCAGGCTGCAGTAGTTTAGCCCCACTAAGACAATAATGCTTAAGTTGCATTTCAGAAAAATGCAGCCAATCAGAAGAAAGCTCATTTACATAACGACACAGTAATAGAAACAGCTTGTTATTATTTTAATGGACTAAGGGCAGGTTTGGGTACATAAAGCTCCATAAAACAATGTAAGTAAGACTGAAGAGAAAAGGTCAAATAAAATGTAGACTTGGAGAGTAAGGCTAATACTAGAACTCTACAAAGCCATGGATGTTGTTGCTCACTGTTATTTTATTAGTGACAAACACCTCGACCATGTGGTAGCTCAGACAGAGCAGAGGCAGGTAGTAAAGACCTGGTGTTCGGTCAGAGCAACATGACAGCACAGTAAGACCTTCAGCTCCGCCAGATGGACGTTACAACAGTCTACTTGCACGCTCTGATTGATTGTGAGATGTATATGGAGCAATCAGAGGGATTTGAAGGAAAGTCAAATACAGGTGTCAACTGAATAAGTCATTGTATGCTCTTAAACAGTCTGGATGATCGAGATGAAAATGGCTTTCCACAGAACCCAGCAGACCATTGTGTCTACGACAAACACACTGAAATCAGGAGGATGATACTGATAATCTGGGTTGAGGGTCTGAGGTTGAGGTAAAAAAGATGCCAAAAGCATTCAAGATGAAGGATCTAGGAAAACTGAACCATTTTCTAGGTACTGATTTCAATCAAAGTCAAGGCGCAGTAAATAGGAGTCAAAAGAAGTACACATCAAAAGTACCTGAACAATTTGGTAGGTCAGACTGTAACCAAGGTCCAACCACAAATCCCAATCACAAAACAGCATGTAGCTTGTTTGTTGTGATGACGCGCACAAGACCTGATCAAAGTTGGAGCAGTTAAATAGTCGCAGTACTTGTCTGAGCCAAACGAACAACACTGGACTGCAGTCGAGCATGTAATTAGGTACTTAAAGGGTACAACTGATCATGAACCGTTACAAAAAGAGTGGAGAGAAACTGAAACTTGAGGTAAACCTAAACTAAACACGGCCTCTTACTTCCTGCTCTGTCTACACATGAAGCAGAACATATGGCACTGGCTGCAACCACTCAGGAAAGCTTGTACCTGGCACAGCTACTAAATGCCATGGACAGTGATCACCACTATGCACCTGTGAAAATACTAGAAGACAACCAAGGAGCAATTGATCTTTGGAAGACAACATTTTTGGGGCATCTGCGGCTGCTAGGACTAAAGGACACAATATTAAACTCCTCACACGAGTGAACAGGATAAAGACAGTGATGAAAATGAAGACGCATATGCTGACGTTTGGAAGCTCGTTTCTGGATGTTTCTGGAGGAATGCTAAGGGTTCCAGACAAGTAATGGGAGTGGATTACATTATTACTACCAATGTCAGCAGGAATAACAGTTTATGACTGCTGGTAAGTTTGGTAACAGTGCTGAAAGGGAATCTAGGGTGTTTGATGTTATTGCATTTAACAACATTTCTTTGATTCTGATTGGAGCAACACTGTCAAGACTACACCAGAGCACAGCCTGCAGATCATCTGTTACAATGCTCTACATCTGCAGGGTGAGATGGTTCAATCTGCAAGGTTATTAATGAAAACACTAGCTGTTGAGGTTGTTATGGTACATTGCTAATAAAGGGGTGGCAGGTGGAGATCATGTTTGAAGTAGTTGTAAAACAGGATTAGGTGTTGGTTGGAGATGGAGTCAGGTGGAGAAATACAGAGTTCTCTTAATACCCAAGGGCAAAATTTAACCTAATGTTAAGGGGGTCCTGAATCAATGTCTGATCAGTAGAAAGAGCTGCTTCTGATAAAACCACAGCAAATTCACCAAGACCATAGACTGTGATAAGCAGGAAATTGTGCTGCTTTTTGGAAGCCGGAGACTAGCCTGCCACTTTAAGACTAAGCACCCCAAAAGACGGTTAACAGATCTCCTTCTCTACTACGAGTCCCGTCTCCCTAACCAACATCACTAACAGGATTGGCTTTGTTGTTTCTTGGCAACGTGGGAGAGGCTGTGTTTGTGAAAAGCACCAAAGCTCGGTCAACTACATGTTCAGGTAGGTCGAGTGAGAGACATCGTTCAATAGTTACGTGCACAAAAATTTCACCTTGTACTGATTCAGTAATACAGTGCAGTTTATTACAAATGAGGAATGATTCCATAGTCCATCATACGGACCTGGTGCTAACCCTGAGTGTGTGTGACAGTTAGCCTAGTTTGGTGATCTATTAAAAGATTAGGAGCTACTTTACATCAAGTCAATGAGTAGAATCAACAGTGATGGTAATACTCACACTCTACAAAGCCAGGACTGATTTTGTTCACTGTTCATAAAGCAACATCACCGTGTTACAACCCGACTGAGTGGCAGCTCAAACAGAGGAGAGGTAGGCAGAAACGACTTGGTGTTAGGTTGGAGAAACACGATCAAGGTTAGAATGGAGCACAGTCTGCAGATCATCTGTTAGATGATCAAGATCTTTAGGGTGAGATGGAAGGAGATGGTTAAATCTGGAAGATTATTATTGAAAACGCTAGCTGTCAAGCCACATTACAGGATATACTAGAAGGCATGACAACAGAGAAGTACAGAGTCACACTGTAAAAGCTATTGAGCAATTCTTGGCTGATTTATCTCCATATGGGACAGAAAAATGTGTTTGTTCAGATATTGGTACAGAGTTCACAGCGAGGGATTTGCAGTCATCACTCAGTGAGAAGGGCATAAGGCATGAGACCTCTGCACTGACCACATCAAAATACAGCTGAGTGGAATTGGAGAACCCTCAGACTGACCAGTCAATGGCGGATGATTTCCATGGGGAGAGGTGTGTACCCCCATGCCAACAGCTAACCATGTTCATCAGACTCCAGAAAAGGTTCAAGAGTTTCAAACTGATGCTCAAGATGGCACTCAAACAGAGGAAGACAGAGACACGCCTTAGCTGACTGTGTCAGATTTTGAAGACCAGACACTGACCAACTATTGACTACTGTTACAGGGTCTGTAATGTACCAAAGAGCCAAAGATAACCATGTTTACCATTTGTGTCTGACACATATGGAATTTGGCCTCCTCCTTTAACCCATCCATGCAGTGAACACACACATACACACCAGTAATTAAAAACACACACAGTGACAGTGCCTGGAGTGGTGGGCAGCCATTGCTGTGGCGCACAGGAAGCAAAGAGGGTGAAGGGCCTTGCTTATGGGCCAAACAGTGGCAGCTTGCCGAGCCAGGTATTGAACCCCTGACCTGGTCATCAATAGCTCGGTGCTTCAACTGCTGAGTCACCACTGCCCCCAAAAGGTGTCTTTTGGCAGTGGCAGTTCAAACCCACGCTACCAAAGAGACTGGAATCTCAATCCAGCCCCTTAGACCACTCAGCCACACTAACAAAATCCCAGCTTTGCGTTGAAGCTACGAAAGAGGAGAGGACTTCTCTCGGGCTGGAGTGAATGCGTGAGTGAACACACATGGGTCTACGATTTAAAACAGTGTAGATGGGTCTGAAACGTACAAAGGGTTACAGTCAAGTAATGACCTTGAGCTCCACCAGGGCATGAAAAAACAAAAAAACTAAAAGGTAATAAATTGAACCTAAACTCTGCATACAAGGGAAATCTGCTCAGAGTAGAAACACTGTAAAAAACACAAGACCATGTCTGTTCTACGTGTGTTACAGAACACCAAACCCATACTGACCAGGCATTGTCAGATGATGATGAATATGATGATGATGATGATTTCCATGAGGAGAGGTGTGTACCCCCCTGCCGACAGCTAACCGTGTTAATCAGACTCAGGTTCAAGAAAGACAGACATGGTACACGCTATGCAAAGAGAAAGCACCTCAGGATTTAGCTGACTACGTGTCAGATATTGAAGACCAGACACTGACCAATCAGTGCAGACAAAAAGGGAAAGAATTCTCTTTATTGTCTTAAAAGCTGGGATTGTAACTACTTCAGGTGTGTTACTCAGCGCTCAGCATATCTTAATTTCAGTGATATCTTAGTACTTTAAAGCCACAATCTTGTTGTTTTTAATTGTAGAGTCCCCCTGTCCTGCACGTTTTATTGCAGGGATGTTCAGTCTTATCTGCAAAGTGCCGTGTAGCTGCAGCTTCTCCATCCTAAACAAGCTGCAGGACACCTGATTCCACTTGTTTAATCAATTAGTGAGTCTTCAAACAACTGATCACATGTGCTTCTGCTTGGCTGGTATGAAAAGCTGTAGCCACACCGGCCCTTTGTGAGTAAGATTGAACACCCACACCACTGAGGGAGGGTTTGTAACTCATGATCAATAAGATAAAGGCGTGTGTTTGAAAAGCTTCTCAATGTAGGAATGCAGATATGGGATCAGAGTCCTCTGTTATTTACAAAGACAAGAACTTCTCCTAAATTAGTGCATTACCTAGCAGCTGATTGTCTGCTTATATAAAGAGGCTTTTAACTCTTTAAAATAATCTTATTGTCTTAGTTTCTGCTGTTCCCACATTTACTACACCTTTATGTTAAAAAAGTGACAAATTCCAGCAGATTTTAAAAGTATTGAGAAAAGAAGTTATTCAGTGGATCAAGACGTGTGTCCACTATTCTTAAAAGCTCATGTATAGACCTTGATGGTCAGGCAGAGTTTTAAACTGCTTTAAGAGAAAATGCAGGAGCAGTGCTTGAGCAGTTCTTTACCAGCTACATGATCTATATAGAAACAGAACTCCAGCAGAATCCACCCTGTGTATGAACGTGATGAGACTCCACTGAACTATGCATGCAAGGCACCTTTTTCCACCCTGTATCCTGTCATTATTTTAAATGCATTTTTTAATAATGCAATAGCATTAAACATTTTTGATAATGTAATAGCAGTGATGTGTGAAGATTAAGACACACATAGGGCTGGGCCTAAATGTCCAAATATTATATTAAAGGACCATAAACTCAATTTTTCCTCTTTTCTCTTCAATCCTACATAGTGTTTGTGGAGTTGTGTGAACAAAAAAATCACGCATCATCCCTTACAATTAAAACTGGCTGTTTTTTATTTGAGGTATTTTCAACTGTGTGAAATTCTGTTTCAGGTACTTTAAGCTAGATACAGTGGGGTATGAAATGTTTGATTTCTGATATATATATATATATATATATATATATATATATATATATATATATATCTCAATATTTTTAGGATTACATTTCAGGGAGGTGAATCATGTTATCTGAAAAATGGGCTACGCTAATCCCCTTATAGAATCCATAGGGGGCGCTACAAGCTCTGTGTTGAATGTGAAGCGCAATGCTGTTGTATCCCGTATTCAGAGCTATGCTACTGAATTCTGTATGAAAAGTAGCAGAACTTTCCTACAGACCACAGTAACAGAACCCTGTTCTACCAGAATAGAGTAGCGTAACGATGTCTTACAGAACACAGTAGCCTGAAACTGTTCATTCACAACAGAGTAGCAGAACGCTTTCATTCAGAAGACATTAGAATCATTATTTTGATATAGAATAAAGTACCAGTACTCTTTCAACCAGAATACGGTAGCATAACACTACACAACCAGCATAGAGGAGCATAACTCTCTAGCACTTCTAGCATAACTCTCATAGCACTTTCACAACAAATGTGGTCACACAGCAGCTTTACAGAGATCCGGGTCCAAGCCTCTTCTGAGCAAGCCAGTGGCAACAGTGGCAAGGAAAAACTCCCTCAGATCGAGAGGAAGAAACCTTGAGAGGAACCAAGACTCAAAAAGGGAACCCATCCTCCTCTGGTCGACACCGGATAGCACGATGAAAAGCAGAACAGGAATAAAACATGGAATTAAGGGATTATGGCCAATGTGCCATCAAGCCATAAAAAGATGAAAACATGAGTGAAATGCAGTCCATGCAGGTACACGATCACAAGCACAGCCATGCCGTGAGGTGAGGATGACTCAATTCGAGGCCCCAAAACCAGACAGCGGTCAGGAGGGTGGTGGAGAGAGAGAGGTCTGCCGATGGAACAGTTGAAACTGGGCATCTCAACATACGTGAAAGAGAGAGAAAACACAAAGGGTTAAAAGGAAGGGGGCAAAAACTTTTTAGTAGGGTTACAGCAGGACAGGGTAGGGAAGAGCAGCCAAACACAAATACACTCGCACCAGCAGACAGCAGGGGGCAGCTCAGCACATGGGGGAAGAGAGAAGAAATGAAGGAAAAAATAATAATAATGAAGAAAAGGTTTAGGTTTATATATGAATATGAACAGCACTGTAACACCGCTCAAGCACAACAAAGCAGCAAAACAATTTATGCAGAACACAGCAGTGTAACCATTCTCATGTAGAACACAAGCAGGACACAGCAGCCCAACACGGTTCAAGCTTAACACAAGCAAGTGGCACAGCAGAGAAATATCGTTCAAGCAGAAAACAGCAGCGAAACAATTTTCATGCAGGACACAGCAGCCCAACATGGTAAAAGCAGAACACAAGCAAGTGGCACAGCTGCAGCCACCTTTAGCACTGTGCTTGCACGGCAATCTTGTAAAAAATTGGAGACTGTGGGTGCAAATGTTTTACCTGTTTCTTACAGAGAGTGGGATTGTTGAGGAGAACAATGCGCCACCTTTCCGCACGTCGCTGGGGAAGATGCAGTGAAGGTCTACAACATGTTACAATTCAGTGAGGAAGAAACTGAAACAAGAAATGTGCTGAAAAACAAGTTCAGGGATTACTGAGAGTCAAGAAAGAACCTACCCGATGTTCACCATTTGTTCTTCATGAGAGCTCAGTATCCAGCTGAAAGCACTGAGGTGTACGGGAGGAATTCGGGGACCAGAAACTGCAGATTTCAGCAAAGTACTCACATACTCTGGCCACCACATGTCACCGCTGGGAAAGCTACCACTCACCTGTGAACACAAAAGCCAAAAATGCTAAATTGAATTTCACATATTGTTGACTGTGATGTACCTGCAATACTAGGACGTGAGACATGGGAGATGTTACAGCAGGACAGGGTAGGAAAGAGCAGCCAAACACAAATGCACTCATAAAGGATAAAAGGATAAAGGATAAAGGTGCACGTATTCGTCACTGTACAGTGTGGACTGTACAGCGAAATGTGTCCTCCGCATTTAACCCATCTGGTAGTGAACACACACTCACACACACACACGTGTTAGGGGCAGTGAGTACACACACACACCCAGAGCGGTGGGCAGCCAACTCCAGCGCCCGGGGAGCAGAGAGGGTAAAGGGCCTTGCTCAAGGGCCCAACAGTGGCAGCTTGCCGAGCCCGGGAATCGAACCCACAACCCTGTTATCGATATCCCGGCGCTCTAACCGCTGAGCCACCACTGCCCCTACTCGTACCAGCAGACAGCAGGGGGCAGCTCAGCACATGGGGAAAAGAAGAAATGAAGGAAACAATAAAAATAATGAAGAAAAGGTTTAGGTTTATATATGAATATGAACAGCACCGTAACACCGCTCAAGCACAACAAAGCAGCAAAACTAATTATACAGAACACAGCAGCATCATTTTCATGCAAAACAAGCAGGACAGCAGCGAAATTATTATACAGAACAAGTGACACTGTTCAAGCAGAACACAGCAGCATAACAAGTTTGAGGCAAAAACAAAAGCAGGACACAGCAGCCCAACACGGTCCAAGCAGAACACAAGCAAGTGGCACAGCTGCAGCCACCTTCAGCAGTGTGCTCGCAGGGCAATCTTGTCAAAAATTGGATTTTTAGGTGCAAAAGTTTGACCGGTATCTTACAGAGTGTGGGACTGTTGAGGAGTACAATGCGTCACCTTTCCGCACGTCGCTGGGGAAGATGCAGTGAAGGTCTACAACATGTTACAATTCAGAGAGAAACAAACTGAAATAAGAAATGAGCTGAAAAACAAGTTCAGTGATTACTGAGATTCAAGAAAGAACCTACCCGATGTTCGCCATTTGTTCTTCACGAGAGCTCCGGATCCAGTTGAAAGCGTACAGGAGGAATTTGGGGACCAGAAACTGCAGAATTCAGCAAAGTACTCACATACTCTGGCCACTGCATGTCACCGCTGGGAAAGCTACCACTCAAGTTCCAAGCTCTGCACATTGAACATACCCATTGGAAGATATACATTCCTTTGACCTTCTTTTGGGGTGTCCTCAGCTTCAGAGATATTCCAAAGGTCAATTGCAGACTATTAAAGGCCTGGAAGATGTCGTCAACGTTACAAACGATATCTTAGTCTGGGGTGAAACGGTCAAGGAAACATGACGGCAGACTCATCCAAGTGCTGAAAAGGGAAAGACCGTGGAACCTGAAACTTAACAAAAACAAGTGCAAGATCAAATCATCACAAATCCAGTACATGGCCATATGCTCTCTCTGCAAAAGGTCTCAATCTAGATAAAGATAAAGTGAGAGCTGTAACACACATACCTACACCAGAAAACAAGCAGGCACTCATGAGATTAATGGGCATGATTCAGTACCTTTCCAAGTTTATTCCCAGCCTGTCTGAAGTCGGCGCACCTCTCAGAAAACTGCTCGAGCATGACACTCTGTGACAAGTCGAGCACAAAGCTATGAAAAATTTAAATCTCTGCTGATAACTGCTCCCACACTAAAGCTATATGATGTAAAAATACCTGCTACACCATCTGTAGATGCGAGCTCAGAAGGCTTCGTAGCAGCAATTCTGCAGGAGGGAAAGCCAGTGGCTAAACTACATTCCGAAAGGCAACAGCAAATGATCCAGATATGCAGCTATTACACACAAGGACCATGGAAGGATGGCCCAATGAGAAAAATCCAAACATACTGGACATTCAAAGAAAACAAAAATACAGATTCAAGACAAGCTGCAGAGAAGACAACTCAAGCAGAACAGCTATTATGACAGACAGACAAAGAGCCCAACAAGCATATACATGTGGGACAAGGTGAGAATTCAGAGAGGGCAACCTGCTATCATGATCAGCCATGATTCTTCACAGTCCAGACGCCAGATGGAAGAACCTATAGAAGAAACAGAAAACAGAACCCTCATTCATTTGTGAGCATTTTAGAACATTTATTCATTGGAACAGTTGAAACTGGAAAAACTCAATACATCAGAAAAACATTGACAGTCACAACAAAAGTGAAAATAACACAGAACTGAAAATCAAAATAAAACAAGAACATTGCATTTAGCACCAGTGTCCAATCTGAAGACAATGTCATCACAGCACAGATCTACAAATCAGATTTGAAACAAAACTCCAGAATTCAGCTTAAAAACCGCTCACATATTCTAGCCACTTCATGTCACCGTTGGAAAAGCTAACATTCACCTGTGAGCAGAAAAGCCAAAAATGCAAGACTGAATTTCACATTGTTGTCAGTGATGTACAAGAAATGTACAAGAAAGACATGAGACATGTGAGACGTTAGGTGTGGTTTAAAGATGGAAGAACCTATAGGAGAAACAGAAAACACCTTCTCAGGACGACTGAAAGAGTTCCCATCAGAATCACCCAATGTTGTTGCAGATTCCTGTGTCGAGCTGCAGGTCAGTGAATCCGGTCCACCTGCAGAAACTGGTACTGCAAAACAACCTGACTTACCTGAGTCACATCCGAGAGAGGCATACAGAGAGGCTTCTTCCACAGACCTGAAAAAGGCAAAAGATCATGAATTCAGTGAGTTGCATGACTTGTTAATCAGAGACAGAGACAGGACTGTTTGTGGTATTAGGGAAGACCTATTGTGGGCAAGGTTGCTGCTTTTGCACTGACTGCATTTTAAACTGAAGGTCACACTGATGGTCAATAAGAGGAAATATCTCACATACTTTAAAAATGAATCTTAGTCTAGATACAGGAGAGGAAACCTCGGTCTCCTGGTTAAAAAACTGTATGTTGAGGAGTTTAGTCAGTTGTGGAAAAATGCTGCGTCAGCATGTTCAGAAACTTCAAACAGCATGTTAGCGTGTGGGTTGATGAGAAAAGGTTTCTTGGATCTCAGACTCGCTGTGGCCTCCCAGGGATCAAACTCCCCCTCTCTCAATGACAGGAGCAGCGATTAGACGGTGTTGTGTTGCTGCGTATTTTCTAACTGAACTGATGGTTAGAATCAGTGTAGGTACCGAACCCAAGCACAGATTTTACCTTTGAAGGTTTTCTATTCTAAAATGATGAAACCTCCTGGGGTGGTGAAGCTGATCAACAACACATTAATTTCTTATAAATGTCAGTAGGGGGATTTCTCTGAAGACTGTTCTCTGATGAAGGCTGGTAGCTGGATTGATTCTTGAGAGGACCTGATGCTCCCTGGAACTGAAGTTCAAAATGAAAAGCTGTGTATTAGACATCTCTCCTGTTGTGAAAGACATTTGTGTCACGTAGAAGACATGAACCTTCTTAGGGCCTTTATTTCATCACCTCTTAAACTCCCAGACTTCCTAAGGATTATTATTCTGCAATGACATGGAATACAGCACACACTGGCCAAATCCTTCTAAAGTTAGAGGAGTGAGCAATGAGTTCCTGTGGAGTTTCAGAGGTTAAAAGGGTTCATGGTGTTCACCACAGTTTAAACACACACTGAAAGTTACCTGGAATCGTGCTGGACATCTTCTCTATCTGGCTACAAGAGGTATAGTCTTCCTTTTCTTCAGGATCTGCTTGAGAGACAACATGACAGATTATCTAGAACATGAACAAAGTGATTTGGATAACATCAAATACCTCAGAGTTGCTCTGAAGGGGAGTTGAAGCCTCGGTCTCCTGGTTTCCTGCATCACTGTGGGAGCAAAGGTTCTAGCTCGACCACGATCCACAGAGCAGGACTTTCCTATCAGAATTGAACCCAGCCAGTAGGCCAACACTTAGAGCCATGCTTGAGGGCTACAAGGGATGTGGCAGCTCAGTGGCAGGTAGTGGTGTTATTCGTTGCGCCACACCAACCGTTTTTGGTTGGCGCCCACACCAATATATATTTATTCACGCATCACACAACTCACATACCTTAATCTTGGGGAACTTTAGCCTCCTGGTTCTTTGCTTCATGGTGGACTGTGTGAGAACAGCTTCTGCCTCCACCACTGCACAAAGAGGAAGACTGAGACTCTTGCTCTGTGGACTGGAGCGGGATGACGTCTAGATCAGAATAAGCTCTGCTGTTTCCCTCAAACTGATTGACTTCCACCACAAAAAAAAACTGCCTATAACTCTGGAGAGGAGACAGAACAGAGGTGGAACATAAGTCATCTTTGATTATTTACTTCTTGTCACTGTTGGTGTCACTGTGCATCGTTCAGCTATTCAGCGCACTTTGCACAAGGAGAGGCTGTCTGTCCAAATATATGTACTATGGGAGAGTAATGCAGAAGAAGCCTTTTCTGCTCACAAGCCACAAACAGAGTCGCTTGAGGTATGCTAAAGCACATTTAAACAAGCCAGCTTCACTTTGGAATAAGGTGCTGTGGAACTAAAATGGAGGTATTTGGACATAACAAGGGGCGGTGTGCATGGTGGAAAAAGAACACAGCATTCCAAGACAAGACTTGCTACCCACAGTAAACGTTGGTGGCGGTTCCATCATGCTGTGGGGCTGTGTGGCCAGTGCAGATACTGGGAATCTTGTTAAAGTTGAGGGTTGCATGGATTCCAGTCAATTGACAATTGATGCAGCATTCAACTTTAAGATTAAGGATGTATTCGCTAAACTATGCCTCGATTTTAAAGTTCAGTCTCACGTGATCGATCTTTTCTTAAATATCCATTGGTTGTTGTCCTCAGCTGATTCAGCTGATGGAATGAAGATTCTTGATGTGCTGTCCAGGTACTGCTTCTAGGAATGTTCATCTTTCTGGCTTCTGGTCCAGGAAAAGTTCCCAGGAAATGTTCGCTTTTCCCTCTTTCAGGTCGTGACCACCCGTTCCACCCGTGATTTCAAGAAAGTAGCTGTGTGGGAACGCTGATCAGATGTCCAGCTGAAATTCTAAAAGGTTTCTAAGGTGATTAGAGTTAGGCCCATCAAGAGCTGGCTGTCCTTTGTTAGGACAATGGTAGAGGACCTCCTTGGTTCCTTTGTTTATCCCTGTTGGGTGTTTGTTTACCTGGCTGGGGAAACAGGTTGGTTCTTTGTTGGGACAGTCTTTTTAATCACCTGTGTAGCCACACCCATTTTCCTCCTCTGGTGCCGTCACCTACTGGTGAGCAAGGGTACCTACGTCCCCCGTTGGTCTTCAGGGTATGATTTATCGTACATTTGAAGAGCACTTATGGATGAAATGTCCACTGGGAGAGATAAAGTTCATGGCAGGTCAAGCAAGTCTTTCCAATTCTTAGAAGGTTAGTTTTCCACGAGGTGTTTCTATAAGACTGAAAACATCTGGGCAGCTTTATGCAAACATCTGGGTCGTTCTGGCTGACTAACCAAACTACAATGCATAATAATGTTGGTCATGTTAAAGCTTTGAATTATATGATTGCATCATAAAAAAATACATAAATAAATAAAAAACACCAAATATGACTTAATATTGTGGAAATGATTAGATAGATGGCTTTTGATGGAAAGGAGAAGTATCATCATTAAGCCTTATAGAGAGGAAAGTTAGTGAAGGTGTTAGCTTTGTTGACTGGGATGGATACCTGATGCGTCAGGGTAATTAATAACCATGTTGTCTATATAACATGTGGACCCCTTGTGCTGTCCTGGGAATCAGGTTGTTTCCTGATCAATGGCTTGTGACTTTGTTGACAGTCTGTTTTAGACTGTATGTATTACATGTTGCAGGAGGTTAATTAAGAGTTAAGCTGACATTAGGTTGACTAATGCCTTATAGGAAGATATCCCATGATCTTAGTTTTAGACTTTGCTTAGGTCAAGTAATTCCACATTTTTGATTGAGTAATTAATTGTCAGGCAGTGTTTCAGTTATTCACACCAAGACTAGCCTTGCGATGGATAAATGTTTCAGGATCCTAAAGCCAAGCATAGACTTGAGCTTAGTGATTTGAACACGTGTCTGCATAAGTAAGTATGTTTATGTAATTATGTTTCAAGAAAAGATAAATAAATATATTGCTGCATTGGTCACCCGTACTCGCTAGGTTTGTACAATGGTGGTAGCAGATATGCTGTCCAATAATCTATGTACATATGCTGTATGCATTTAAAAGAGTTTGATATGGAAAGGGTAAGCAGAAAATAGTAGCTATGCTGGACACTGCTGGAAGCCTAGTTACCAAAATACTGTGCAGTAAGCTACCAACACCCTGTCACTGCTGTGCTAGTCTATACCCTTTAGTACTAGTGTGTAGTATGCAATTGGGATGCAGCCTAAATCCCCTATCAGATGTTGGAGTGTTTAGTGCGCCCTTCTTTACCTCTGTTTGAGCCATGGAAGCTTACCAGCACTAATGCATGGCCTTAATAGCTGATATGACCAAATACGATCAAATAAATAAATATATATATATGTATATGTGCTTTTACTGTGCGTTTACCTCAGTCTGGACACTTTTCTGTCAGAACTATTTGCTGAGTACTCGAACCGTATCGCCTCAGCCAGCTCTCGACCGGCTGATGAAATCCTGAAACCCTGCTCATTGGTCCCACAGGACTGATTGACAGGAGTTTAAACCAATAAGATTACGGAAACAATTCGTGTGAACCAATACAGAAAATAAGAGAGTTAAGCTGTAATTGAAAATACTTATTTATTAACGTGTTAATACAGTAATAAGAACTATATTTATAAACAGTAAATACTAGGGATACATATATAATAAAAATACAGAAATAATAAATACTTTTACTGGACACTCATCAGTCCTTCTGGGGTGTCGGACAGGCTGTAAGTGTGTGTGATTAATTTGGTGATTGATATGATGATTGATAAGTGCTTGATCAGTGTGTTTTGGTTTGGTATCTTAGCTTTTAGCAATTATTTAGTCAATCGCCATCTCCCTGCTCTCTTTCTACGGGCAGAAATTTTGTCACAGCTGGCCATAAATGAATGAATGAATGAATGAATGAATGAAGGCCCCAAACCTGACAAAATTAAAGTGGATGAAGCTGGAATCTTCATGAGAATTTCCCCACTGCGGGACTAAAAAAGGACTGTCTTATCTTATCTTAGGTGATCAAAACTGAGGCAGAAATGAGCTGTATAGCTGTAGGTCTTCTAAGCGTGTTCTTCTGTGGTGTTTGTGGCCGGTGGACCTCAGAGCAGTACTGATCAAATTTTACGGCTGGCCATAAATGAATGAATGAATGAATGAATGAGTGAATAAATGAATGAGTGAATGAATGAGTGAATGAATGAATGAATGAATGAATGAATGAATGAATGAAGGCCCCAAACCTGAAAAAACAAATTTAAATCCTTAGTGATTTCCTGAGTGTCCCCTGGTCAGATCTACGATCTTGAGATGAGAAGTTGTGATTCAGGAGGCGTTTGAACCGTGTTTCTGCGCTGTATTATTGCAAAGATATTAATAGAAAAACGGAGACAACATCGTAAAAAAGTAATTAGCATTAAACAGTAGCATTTATTAGATTCCGAAAAAAGAACCTGTCCCAGCAAAGGGGGGCATCTGGTCACCCTGTCTGATCACTCCCAAAGGAGCTGGTTCAGTTGTTTGAGGTGTCGAATTACTGGACAACAGTGAGGGTTCCGCCATTCCTTGTTTACCCTTGTTACCATGGTTACACCATGGCCAGAGGTTTAGTACAGCTCCCTGCAGAAGTCAATGGCAGTGGCCAAGTGGCCAATCAGAGGGCACAGTTTTAAAAAATGTCAGTCGAAGATGTCATAATGGCCTCTTTGACATCCCTGTGACATCATGGCCCCACAGAGCAGTATAAATAGACCCTGCAGAGCTCACCTTCCTCACTCTGAGCCTTTCACTCACGCAGTGCAAACAGCAGTCAGTGGCATTACCAGTGCTCACTTGAACCAAGACCGAAACCGGGGAGATGGAGCAGTGGAAGGCCGAGCGGGAGTCCCTGCTGTTTCAGCTCAAGGAGGCCCAAGAGAGCATTGAGAAGGAGAAGGCAGCCAGGCTGAGGGAGCGGAAAGCCAACACAAGGAGGCACAACCGCTGGATAAAAAGGGTCAACACAACAAGGGACCAGGACATTGAAAAGGAGACGTACGAGCTACGTGCCAAAATTCAGGACCTGGAGGAGGCCAAGCAGGAGGTAAAGGACTCGCTGGACTTCCAGTCGGAAATGCTACGACAGGTCAGCGAGGAGCTGGCAGACAACAAAACCAGGCTCAGCAGGTGCAGGGTGCTGGCAGAGCAGCTGTACGCCCAAAACATGGAGCTGCATGCATCTAACTGGTACAAGAACCAGGAGCTGGAGGTCCTGCGACAGGAAAGGGCTCTTACAGAGGCACTGGACAAAGAATACAACCTGGTATCGGCTCTTCCTCCAGTGGCAATGCAAAAGCAGAGGGTCATGGAGGAGCTGAAGCAGAAGGCAGCTGCTGCAGAGGAGGCCGCTGCGGAGAGGGCCGCTGCAGAGAGGGCAGCTGCGGAGAAGGCAGCTGCAGAGGAGGCCGCTGCAGAGGAGGCCGCTGCAGAGAGGGCCGCTGCAGAGAGGGCAGCTGCGGAGAAGGCAGCTGCGGAGAAGGCCGCTGCGGAGAAGGCCGCTGCAGAGAGGGCCGCTGCAGAGAGGGCCGTTGCGAAGAAGGCCGCCGCAGAGAGGGCCGCCGCGGAGAGGGCCGCTGTGGAGAGGGCTGCTGCTGAGAGGGCCGCTGATGAGAAGAGCCTCAGCCTTTTTAGCCTTCTCAGCCTTCTCAGGGCGAGGCTTAAAGGCTTCTGGAGCCGACTCTCTGCTGCATGCAGAAAGAGGAAGTGAGAGAGGGAGACAGAAACCGAAACCGAAACCGAAAAAAAAAAAACAAAAAAAAAAAAAGGACGGGAACAACAAGAAGGGAACAGAAAGAGACAGAGTGACGATGAAGATAAAGGGAAAGACAGAAGGCAACAGAAAGAGACAGAGTGACGATGAAGATGAAGGGAAAGACAGAAGCAACAGAGACAGAGTGACGACGAAGATGAAGGGAAAGACAGAAGGCATCAGAAAGAGACAGAGTGACGATGAAGATGAAGGGAAAGACAGAAGGCATCAGAAAGAGACAGAGTGACGATGAAGATGAAGGGAAAGACAGAAGGCAACAGAAAGAGACAGAGTGAAAATGAAGATGAAGGGAAAGTCAGAAGGCAACAGAAAGAGACAGAGTGAAAATGAAGATGAAGGGAAAGACAGAAGGCAACAGAAAGAGACAGAGTGAAAATGAAGATGAAGGGAAAGTCAGAAGGCAACAGAAAGAGACAGAGTGAAAATGAAGATGAAGGGAAAGACAGAAGCAACAGAAAGAGACAGAGTGACGATGAAGGGAAAGACAGAAGGCAACAGAAAGAGACAGAGTGACGATGAAGATGAAGGGAAAGACAGAAGGCATCAGAAAGAGACAGAGTGACGATGAAGATGAAGGGAAAGACAGAAGGCATCAGAAAGAGACAGAGTGACGATGAAGATGAAGGGAAAGACAGAAGGCATCAGAAAGAGACAGAGTGACGATGAAGATGAAGGGAAAGACAGAAGGCAACAGAAAGAATACAACCTGGTATCGGCTCTTCCTCCAGTGGCAATGCAAAAGCAGAGGGTCATGGAGGAGCTGAAACAGAAGGCAGCTGCTGCAGAGGAGGCCGCTGCGGAGAGGGCCGCTGCAGAGAGGGCAGCTGCGGAGAAGGCCGCTGCAGAGGAGGCCGCTGCAGAGAGGGCCGCTGCAGAGAGGGCCGCCGCGGAGAGGGCCGCCGCGGAGAGGGCCGCTGCTGAGAGGGCCGCTGAGGAGAAGAGCCTCAGCCTTTTTAGCCTTCTCAGCCTTCTCAGGGCGAGGCTTAAAGGCTTCTGGAGCCGACTCTCTGCTGCATGCAGAAAGAGGAAGTGAGAGAGGGAGACAGAAACCGAAACCGAAACCGAAAAAAAAAAAAGAAAAAAAAAAAAAGGACGGGAACAACAAGAAGGGAACAGAAAGAGACAGAGTGACGATGAAGATAAAGGGAAAGACAGAAGGCAACAGAAAGAGACAGAGTGACGATGAAGATGAAGGGAAAGACAGAAGCAACAGAGACAGAGTGACGACGAAGATGAAGGGAAAGACAGAAGGCATCAGAAAGAGACAGAGTGACGATGAAGATGAAGGGAAAGACAGAAGGCATCAGAAAGAGACAGAGTGACGATGAAGATGAAGGGAAAGACAGAAGGCAACAGAAAGAGACAGAGTGAAAATGAAGATGAAGGGAAAGTCAGAAGGCAACAGAAAGAGACAGAGTGAAAATGAAGATGAAGGGAAAGACAGAAGCAACAGAAAGAGACAGAGTGACGATGAAGGGAAAGACAGAAGGCAACAGAAAGAGACAGAGTGACGATGAAGATGAAGGGAAAGACAGAAGGCATCAGAAAGAGACAGAGTGACGATGAAGATGAAGGGAAAGACAGAAGGCATCAGAAAGAGACAGAGTGACGATGAAGATGAAGGGAAAGACAGAAGGCAACAGAAAGAGACAGAGTGACGATGAAGATGAAGGGAAAGACAGAAAGCAACAGAAAGAGACAGAGTGACGATGAAGATGAAGGGAAAGTCAGAAGGCAACAGAAAGAGACAGAGTGACGATGAAGATGAAGGGAAAGTCAGAAGGCAACAGAAAGAGACAGAGTGACGATGAAGATGAAGGGAAAGACAGAAGGCATCAGAAAGAGACAGAGTGACGATGAAGATGAAGGGAAAGACAGAAGGCATCAGAAAGAGACAGAGTGACGATGAAGATGAAGGGAAAGACAGAAGGTAAAGAAAGAGACAGAGTGACGATGAAGATGAAGGGAAAGACAGAAGGCAACAGAAAGAGACAGAGTGACGATGAAGATGAAGGGAAAGACAGAAGGCAAGAGAAAGAGACAGAGTGACGATAAAGATGAAGGGAAAGACAGAAGGCAAGAGAAAGAGACAGAGTGACGATGAAGATGAAGGGAATGAAAGAGACAGAAGAAGGGTAGAGAAAGAAAGTGTGGGGGAAATGGGGACGTTAATCACAATGACATCATAAAATGGGCTGGATACCCAGCCTCAGAATTCTCAAATAATTAAACAAATCAGTCCCATTAATAAATGAAATCGGCCTCATTAATTAATGAGATCGGCCTCATTAATTAATGAAATCAGCCTCATTAATTAATGAAATCAGCCTCATTAATTAATGAAATCAGCCTCATAAATGAAATCGGTCTCATTAATAAATGAAATCGCTGTCATATGTTCAAATCATTAATATCTCAAACGCTAATTTCTAACTAGAGAAAGCTATATCAATGATTTGAGATCTGAAGGTTTAATTAATAATAGTATTACAATAACAGCCAGTATCAAATGATATCAAGACAAACAAACTGGAATAAATAAATGAAGCAGTTATTAACACAAACTACTCTAAATACAATAACACCCTCAGTCAGTATTAGTGATGCACGATGATATATCTGCGGCCGATATATTATTTACCGATATATCGATTTTTTCTGTTATAGGTTCGCTAACTGAGGTGGCGGCTGCTCGTCCAGCTCAAGCGCCTCACCTCGGCACACCAGCTCTTGCTGCAAACGGGGAGAACACGGCGACAAGCGCGGCGTGACTCCACCCACTACGTGCGGCAAGGGAGCGGAACTCCAGCGCATAGTGGGCTACCGACCTGTCACCCTGCTCCAGCCACAGCAGCAGGTCGTCCGGCGTGAGCCCCCCTCGGGGACGCTGAAACACTGTCTTAAAGTGCTTCACGTACTCCGAGAAGGGCTTCACGCTCAACTCCTCCCAGGTGCCGCTGGCCCAATCCAGAGCTTCTCCAGCGAGATGGGATACGAAGAAGGCAACCTTCGCCTGGTCAGTGCTGGTTCCCTTAAATAAACTTAAATAAACCGAGCACTGAAATACGAACCCCTCGCAAAGCTCCGGATCACCAGAATATGTATCCAGAATGTCCATCGGATACGGACTAGGGATGTGGCGGGGAGTTATGTTGCTGTAAAAAACATAACAACAAACATGCAAATGAAAGAAAACAGCACAATAACAATAGAAACACAACTGTAACAAATGTAAGTGGCAGGCAATTCCCACCAGTGCTCTTACACCAGAGACACTCACCATATAATCAACAACCAAATAATGGAATAGATTTGGATTATTCAGGAAACAAAAAAGCGTCTGTTAATAACTAAATATTTTAAGTAGTATTGTGTGCTATTTCAAAGTCATGGACCAAAACTACATTGTGATTGCACACTTTAAAATAAAGCAACAGCCCTGTAACCCTGCTAAATATGTGTGGCATAAAATTTATTAAAATCAGTAAAAATGTAGGGGCAAAATAATGATGATCAAATCTGAGGTAGAGAAAAATATTATTGATTATGGTGGCGGATACTGATCCAAAAATAACCTGCGCACTGTTAAAAGAATAAGTTCCTCAAGGATCTTTTGGAGGTTCTTCAATTTGAAACTGTGGAGGAACCTCTTAAGGTGCTTTAAGGAACCTTCTAAAAAAGAAACTGGATTCAACTTTTACAAAGACAGGGAGAAGACTTGCAGAGATGGATCTAAGCAAGATTTATTGAAACAACAGGAATACAAAACAAGGTGCAGAGAAAACAAGGTGCAGCAACCTAAGGGATAAAACTGAAACTCAAACAGAAAGTGACAAACCAAACGGTGAAAACAACAAACCTGGGACTGGGGGGAGCAGGGAGTGATTGAGCCGTGATCTACCGAAATAAGAACATGGGAAGGGGTTAATGAAAACCGCAAGTCTAGCTTGGGATACAGGGGAATACTAGGGGAACCTAAACTGCAGGCCTCGCTTGGGAAACAACAGGGAGAACTCAACAGAGTACTTAAGCAATACCATACCATTTTACCAAAAATGTGTAAAACAAAAACCCCAGAATTCAGCTTACAAACCGCTCACATATTCTAGCCACTGCATGTCACCGTTGGGAAAGCTAACGCTCACCTGTGAACACAAAAGCCAAAAATGTAAGATTGAATTTCACATTGTTGACTGATGTACCAGCAATACTAGAACATGAGACATGATGGAAGAACCTATAGGAGAAACAGAAAACACCTCCTCAGGACGACTGAAACAGTTCCCATCAGAAATCACCCAATGTTGTTGCAGATTCCTGTGTCGAGCCGCAGGTCAGTGAATCTGGTCCACCTGCAGAAACTGGTGTAGCAAAACAATCTGACTTACCTGAGACACATCCGAGAGAGGCATTCTTCACAAGGTCAGGAAGACAAGTGAAAACACCAGCAAGATACAAGGACTGAATCTGGAACACACATACAGTACACATTTACAATGTTCACACACACATTCAGAGGACACGGTTCAAGCTCCTGTCCATCTGCTGACTGAATTTAAAGTTACTGTCATTTACTGCATCTTAGATTTGTTTAGGTTATTCTGCAACGTCAAGCTATTCTCATAAATATGGTGTCAAATGTACAGTTCATGTAGTTCAGTTCAGAGACCTCATCTCATTTCCCTTGAGTTTTAAAGCATTATGGTCCGACAGTGTTTGTATGAACGGTGTTGAGAGTCCTGCACAGCCCAAATCCTCCTCATTTATAGTTCTATTCATATTAAGAAAGAGAACAAAAATAGATCAGTTCAAGTGTGGGGATTTCACATGTTCTGTAGCTAAGAGGCAGCCCTAGCTAAGAATCACGCAGCTCCCCCAAAAGTACTAAAGTGTGAGTGTAGCACAGAGTCGTCCTTCCTCCATACTTTACACTGAGGAGCTGAAGCGGTTAGCAGAGGGTAAAAAACGGCCGTGGTGGTCGAGGAGCTCCTCTGCTTTTCCGGGGTCACGCAGACGCCGCCAGTCCCTCTCCGGTGCGGGAGTGGAGACGACGACTCTCGGTGTCCGTCGCGCCGGTAGTGCTGGAGCTCAGACGCCGCGTTGGAGGAGTCACGGGTCAAGCTGGACGACTTCCTTGCAGAGCGGCTGGAAAGCTGTTTTTTCCGCGGTCGCCATGTTTCTCGAGGCTACAGAGAAAAACGCAAAGGCCGGTTAGTGAGACAGAGGACTGTACAGTAACACAGACAGCACAAGCACTACAACAACTGCCTAAGATGAAGAAGACAAAGCTCACATTACGGACTATAAAGCAGGATGGCCGGTCGAAGCTCTGTGTGGAATCACGGCTCGAGCTTTGAAAGCAGGGCCGCATCGAAACAGCAGCTCAGAGTCTCCTCCAAATACCTACGATCACGTGATCGCCGGAAACGAAGCTTCCTTACGTCACTGGAACGCAATCGCGGTTCAATGCGCGTGAGTTTCCGGTCCCGCTGTAGACGAGCTGCATATCATCTGAAA
Source organism: Salminus brasiliensis (assembly GCF_030463535.1). NCBI lineage: Eukaryota > Metazoa > Chordata > Actinopteri > Characiformes > Bryconidae > Salminus > Salminus brasiliensis. The sequence continues at coordinate 15,919,513 of NC_132892.1, forward strand.
TATGTACTTAAATAAAACGGAAATACAGAACATGTGTGAATCTGCTTCACTTTCATCATCAAATTATTGACATTCCTCAGCATTCAAGGTTTTTTACTGGAGACGATGTGAAATGACCTGAATAAAAACATTTTATAGCTCTATTTCTGTGTTCAACAGATGTACAGTCTACATGCACATTCAACAGTGCTGTTTCTCCCTTAATCTAATAGTGTCAAACATGCTGTTTTGTTTAGGAGGAGAGTAAAGGAATTACACACTCAGATGAAATTCATTCAGTTAAAGGAAGAAATGCAGTCCGACATCGCTGTATGGAGCAGTTTGGACAAAGCTTATGAACACAAGTGAATCAGGCAGTGGTGGTGTAGTATTGGATTTTTACAACAGGTGGCGCAGTAGAGCTGTGAAGCTGAGCAGCATCCAACCACTTTTCCCTCATTTCTGCATGAAAGGGTTGATTGATTACAGACTCATTTTTGGGATAAGGGATCTGCCCTGTTTTTAGACTTTTATAAAGCCTCAGTTCAGCAGAGCTTTATTTTATTAAGTAATTATTATATATTTTCTTTATATTATCTGACAGTAACACACTAAATGTCCAAATGTTTGTGGACACCATTTTTTAATCAATGCATTCAGCAATCAGTTGCACCCATTGCTGACACAGTCCCTAAAGAAGTACTGCCAATAGAATAGGACTCTCTGGAACAGATAAACATGAACCTATCGGCTCCATGCCTAATGCCAATCGTGGGCTAGAGGGGTATAAAGGAATGATAAACCTCTGGAATGATGGTGCTCATGATGCCCTTTACTTCTAGGGTGAGCTGGGGAAACTTTTAGCTTTGAGTTGGAGATGAGGTTGGGTGATCATCCAATATTCTGACCTCACCAATGCTCTTCTTGCTAAATGCATTTCTCACAGCAATGCTCCAAAATCTAGCAGAAAGTCTTCCATGGTAGTAGAAACAGTTACTCCAACAAAAGCAGGCTAAACTCCTTTTTAATACTCTTGATTTCAAAAGAAACAACAAATAAGCAGGTGTCCAAATACTTTTGTCATATAGTGTATTTCTTAGAAATGCTGAATTCTTTTGTTGAAGAGACTCTGGGTCAGTTCTGAGAGCAGCAGGTCTAAACTTAAACCTGGACTAAATAAAGAGAGAAGTTTTAGATTTTACTTTGAGTAGAAACAAATTAACATCCAGAACACATCAGTAATGCAGAACAGCTCTTCATTCAGGCTCTTTTCCTGAACATGATATTAATAATATAAACTTTACAGCTGTTTGGAAAAGATGAAGCATTAAGGAGGAGTCTAAAGTAAGTGTAGAAATGAAGACGCTGCTCAGCACTGATGTGTGTATTAATGATAAACTGATTAGTCGTGTGCTTCTCTGTGGACAAGTTGTGATGAAAAAGAGGATCTCAGCCCATTCTCTTCCTACAATGAAAAACACACACACACACACACACACACACACACACACACACACACAGACACAGACACAGACACAGACACACGTTAAACACTTCATACACTTCCATCTCCAAATATGAGGGTTTATTTAGGGTGTATTCTACACTGCTCACTAACACATTTCTATAAAACAACAATGGGGCAGAAATGAAAATATTGCAGCACTGATATTAAAAAGTACCACAAGTGTTTGAGCAGCATGAGTGTAGAGCTTTTGCACTGACTGCATTTTAATCTGAAGGTCAATAAGAGGAAATATCTCACATACTTTAAAAATGAATCTTAGTCTAGATACAGGAGAGGAAACCTCGGTCTCCTGGTTTAAAAACTGTATGTTGAGGAGTTTAGTCAGTTGTGGATAAATGCTGCGTCAGCATGTTCAGAAACTTCAAACAGCATGTTAGCGTGAGGGTTGTTGTGAAAAAGGTTTCTTGGATCTCAGGCTCTAATCGCTGTGGCCTCCCAGGGATCAAACTCCCCCTCTCTCAATGACAGGAGCAGCGATTAGACGGTGTTATGTTGCTGCGTATTTTCTAACTGAACTGATGGTTAGAATCAGTGTAGGTACCGAACCCAAGCACAGATTTTACCTTTGAAGATTTTCTATTCTAAAATGATGAATCCTCCTGGGATGGTGAAGCTGATCAACAACACATTTATTTCTTATAAATGTCAGTAGGGGGATTTCTCTGAAGACTGTTCTCTGATGAAGGCTGGTAGCTGGATTGGTTCTTCAGAGGACCTGATGCTCCCTGGAACTGAAGTTCAAAATGGAAAGCTGTGTATTAGACATCTCTCCTGTTGTGAAAGACATTAGTGTCACGTAGAAGACATGAACCTTCTTAGGGCCTTTATTTCATCACCTCTTAAACTCCCAGACTTTGACATTCTAAGGATTATTATTCAGCAAGGACATGGAATACAGCACACACTGCCCAAATCCTTCTAAAGTTAGAGGAGTGAGGAATGAGTTTAAAAGGTTAAAAGGGTTCATGATGTTCACCACAGTTCAAACAAACACTGAAAGTTACCTGGAATCGTACTGGACATCTTCTCTAACTGGCTACAAGAGGTATAGTCTTCCTTTTCATCAGGATCTGCTTGAGAGACAACATGACAGATTATCTAGAACATGTCAAGTGATTTGAATAACATCAAATACCTCAGAGTTTAATAGTAGTTAATAATAATAATAATAATAAATTGAAGGGGAGTTGAAGCCTCGGTCTCCTGGTTTCCTGCATCACTGTGGGAGCAAAGGTTCCAGCTCAACCATGACTCACGAAGCAGGACTTTCCTATCAGAATTAAACCCAGCCAGTAGGTCAAGACTTAGAGCCATGCTTGAGGGCTACAAGGGGTTTACCCTTGTCGACTTCTTTATTCATTTATTCACTCACCACTCAACTCACATACCTTAATCTTGGGAACTTTAGCCTCCTGGTTCTTTGCTTCATGGTGGACTGTGTGAGAACAGCTTCTGCCTCCACCACTGGACCACAGAGCACAACCTCACAAGCCTGCTGGGAACACGAAGAAGCAGAAACTTCTGCAGAGGAAACAGAATGATGAGCATCCTGCTGGGAAAAAGTTCAAATTCAGTAGGCATAGCTCCATTCAACCTCACAAGTTAGTCAGAAATGTCATTTTTCTAATGACAAATGACAGGTATTGGGTCCTATGCACAAAAACACAAGCACACATTTCACAACACCTAAACACAATAAATGCATGTAGTCTAATGCAAAACTACTGACAAGGTCTTCCAGCTGTAATAAGTGGGCTTTTGTCAAACTGGTGGTTCTCGTGGTGTGCAAACTGACTGACCTCTTTATCTGTTCTTTGCTTCAAAGTCTGGTACATTTTAAAAAAGCTCAAGCAGGTTAATCACATGGACATGTCTGACTTTGTCGGTGTCTCCCTGAAAGATAACACCTTCATTCTGTAGTTCTGTAGTTAATGGCTGAGGCGAGGTCAGGTCCATCACCAACTGTGCTTAAAAGTTCTGCATCTGTGTCTACTCCACATTTTCACAATATCCATAGTCTGTAGACTCTACTAGACGCTACTAGAATTCCAGGTTATGTCTGGAAAATCTAGATTACTACTGGCTCTCGTTTTCACAGTTACAGCCTCATTAACTTCATTTAGCATATGGGCTGTCAGTTCAGTTGCTAAAGCGTTCACTTCAGCCATTCAGCTTCTCCACCCTGGTCCTGGAGGCACCCACCGTACATTTAAACATTAAATTAAAGTGAGGTTGCAATAATACTTACTAATTTAATGTTTCTACTGTTTAAGCTCTGCCAGTGTGTTGTGCCACAGCAAATCCTGTCCCAAGTCCCGTGAGCTTCTGAACCTAATATTTCTATATATTATTATATCATTAACTACAGTTAATTCAGAGTCTCTGCAAATACATTTCAGGATCTAATAAAACCCACAAATTCATTTTACCTTGTGTTGCCAAAGTATGAGCAGGACTAGCAGATTCAGCCCCTGCCTCCCAATATCTAGACAAGCAGCAGCTTCTGGAGCTGTTTAATTCTGCTACTTAGAAGGAGGACTACTTTCAGACACTGGAAAGAAATCAGTACTTTTTCATTACGCTTCAGAGCTAAAATGTGACCCTGGAAGTTTTCAATTCTCACTTAAATAAGAACTAATGAAATATGGGAGGTAAAGTTGAGTTAAACAGAGCTAATGCAGCTCAGCATCAGCTATTAACTCTAACTAATATTCCTACTGGAGGAAACAACAAGACCAGCTAAAACAGATAACGGCAGAAAGCCTGTGTTGTCGGATGAAACAGTATAGAAAAGTTAGTCCGTTTTGATCAGGAGCTTTTCCAACAACGTGGAAAATAAGAGCCTCTTTTAGAAAGGTTAGAGCTCCCGAAGTTTCTAAGTTAACGCCGAACATCAGCAGCGCTAGCAAGTTAGCTCCTCCAGTCGTACAGCTGAAGTACAAACACACACGAAAGCAGAAAACCAAGCTTTCAAACATTCACTGTACGTTTATGGTCACATATAAGGTAAAAGATCAGCTTAAAAGCAGCTAGTTCACATGAACTCACCTGGCTCTATCGGGAACGTCTGTCCTGGGAGCCTCCTTGAAGTAGACTGACAGACTGGAAGGGGCGATACCGGTGACTGCGCCTCGTCCCAACACAACTGGACTACAGCTTCATTTGGGCAAAGCTGGAGCGACGATGAGGATTGCAGATGGAAAATCTTCCATAAACTCCAAACTGCTGAAGCTCCTCATTTAGATAAGGCTTTAAACACTGTACACTCATATGCAATTGTACACACACTGTTTAATTAGCAGATTTGATTCATTTAGAAAGTCCAGAATATGCTGCCATAGTATTTCTATGTTGTTTATTTGATGAACAATCCACATTTAGTACATCATACATATTTATAGTACTAAACTGTAAATCATACAGATTTAAACATTTTATTATATTTTTATTTTATTAAATAGGTTCATTCTCAGCGTCTTTAAAGCTTGCAGATGAAAACACTGAGAGACAGAAAGTGTAAACTTCAGGACTGGAAATCAGGATGTAATTTAATTAATTAAAAAATAAATGAAGTGAAATGAAAACTTTAACACTGTAGAAGAAATCTGTCTCTACTGGACAGACACGTCACTTCCGGCTGACAGGTCCAGCGCTGCTCTCCTGCTGCTTGTTTCTCCCAGTCATATCTTTGTATCAGGGATGAGCAGAACGAGGCTTTTTAACCAGTTGAAGCAGAAGTGGTTCATTTGAAGCTCTACTGCGCCACCTGTTGTACAAATACAATACTACACCACCACTGCCTGATTCACTTGTGTTCATAAGCTTTGTCCAAACTGCTCCATACAGCGATGTCGGACTGCGTTTCTTCCTTTAACTGAATGAATTTCATCTGAGTGTGTAATTCCTTTACTCTCCTCCTAAACAAAACAGCATGTTTGACACTATTAGATTAAGGAGAAACAGCACTGTTGAATGTGCATGTAGACTGTACATCTGTTGAACACAGAAATAGAGCTGTAAAATGTTTTTATTCAGGTCATTTCACATCGTCTCCAGTAAAAAACCTTGAATGCTGAGGAATGTCAATAATTTGATGATGAAAGTGAAGCAGATTCACACATGTTCTGTATTTCCGTTTTATTTAAGTACATATTTCAGATGATATGCAGCTCGTCTACAGCGGGACCGGAAACTCACGCGCATTGAACCGTGATTGCGTTCCAGTGACGTAAGGAAGCTTCGTTTCCGGCGATCACGTGATCGTAGGTATTTGGAGGAGACTCTGAGCTGCTGTTTCGATGCGGCCCTGCTTTCAAAGCTCGAGCCGTGATTCCACACAGAGCTTCGACCGGCCATCCTGCTTTATAGTCCGTAATGTGAGCTTTGTCTTCTTCCTCTTAGGCAGTTGTTGTAGTGCTTGTGCTGTCTGTGTTACTGTACAGTCCTCTGTCTCACTAACCGGCCTTTGCGTTTTTCTCTGTAGCCTCGAGAAACATGGCGACCGCGGAGAAACCAGCTTTCCAGCCGCTCTGCAAGGAAGTCGTCCAGCTTGACCCGTGACTCCTCCAACGCGGCGTCTGAGCTCCAGCACTACCGGCGCGACGGACACCGAGAGTCGTCGTCTCCACTCCCGCACCGGAGAGGGACTGGCGGCGTCTGCGTGACCCCGGAAAAGCCGAGGAGCTCCTCGACCACCACGGCCGTTTTTCCCTCTGCTAACCGCTTCAGCTCCTCAGTGTAAAGTATGGAGGAAGGACGACTCTGTGCTACACTCACACTTTAGTACTTTTGGGGGAGCTGCGTGATTCTTAGCTACAGAACATGTGAAATCCCCACACTTGAACTGATCTATTTTTGTTCTCTTTCTTAATATGAATAAAACTATAAATGAGGAGGATTTGGGCTGTGCAGGACTCTCAACACCGTTCATACAAACACTGTCGGACCATAATGCTTTAAAACTCAAGGGAAATGAGATGAGGTCTCTGAACTGAACTACATGAACTGTACATTTGACACCATATTTATGAGAATAGCTTGACATTGCAGAATAACCTAAACAAATCTAAGATGCAGTAAATGACAGTAACTTTAAATTCAGTCAGCAGATGGACAGGAGCTTGAACCGTGTCCTCTGAATGTGTGTGTGAATATTGTAAATGTGTACTGTATGTGTGTTCCAGATTCAGTCCTTGTATCTTGCTGGTGTTTTCACTTGTCTTCCTGACCTTGTGAAGAATGCCTCTCTCTGATGTGTCTCAGGTAAGTCTGATTGTTTTGCAGTACCAGTTTCTGCAGGTGGACCAGATTCACTGACCTGCAGCTCGACACAGGAATCTGCAACAACATTGGGAGAAGCTGATGGGAACTCTTTCAGTCGTCCTGAGGGGGTGTTTTCTGTTTCTCCTATAGGTTCTTCCATCACGTCTCACGTTCTAGTATTGCTGGTAAATCACTGTCAACAATGTGAAATTCAATCTTGCATTTTTGATTTGAGTTTTGTTTCTAATCTCATTTGTAGATCTGTGCTGTGATGACATTGTCTTCAAGTTGGGCACTGGTGCTGAATGCAACGTTCTTGTTTTATTTTCAGTCCAGTTATTCTATTGACTTTTGTTGTGACAGTGTTGATGTTTGTCTAATATTCTGTTTTTCTGATTTCAACTTTTACAATGAAGAAATCTTCCTGCTCTGTCTTTTGTTCAACTGCATGAATTTTATTTTTATTTTTTTTTCTTCCTCATTCTGCTCTGATTGTTTTGTTTTACACATTTTTGGTAAAGTGATTTTGCTGTTACCGGATTTGCACACTTGGCCATAAGCAGGACATTGTTTGTGTTCATAACCACATCTGGAGAAGGACAGGAACTTGAACTGTGTCCTGTGAATGTGTGTTCTGTTTTCTCTTTCTTCTGTAGTTTCTTCCATCTGGCGTCTGGACTGTGAAGAATCGTGGCTGGTCATGATAGCAGGTTGCCCTCTCTGAATTCTCACCTTGTCCCACATGTATATGCTTGGTGGGCTCTTTGTCTGTCTGTCTGTCTGTCATAATAGCTGTTCTGCTTGAGTTGTCTTCTCTGCAGCTTGTCTTGAATCTGTATTTTGCTTTTTTTTTCTTTGAATGTTCAATATGTTTGGATTTTTCTTATTGGGCCATCCTTCCATGGTCCTTGTGTGTAGTAGCTGCATCTCTGAGTCATTTGCTGTTGCCTTTCGGAATTTAGCCACTGGTTTTCCCTCCTGCAGAACTGCTGCTCCGAGGCCTTCTGAGCTCTCATCTACAGATGGTGTAGCAGGTATTTTTACATCATAGATCTTTAGTGTGGGAGCATTTATCAGCAGAGATTTCAGGGTTTTTTTTATAGCTTTGTGCTCGACTTGCCACGGAGTGTCATGCTCAAGCAGTTTTCTGAGGGGTGCGTCGACTTCAGACAGGTTGGGAGTAAACTTGGAAAGGTACTGAATCATGCCCATTAATCTCATGAGTGCCTGCTTGTTTTCTGGTATAGGCATGTGTGTTACAGCTCTCGCTTTATCTTTATCTAGATTGAGACCTTCTGCAGAGAGAGCATATGGCCATGTACTGGATTTGTGATGATCTGATCTTGCACTTGTTTTTGTTGAGTTTCAGGTTCCACTGTCTTTCCCTTTTCAGCACTTGGACGAGTCTGCTGCCATGTTTCCTTGACCGTTTCACCCCAGACTAAGATATCGTTCGTAGCGTTGACGACACCTTCCAGGCCTTTAATAGTCTGCAGTTGATCTTTGAAATACTTCTGAATCTGAGGACACTCCAAAGGAATCTATCTTCCAATGGGTATGTTCAATGTGCAGAGCTTAGAGCTTTCATCATGACATTTGATTTTCCAAAATCCTCACCACTGTGACCATGCTGCTTACCCAGTTGTTCGGTTCATGCTGTTTGGTGATTTAGACCCCGTCATTTTGTGTAGCTCATCAATGATTGTTGTCTTTCAGGGCAATCGGGACTTTTCTTGGTGGATGAATCACTGGTGAGACCATGGGATCTACTTGAATGTGGTGATGTCCTGGTAGGAATCCAAGAACAGTGAACAGATCAATATCTTTCAGAATGTCATTTTACTTTGTGATTCCATGCACTCTTTTAACCACACCTAACATCTCCCATGTCTCACGTCCTAGTATTGCTGGTACATCACCGTCAACAATATGTGAAATTCAATTTAACATTTTTGGCTTTTGTGTTCACAGGTGAGTGGTAGCTTTCCCAGCAGTGACATGCAGTGGCCAGAATATGTGAGTACTTTGCTGAATTCTTCAAATTCTGTTTCTGGTCCCCAAATTCCTCCCAAATTCCTCCCGTACGCTTTCAGCTGGATCCTGAGCTCTCGTGAAGAACAAATGGCGAACATCGGGTAGGATCTTTCTTGACTCTCAGTAATCCCTGAACTTGTTTTTCAGCACATTTCTTGTTTCAGTTTCTTTCTCTCTGAATTGTATCATGTTGTAGAGCTTCACTGCATCTTCCCCAGCGATGTGCGGAAAGGTGGCGCATTGTACTTTTTCAGACTCCTCAACAATCCCGCTCTCTTTAAGAAACAGGTAAAACTTTTGCACCCACAGTCTCCTATTTTTGACGAGATGTACTAAAGGTGGCTGCAGCTGTGCCACTTGCTTGTGTTCTGTTTGGACCGTGTTGGGCTGCTGTGTCCTGCTTGTGTTTTGCATCTAAATGATGCTGCTGTGTCCTGGTTGAACAATATTTCGCTGCTGTGTCCTGCTTTTGTTTTTGCATCAAAATTGTTATGCTGCTGTGTTCTGCTTGAATCATGTTGGGCTGCAGTGTCCTGCTTTAACCATGTTTCAGTGCTGTTCTGTTTAATTATGCTGCTATTTCCTGCTTGAACGATGTTGGGCTGCTGTGTCTTGCTTGTTTTGCATATAAATGGTTACACTGCTGTGTTTTATATAAATTGTTTTGCTGCTTTGTTGTGCTTGAGCAGTGTTACAGTGCTGTTCATATATAAACCTTAAAACGTTTCTTCATGATATTTATTTATTCATTTATTTTCCTCACTGAATTGTAACATGTTGTAGACATTCGCTGCATCTTCCCCAGTGATGTGCAGAAAGGTGGCGCATTGGACTCGGTAAGAAACAGGTAAAACTTTTGCACCCACAGTCTCCGATTTTCGACGAGATTGCAAGCACAGTGCTGAAGGTGGCTGCAGCTGTGCAACTTGCTTGTGTTCTGCTTGAACCATGTTGGGCTGCTGTGTCCTGCTTGTTTTGCATGAAAATGATGCTGCTGTGTTCTGTATAATTAGTTTTGCTGCTTTGTTGTGCTTGAGTGGTGTTACAGTGCTGCTCATATTCATACCTAAACCTAAACCTTTTCTTCATTATTTGTTTCCATCATTTCTAATTTTCTCCATGTGCTGAGCTGCCCCCTGTTGTTTGCTGGTGCGAGTGCATTTGTGTTTGGCTGCTCTTTCCTAACCTGTCCTGTTGTAACCCTTCTAAAAAGTCTGTGATTTCTCCACCCCCCCGCCCCAATTTCCTGAGATGACTTTGTTTTCAGGTTGGACACTGGTGCTGAATGCAATGTTCTTGTTGTTTATTTGTGACAGTGTTTATGTTTGTCTAATTTTTTTTTTTTTTTCTGATTTCAACTGTTCCAGTGAAGAAATCTTCTTGGTCTGTATTTTGTTCAACTGCATGATTTTTGTTTTTTCTCATTCTGCTTTGATTGTTTTGTTTTACACATTTTTGGTAAAGGGATTTTCTGTTGCAGGATTTACACACTTGGCCAAAGGCAGGACATTGTTTCTGTTTCTGTTCATAACCACATCTGGAGCAGCTTGCTTCTGTTGCTTGTTCATTTTTAGCTTGTTTGGATTTGCTCTTCTGTTCAAACCCAACTGTTTGTTTTGTTTCTGTCGTTCTGTTTTGTATTTCATTGAGCACTTTTTTTTCACTTCACTTGATGTCCCTTCATTTGCACAGCAGATATTCATGGCCTTTGTCTATGTCTGATCTGTTTCTCTCAGCAACCTTGCCCACAATAGGTCTTCCCTAATACCACAAGCACTCCTGTCTCTGATTAACAAGTCATGCAACTCACTGAATTCATGGTCTTTCACCTTTTTCAGGTCTGTGGAAGAAGCCTCTCCGTATGCTTCTCTTGCATGTGCCTTAGGTAAGTCAGATTGTTTTGCAGTACCAGTTTCTGCAGGTGGACCAAATTCACTGACCTGCGGCTCGACACAGGAATCTACAACAACATTGGGTGATTCAGATGGACAGGAGCTTGAACCGTGTCCTCTGAATGTGTGTGAATATTCTAAATGTGTACTGTGTGTGTGTGTGTGTGTGTGTGTGTGTGTGTGTGTGTGTGTGTGTGTGTGTGTGTTCTGACTGAAAATAAAACAAGAACTTTGCATTCAGCACCAGTGCCCAACTTGAAGACACGTTTGTGTAATATTCTGTTTCTGATTTAAACTGTTAAGAAAATCTTCCTGCTCTGTCTTTTGTTTACCTGCATGATTTATTTTCCTTATTCTGCTCTGATTGTTTTGTTTTACACATTTTTGGTAAAGTTATTTTGATGTTACAGGATTTGAACACTTGTCCATAAGCAGGACATTGTTTCTGTTTCTGTTCACAACCACATCTGGAGAAGGACAGGAACTTGAACTGTGTTCTGTGAATGTTTGTTCTGTTTTCTGTTTCTTCTATAGGTTCTTCCGTCTGGACTGTGAAGAATCGTGGCTGATCATGATAGCAGGTTGCCCTCACTGAATTCTCACCTTGTCTCACATGTATATGCTTGGTGGGCTCTTTGTCTGTCTGTCTGTCATAATAGCTGTTCTGCTTAAGTTCTCTTCTCTGCAGCTTGTCTTGAATCTGTATTTGGCTTTTCTTCTTTGAATGTCCAGTATGTTTTGATTTTTCTCATTGGGCCATCCTTCCATGGTCCTTGTGTGTAGTAGCTGCATCTCTGGATCATCTGCTGTTGCCTTTCGGAATGTAATTTAGCCACTGGCTTTCTCTCCTGCAGAACTGCTGCTCCGAAGCCTTCTGAGCTCGCATCTACAGATGGTGTAGCAGGTATTTTACATCATAGAGCTTTAGTGTGGGAGCATTTATCAGCAGAGATTTCAGTTTTTCATAGCTTTGTGCTGGACTTGCCACGGAGTGTCATGCTCAAGCAGTTTTCTGAGAGGTGCGCCGACTTCAGACAGGTTGTGAATAAACTTGGAAAGGTACTGAATCATGCCCTTTAATCTCATGAGTGCTTGTTTTCTGGAGTAGGCATGTGTGTTACAGCTCTTACTTTCTCGATCTAGATTGAGACCACCTGTAGAGAGCATATGGCCATGTACTGGATTTGTGATGATCTGATCTTGCACTTGTTTTTGTTGAGTTTCAGGTTCCACTGTCTTTCCCTTTTCAGCACTTGGATGAGTCTGCCCTCATGTTTCCTTGACCGTTTCACCCCAGACTAAGATATCCTTCGTAATGTTGACGACACCTTCCAGGCCTTTAATAGTCTGCAATTGATCTTTGAAATACCTCTGAAGCTGAGGACACTCCAAAGGAATCTATCTTCCAATGGGTATGTTCAATGTGCAGAGCTTAGAGCTTTCATCATGACATTTGATTTTCCAAAATCCTCACCACTGTGACCATGCTGCTTACCCAGTCGTTGGGTTCATGCTGTTTAGTGATTTACACCCCTTCATTTTGTGTAGCTCATCAATGATTGTTGTCTTTCAGGGCAATCGGGACTTTTCTTGGTGGATGAATCACTGGTGAGACCATGGGATCTACTTGAATGTGGTGATGTCCTGGTAGGAATCCAAGAACAGTGAACAGATCAATATCTTTCAGAATGTCATTTTACTTTGTGATTCCATGCACTCTTTTAACCACACCTAACATCTCCCATGTCTCACGTCCTAGTGTTGCTGGTACATCACCGTCAACAATGTAAAATTCAATTTAACATTTTTGGCTTTTGTGTTCACAGGTGAGTGGTAGCTTTCCCATCGGTGACATGCAGTGGCCAGAATGTGTGAGTACTTTGCTGAATTCTGCAGTTTCTGGTTCCTGAATTCCTCCCATACGCTTTCAACTGGATCCTGAGCTCTCGTGAACAAATGGTGAACATCGGGTAGGTTCTTTCTTGACTCTCAGTAGTCCCTGTGCCTATTTTTCAGCACATTTCTTGTTTGTTTCTTTCTCTCTGAATTGTAACATGTTGTAGACTTTCACTGCATCTTCCCCAGCGACGTGCGGAAAGGTGGCGCATTGTACACCTCAACAATCCCCCTCTCGGTAAGAAACAGGTAAAACCTTTGCACCTAAAAATCCAGTTTTTGACTAGATTGCCTTGCAAGCACAGTGCTGAAGGTGGCTGCAGCTGTGCCACTTGCTTGTGTTCTGCTTGAATCGTGTTGGGCTGCTGTGTCCTGCTTGTTTTGTATGAAAATGATGATGCTGTGTTCTGTATAATTAGTTTTGCTGCTTTGTTGTGCTTGAGCTGTGTTACAGTGCTGTTCATATTCATACATAAACCTAAACCTTTTCTTCATTATTTTTATTTTTTCCTTCATTTCTTTTTTCCCCCCCATGTGCTGAGCTGCCCCCTGCTGTGTGCTGGTGCAGGTGCATTTGTGTTTGGCTGCTCTTTCCTACCCTGTCCTGCTGTAACATCTCCCATGTCTCACGTCCTAGTATTGCTGGTACATCACCATCAACAATATGTGAAATTCAATTTAGCATTTTTGGCTTTTGTGTTCACAGGTGAGTGGGAGCTTTCCCAGCAGTGACATGCAGTGGCCAGAATATGTGAGTACTTTGCTGAAACCTGCAGTTTCTGGTCCCTGAATTCCTCCCGTACACCTCAGTGCTTTCAGCTGGATCCTGAGCTCTCGTGAACAAATGGTGAACATCGGGTAGGTTCTTTCTTGACTCTCAGTAGTCCCTGTGCCTATTTTTCAGCACATTTCTTGTTTGTTTCTTTCTCTCTGAATTGTAACATGTTGTAGACCTTCGCTGCATCTTCCCCAGCGACGTGCGGAAAGGTGGCGCATTGGACTTTCAGACTCATCAACAATCCCACTCTCTGTAAGAAACAGGTAAAACTTTTGCACCCACGGTCTCCAGTTTTTTTTTTGCAAGATTGCCTTGCAAGCACAGTGCTAAAGGTGGCTGCAGCTGTGCCACTTGCTTGTGTTCTGCTTGAATCGTGTTGGGCTGCTGTGTCCTGCTTGAACGATATTTCATTGCTGTGCCGCTTTTTTGTCCTGCTTGATTGGTATTTCGCTACTTTGTCTTGCTTGTGTTTTTCATCAGAATTGTTACGCTGCTGTGTTCTGCTTTTACGATGTTGGGCTGCTTGTGTCCTGCATCAAAATGGTTACACTGCTGTGTTCTAAATAAATTGTTTTGCTGCTTTGTTGTGCTTGAGCTGTTACAGTGCTGTTCATATTCATACATAAACCTAAACCTCTTCTTCATAATTTTTTCTTTATTTATTTATTTTCCTCACTGAATTGTAACGTGTTGTAGAGCTTCACTGCATCTTCCCCAGCGATGTGCAGAAAGGTGGCGCATTGTACTCAACAATTCCACTGACGAGATTGTGCTTGCAAGGCAGTGATAAAGGTGGCTGCAGCTGTGCCACTTGCTTGTGTTCTGCCTAAAAATTGTTACGCTGCTGTGTCCTGTTTAATTATGCTGCTATTTCCTGCTTGAACAGTGTCACTTAACCTTGTTCTGTATAATAATTTTGCTGCGGTGTCCTGCATCAAAATTGTTACTCTGCTGTCTTCTGCTTGAACGATATTTCGCTGCCATGCCACTTGCTTGTGTTCCGCTTGAATCATATTGGGCTGCTGTGTCCTGCTTAAACGATATTTCACTGCTGTGTCCTGCTTTAACCATGTTACGCTGCTATTTCCTGTGTCCCTTAACCTTGTTCTGTATAATAATTTTGCTGCTGTGTTCTGCTTGAACGATGTTGGGCTGCTGTCCTGCTTGTGTTTTTCATCAACATTAATGCTGCTGTGTTCTGCTTGAACAATATTTCGCTAATGTGTTGTGCTTGAACCATGTTGGGCCGCTGTGTCTTGCTTGAATGGTGCTGGGCTGCTGTGTCCTGCTTGTTTTGCATGAAAATGATGCTGCTGTGTTCTGTATAATTAGTTTTGCTGCTTTGTTGTGCTTGAGCAGTGTTACGGTGCTGTTCATATTCATACATAAACCTAAACCTTTTTTTCATTATTTTTGTTTCCTTCATTTCTTCTTTTCCCCATGTGCTGAGCTGCCCCCTGCTGTCTGCTGGTGCGAGTGCATTTGTGTTTGGCTGCTCTTTCCTAACCTGTCCTGCTGTAACCCTTCTAAAAAGTCTGTGATTTCTCCACCCCCCCTGCCCCAATTTCCTGAGATGACTTTGTTTTCAGGTTGGACACTGGTGCTGAATGCAATGTTCTTGTTGTTTATTTCCAAATTTTCAGTCCAGTTATTCGTTTCACTTTTGTTGTGACCGTGTTGATGTTTGTCTAATATTCTGTTTTTCTGATTTTAACTGTTCCAGGGAAGAAATCTTCCTGCTCTGTCTTTTGATGTCCTTTTCTTTGCACAGCAGTTATTCATGGCCTTGATCAATGTCTGATCTGTTTCTCTCAGCAACCTTGCCCACAATAGGTCTTCCCCAATACCACAAACAGTCCTGTCTCTGATTAATGAGTCATGCAACTCACTGAATTCATGGTCTTTTGCCTTTTTCAGGTCTGTGGTGTACGCATCAGTGCTTTCAACAGGCCCGAGAAAAGCAGAGGGCTCCTCGAACATCACTGTCGGTTTTTCCCTCTGCTAACCAGTCCCTCAGTGTAAAGTATGGACTAAGGACGACTCAGTGGTACACTTTATTGTGTTTGGTTGACATGATTGATTGTTACCTGCGGATGCCTCTTTGGTACATAACATGGTTGACGTCCCCACACAATTTATTTTTTTCTTAATTTTTTTTCTTTCATATATAAGAATGAAAATAGCTTGACATTGCAGAATAACCTAAACAAATCTAAGATGCAGTAAATGACAGTAACTTTAAATTCAGTCAGCAGATGGACAGGAGCTTGAACCGTGTCCTCTGAATGTGTGTGTGAATATTGTAAATGTGTACTGTATGTGTGTTCCAGATTCAGTCTTTGTATCTTGCTGGTGTTTTCTTGTCTTCCTGACCTTGTGAAGAATGCCTCTCTCGGATGTGTCTCAGGTAAGTCTGATTGTTTTGCTGTACCAGTTTCTGCAGGTGGACCAGATTCACTGACCTGCGGCTCTACACCGGAATCTGCAACAACATTGGGAGAAGCTGATGGGAACTGTTTTTCAGTCGTCCTGAGGAGGTATTTTCTGTTTCTATAGGTTCTTCCATCTTTAAACCACACCTAACGTCTCACATGTCTCACGTCCTGGTATTGCTGGTACATCACTGTCAACAATGTGAAATTCAATCTTGCATTTTTGGCTTTTGTGTTCACAGGTGAATGGTAGCTTTCCCAGCGGTGACATGCAGTGGCCAGAATATTTAAGTACTTTGCTGAACCCAGCAGTTTCTGGTCCCCAAATTCCTCCCGTACGCCTGAGCTCTCGTGAAGAACAAATGGTGAACATCGGGTAGGTTCTTTCTTGAATCTCAGTAATCCCTGAACGTTTTTCAGCACATTTCTTGTTTCAGTTTGTTTCTCTCTGAATTGTAACATGTTGTAGACTTTCACTGCATCTTCCCCAGCGACGTGCGGAAAGGTGGCGCATTTTACTCCTCAACAATCCCACTCTCGGATTTTTAGGTGCAAAAGTTTTACCTGTTTCTTACCAATTTTTGACAAGATTGCCTTGCAAGCACAGTGCTGAAGGTGGCTGCAGCTGTTCTGCTTGAACAGTGTTGGGCTGCTGTGTACTGCTTGTGTTTTGCATGACCGTTCTGCTTGAACAGTGTCACTTAACCTTGTTCTGTATATTAATTGTGCTGCTTTGTTCTGCTTGAACGGTGTTTGGCTGCTGTCCTGCTTGTGTCCTGCATGAGAATTATGCTGCTGTGTCCTGCTTTAACGGTGCTGGGCTGCTGTCCTGCTTGTGTTTTGCATGAAAATGGTTCCGCTTCTGTGTTCTGTTTATTTATGCTGCTGTGTCCTGCTTGAACCATGTTGGGCTGCTGTGTCCTGCTTGTTTTGCATGAAAATTATGGTGCTGTGTTTTATATAATTAGTTTTGCTGCTTTGTTGTGCTTGAGCGGGGTTACAATACTGTTCATATTCATACATAAACCTAAACCTTTTCATTATTATTATTATTATTATTATTATTATTATCCTTCATTTCTTCTCTTCCCCCATGTGCTGAGCTGCCCCCTGCTGGTGCGAGTGCATTTGTGTTTGGCTGCTCTTTCCTACCCTGTCCTGCTGTAACCCTTCTAAAAAAGTCTGTGATTTCCCCCCCCCCAATTTCCTGAGATAACCTTGCATTCAGCACCAGTGTCCAACTTGAAAACAATGTTCTTGTTTATTTCAAGATTTTTAGTCCAGTTATTCTATTCACTTTTGTTGTGACAGTGTTGATGTTTGTCTAATATTCTGTTTTTCTGATTTCAACTGTTCCAATAAAGAAATCTTCATGCTCTGTCTTTTGATGTCCTTTTATTTGCACAGCAGATATTCATGAGGGACACATAAATGTCCTTTGTCAATGTCAGGATAAGTGTCTCGGGTAAGTCTGATTGTTTTGCAGTACCAGTTTCTGCAGGTGGACCAGATTCACTGACCTGCAGCTCGACACCGGAATCTGCAAAAACATTGGGTGATGCTGATGGAAACTCTTTCAGTCGTCCTGAGGGGGTGTTTTCTGTTTCTCCTATAGGTTCTTCCATCATGTCTCACGTTCTAGTATTGCTGGTTCATCACTGTCAACAATGTGAAATTCAATCTTGCATTTTTGATTTGAGTTTTGTTTCAAATCTGATTTGTAGATCTGTGCTGTGATGACATTGTCTTCAAGTTGGGCACTGGTGCTGAATGCAAAGTTCTTGATGTTTTATTTTCAGTCCAGTTATTCTTTTCACTTTTGTTGTGACAGTGTTGATGTTTGTCTAATATTCTGTTTGTTTTTTCTGATTTCAACTGTTCCAGTGAAGAAATCTTCCTGCTCTGCCTTTTTGTTCAACTGCATTATTTTTTTTTTTTCCTCATTCTGCTCTGATTGTTTTGTTATACACATTTTTGGTAAAGTGATTTTGCTGTTACAGGATTTGCACACTTGTCCATAAGCAGGATATTGTTTCTGTTTCTGTTAATAACCACATCTGGAGAAGGACAGGAACTTGAACTGTGTTCTGTGAATGTGTGTTCTGTTTTCTGTTTCTTCTATAGGTTCTTCCATCTGGCGTCTGGACTGTGAAGAATCGTGGCTGATCATGATAGCAGGTTGCCCTCTCTGAATTCTCACCTTGTCCCATATGTATATGCTTGGTGGGCTCTTTGTCTGTCTATCTTTGTCTTCACTGCAGCTTGTCTTGAATCTGTATTTGGCTTTTCTTCTTTGAATGTCCAGTATGTTTGGATTTTTCTCATTGGGCCATCCTTCCATGGTCCTTGTGTGTAGTAGCTGCATCTCTGGATCATTTGCTGTTGCCTTTCAGAATGTAATTTAGCCACTGGCTTTCCCTCCTGGAGAACTGCTGCTCTGAAGCCTTCTGAGCTCTCATCTACAGATGGTGTACCAGGTATTTTTTTACCTCATAGAGCTTTAGTGTGGGAGCATTTATCAGCAGAGATTTCAGTTTTTTTTATAGCTTTGTGCTCGACTTGCCACGGAGTGCCAAGGAGTTTCATGCTCGAGCATTTTTTTGAGAGGTGCGCCGACTTCATACAGGTTGGGTATAAACTTGGAAAGGTACTGAATCATGCCCATTAATCTCATGAGTGCCTGCTTGTTTTCTGGTGTAGGCATGTGTGTTACAGCTCTCACTTTATCTCTATCTAGATTGAGACCTTCTGTAGAGAGCATATGGCCATGTAGTGGATTTGTGATGATCTGATCTTGCATTTGTTTTTGTTGAGTTTCAGGTTCCACTGTCTTTCCCTTTTCAGCACTTGGATGAGTCTGCCGTCATGTTTCCTTGACCGTTTCACCCCAGACTAAGATCTCATTCGTAATGTTGACGACACCTTCCAGGCCTTTAATAGTCTGCAATTGACCTTTGGAATACCTCTGAAGCTGAGGATACCCCAAAAGAAGGTCAAAGGAATCTGTATCTTTCAATGGGTATGTTCAATGTGCAGAGCTTGGAACTTTCATGACGTTTGATTTTCCAAAATCCTCACCACTGTGACCATGCTGCTTACCCAGTCGTTCGGTTCATGCTGTTTGGTGATTTTTACACCCCTTCATTTTGTGTAGCTCATCAATGATTGTTGTCTTTCAGGGCAATCAGGACTTTTCTTGCTGGATGAATCACTGGTGAGACCATGGGATCTACTTGAATGTGGTGATGTCTTGGTAGGAATCCAAGAACAGTGAACAGATCAATGTCTTTCAGAATGTCATTTTACTTTGTGATTCCATGCACTCTTTTAACCACACCTAACATCTCCCATGTCTCACGTCCTAGTATTGCTGGTACATCACCGTCAACAATATGTGAAATTCAATTTAACATTTTTGGATTTGTGTTCACAGGTGAGTGGTAGCTTTCCCAATGGTGACATGCGGTGGCCAGAATATGTGAGTACTCTGCTGAATTCTTCAGTTTCTGGTCCCTGAATTCCTCCCGTACACTTTCAGCTGGATCCTGAGCTCTCATGAAGAATCAAATGGTGAACATCGGGTAGGTTCTTTCTTGACTCTCAGTAATCCCTGAACTTCTTTTTCAGCACATTTCTTGTTTCAGTTTCTTTCTCTCTGAATTGTAACATATTGTAGACCTGCACTGCATCTTCCCCAGTGGCGCATTGGACTTTTTCAGACTCCTCAACAATCCCACTTTTGGTAAGAAACGGGTAAAACTTTTGCACCCACAGTCTCCAGTTTTTTACAAGATTGCCTTGCAAGCACAGTGCTAAAGGTGGCTACAGCTGTGCCACTTGCTTGTGATCTGCTTGAACCGTGTTTGGCTGCTGTGTCCTGCTTGTGTTCTGCCTGAAAATTGTTACACTGCTGTGTCCTGCTTGATGGGTGTTGGGCTGCTGTGTCCTGCTTGAACGGTGTCACTTAACCTTGTTCTGTATAATAATTGTGCTGCTGTGTCCTGCTTGTGTTCTGCCTGAAAATGTTACGCTGTTGTGTCCTGCTTGATTTGTATTTCGCTGCTGTATTCTGCTTGTGTCCTGCAAAATTATGCTGCTGTCTTGCTTGAACGATATTTTGCCGCTGTGCCACTTTTGTGTCCTGCTTGAGCAGTGTTGGGCTGCTTTGTCCTGCTTGTGTTTTTCATCAAAATTGTTACGCTGCTGTGTTCTGCCTGACCGATGTCCATTAACTGTGTCCTGCTTGTGTTTTGCATGAAAATGGTGGTCATGCTGCTGTGTTCTGTATAAATTGTTTTGCTGCTTTGTTGTGCTTGAGCAGTGTTACGGTGCTGTTCATATTCATATATAAACCTAAACCTTTTCCTCATTATTTTTATTTTGTTTTTTATTTTTTTGTAAGAAACTGGTAAAATCAATTTTCGACGAGATTGCCTTGCCAACACTGTGCTAAAGGTGCCTGCTGCTGTGCTACTTGTTTGTGTTCTGCTTGGACCGTGTTGGGCTGCTGTGTCCTGCTTGTGTTCTGCATCAAACTTGTTACGCTGCTGTGTTCTGCTTGAACAGTGTCACTTGTTCTATATAATAATTTCGCTGCTGTCCTGCTTGTGTTTTTCATCAACATTATGCTGCTGTGTTCTGCTTGAACAATATTTCGCTAATGTGTTGTGCTTGAACCATGTTGGGCTGCTGTGTCTTGCTTAAACAGTGCTGGGCTGCTGTGTCCTGCTTGTGTTTTGCATGAAAATGGTTACGCTTCTGTGTTCTGCTTGAACAATATTTCGCTAATGTGTTGTGCTTGAACCGTGTTGGGCTGCTGAGTCCTGCCTGTTTTACATGAAACTTATGCTGCTGTGTCCTGTATAAATTGTTTTGCTGCTTTGTTGTGCTTGAGCAGTGTTACAATGCTGTTCATATTCATACATAAACCTAAACCTTTTCTTCATTATTTCTTCTTTTCTCCATGTGCTGAGCTGCCCCCTGCTGTCTGCTGGTGTGAGTGCATTTGTGTTTGGCTGCTCTTTCCTACCCTGTCCTGCTGTAACTCTTCAAAAAAGTCTGTTCATTTTTAGCTAGTTTGGATTTGCTCTTGTGTTCAAACCCAACTGTTTGTTTTGTTTCTGTCGTTCTGTTTTGTATTTCATTGAGCACTTTTTTTCACTTCACTTGATGTCCCTTCATTTGCACAGCAGATATTCATGGCCTTTGTCTATGTCTGATCTGTTTCTCTCAGCAACCTTGCCCACAATAGGTCTTCCCCAATACCACAAGCACTCCTGTCTCTGATTAACGAGTCATGCAACTCACTGAATTCATGGTCTTTTGCCGCCTTCAGGTCTGTGGTGTACGCATCAGTGCTTTCAACAGGCCAGAGAAAAGCTGAGGGCTCCTCGAACATCACTGCTAACCAGTCCCTCAGTGTAAAGTATGGACTAATGTGAAATTCAATCTTACATTTTTGAGTTTTGTTTCAAATCTGGTTTGTAGATCTGTGCTGTGATATTGTCTTCAAGTTGGGCACTGGTGCTGAATGCAAAGTTCTTGTTTTATTTTCAGTCCAGTTTTTCTATTCACTTTTTTTTTTGTTGTGACAGTGTTGATGTTTGTCTAATATTCTGTTTTTCTGATTTCAATTGTTCCAAAGAAGAAACCTTGCTGCTCTGCCTTTTTGTTCAACTGAATTTTTTTTTTTCCCCCTCATTCTACTTGGATTTCTTGTTGGTCACATTATTGATAAAGTGATTTTTGCTGTTACAGGATTTGCACACTCGTCCATAGGCAGGACATTGTTTCTGTTTCTGTTCATAACCACATCTGGAGAAGGACAGGAACTTGAACTGTGTTCTGTGAATGTGTGTTCTGTTTTCTGTTTCTTCTATAGGTTCTTCCATCTGGCGTCTGGACTGTGAAGAATCATGGCTGATCATAATAGCAGGTTGCCCTCACTGAATTCTCACCTTGTCCCACATGTATATGCCTGGTGGGCTCTTTGTCTGTCTGTCATAATAGCTGTTCTGCTGGAGTTGTCTTCTCTGCAGCTTGTCTTGAATCTGTATTTTGCTTTTTGATTCCACCCCTCCCATCCTAACCCTTTGTGGGGTTTTTTTCTCTCGTTTCCATGTGTTGAGATGCCCAGTTTCAACTGTTCCATCGGCAGACCTGGCTCTCTTCACCACTCTCCTGACCGATGTCCGGTTCTGGGGCCTCTAATGGAGTCATCCTCCCCTCACTGCATGGCTGTGCTTGTGACAGTGTACCTGCATGGACTTCATTTCACTCATGTTTTCATCTTTTTATGGCTTGACGGCACATTGGCCAGATTCCCTTAATTCCATGTTTTATTCCTGTTCTGCTTTTCATTGTGCTATCCGGTGTCGACCAGAGGAGGATGGGTTCCCTTTTTGAGTCTTGGTTTCTCTCAAGGTTTCTTCCTCTTGATCTGAGGGAGTTTTTCCTTGCCACTGTTGCCACTGGCTTGCTCAGAAGAGGCTTGGACCCGGATCTCTGTAAAGCTGCTGTGTGACCACATTTGTTGTGAAAGCGCTGTATAAATAAAATTCATTTGAATTGAATCCTGTATTCTGTGTGAGTTATTCTCCTCTATGCTGGTTGTGTAGTGTTATGCTACCATATTCTGGTTGAAAGAGTACTGGTACTGTATTCTATATCAAAATAATGATTCTAATGTTTTCTGAATGAAAGCGTTCTGCTACTCTGTTGTGAATGAACAGTTTCAGGCTACTGTGTTCTGTAAGACATCGTTACGCTACTCTATTCTGGTAGAACAGGGTTCTGTTACTGTGGTCTGTAGGAAAGTTCTGCTACTTCTCATACAGAATTCAGTAGCATAGCTCTGAATACGGGATACAACAGCACTGCGCTTCACATTCAACACAGAGCTTGTAGCGCCCCCTATGGATTCTATAAGAGGATTATTGTAGCCCATTTTTCAGATAACATGATTCACCTCCCTGAAATGTAATCCTAAAAATACTGTAAATATCAGAAATCAAACATTTCATACCCCACTGTATCTAGCTTAAAGTACCTGAAACAGAATTTCACACAGTTGAAAATAAAATGTTCATTTTCCCCACGTCCTCTAGTTTTGTATTTTTTTTTTTTGTTTTTTTTTGTTTTTTTTTTAGCTCTGGTTTTGACCCTCGCCTGTTTACTGGTTAAGAAAAACATGTTCACCTTGTGTGCTTTAGAAAGGACTGTACATCTGTTGAACAAAGACTTGAATGTTAGTCAAGGTCATTTTCCATCGTTTCCAGGTAAAAACCCGTTTTGGTTTGAAAACAACATTTGACCTTCAAAGCAAAAACGATGAGCCTGTTTTGTTGTCTTTTAAATGAAACACATCCAAATTCTCACACTTACTATATTTCTATTTAATTTAAGGCCATATTTCAGTTTATATTCCGCTCATTGCGCTCGGGTCTACAGCGGGAGCGGGGAACTGACGCGTATTGAAGCGTGGTTGTGAAATGCTGTTTCCATGCGGTTCTGCTTTGGAAGATCGAGACGTTATTCGACACAGAGCGTCGAGCGACCGTCCCTACTTTATAGTCTTTAATATCAGCTCTGTCTTCCTTATCTGAGCCAGTTGTTGTGATGCTTGTGCTCTCTGCTCCCTGTGTTACTGTACAGTACTCTGTCTCACTGACCGTTGTTTGCGTTTGTGTCGCAGGAACATGGCAACCGCGGAGGGACGAGCTCTCCAGACGCGTTGCAGGGAGGTCATCAAGCTTGACCCACAGATCCAGCTGCTGTTGTAAAGGCACTCAAGTCCATGGATGGAGACATCATCAGGGCTTCCAGCTCTTCAGTGTTCATATATTAGAAACCTCACCCAGGTACTTCCATTTCATGTAGTTATTGTTACACATTAGTTTATTAGATTGTGTTTACCCTCGTTTACTTTGTAAACATTCTGGAAATAAAGTAAAATTATTAATGAACAATGATGTTGTAACAACTGTTTCTGAAATACATGAATCAGGGTGACTCATGAGTTGATGAAAGACAAGATGAAAATGATCAATTTTATTAAACAGTTGTATGAATTTCCTGTTTACAGAGAAATAAGGGCTTAAGGGTTAAATACACACAAAAAGTATCAAAATGGTTATCATTGTTTAAAATGATGGATAAACATGATTTAGAGTATTAATAAGTGGAAAATTTAGTAGAGCTAATTGCTGTACATGGTATATAATAAACAATACTAGAAATGCTAAGATTAGTATACAAACTCCAATCAGTGCGACAATCTTATTGTAACAATAATGCACAACAAAAAGTACAGCAACAGATTTGGATAAATATAATACAGAAAAATATATAATAGACTATGAAGTGACTTGAGAGACGTGCAGCTCTTACTCCAGTGTGAATTGTTGTCATTAGTCTGGAACACTGGCACTGTGGAGAGTAATTAATGTTATTACAGGAAAAATGTGGTTATTGTTTTGTGGGCTACTTCTTCAGCACAGTGTGATGTACAGTTGAAACTACAAGTTTACACACACTATATAAAAAAACATGCATTTTGTTTCACTGTCTGACATGAATTTAGAATAAAATTTACCTGTTTTAGATCAATTAGGATTTTCAAAATGATAGGATTGAGGTCAGGGTTTTTTTTGACGATTGGGTTTTTGATAGAAGAAGCAGAGGGCAGGCAGACAGAGAGAGAAAAGAGGGAGGGGGTAAAACTAAACCAGTGTCTCAGTGTGTCTCAGTTGCTGCCGATCCTGACTTCGACGCCGCCCCGCCAAGAAGACCAGCACCAGCGGGAAACCAGAACCAGCCTGAAGCAGCACCCGAACAAGCGGCAGTGAGGCCACATGTCCCACCCCGTTGGGTCCCTATGCCGATGTGCAACAGGAGCTCGAGGAGCTGGCTGCTGGACAAAGGGAGGCCAGATCACGCACATCGCCAGTAGCCTCCCATAC
This sequence comes from Salminus brasiliensis, assembly GCF_030463535.1. NCBI lineage: Eukaryota > Metazoa > Chordata > Actinopteri > Characiformes > Bryconidae > Salminus > Salminus brasiliensis. The sequence continues at coordinate 15,944,274 of NC_132892.1, forward strand.
CAGAAACCGTGATCCAGAAAGAGAACCTAACTTCAGCACACCCTTCAAGGGTCCGCCTGACCAAGGGGAAGTCTTCACTGCAGTCCAAGCCCTGAGCGGCTCTTTCTCTATGGTAGAGGTGGCTGGACCAGAGGGTCCCCTCTTAATACAGCGATACTGGACTGAAAAGGACATGATGGAAACTGCCTCTGGCCTGTCTGACCCCCAACAAGTAGGAGGACGCAAGTTTGAAAAGAAATTTGAGGACTTTGTCATGCCACCCGACCTCGAATGAGAGAAAACGCGTTCTGTTCCGAAAATTGGGCTCCAGCTACTGCAAGGTTGATCAAGGCTGGCCGGATAGAGATGTACGCCTGGCTGATCCCACCTACAACCCCGGAGCTAACGTTCAGCCGGACCCCAATGCCCCTTATCTGAACATAAGAGATTTAAGAACTCGATTGGAAGCTGCCTTTGCCCTGCATGTGAACACTGGGAAAATAGCAGCATGTAAGCAGGAAGACTGAGAGACTGCTCAGGTTTATCTGGTCCGCCTGACAAAAGTTCACACGGACTTTAGCAGACCAAAAGCACCTGTGACGAGAGCAAATAATCCAGAAGATGTGATTCCATGGGAAGCACACCTGCACAACAGCTTCCTGATGGGACTGAGATCTGAGCTCTCCAATGCTATCAAGCAGCATTGCGTGGGGTATGCCAGACAGCCCCTCACCTCCATAGAGGATCATGCCAAGCATCATGGAAACCTCCTTAACACCCAAGCAAAGACGAAAGAGAAAAAGCAGACAGACACGTTGGATCAAGCCATGTTATCGATGGTACAGCAAGTTGCAGCCCTCCCCACTAACGCTCCACGTTTCTCTCTCTGTCTGCCTGCTGAGGGGTCGAGGATTTGCAGGCAATGGGCCAGCTTTCCAGCCAAACCAACCAAATGTGGATCAGGGTGAATCATGGGTGAATCGATGCTACAGTTGTGGCAAGCAAGGACATTTTGCCAGGGATTGTTCCGAGCAGTATGTCCAGGAGGAGGGAAAACCAGCAGCAGCGCATCAGGAGCAGTGAGGGCGGCGGAGGGGCAGGACGGTGGAACGGGATCCACTGACACAGCAAAAAGGGAAGTGCCTTCTTCTCCCTATCTTTCATTAGTGCAACAGCTTACAACATGCCCACTAAGTATGCAAACATTTACTTTGATTGTAGAAGGAAGGAGTTTGAAATTTTTGGTAGATAGCGGGGCGGGCCACTCAGTGATTAGGACTAATGAGCTTCATTGTGACACGCAAAAGGGAAAATCTCAAGCATTAATAGAGGTAGGGGGAGAAGTGGTCAGAGAAAAGGTGTCTGTGCCCCTCCAATGTTCTTTAGATGGGGGAACTTTTTTCGCATTGTTTCCTGATGTCTTCTGTTTGTCCTGTAAATTTACTGGCCAGAGATTTGATGTGTAAACTAGGGTGTATCCTAATCAGCTCCCCTGAGGGAGTAGCTGTGGATTTTTCAGAACAACCATGCATGGTACAGGTAGCATCAGGGGTTCCAGGGTATGCTTACATGTGGCGCAGTGTTGATGAGCAGGGGGAGATTATCAGAGGCAGAGAGGGTGGTGTCTAATCCTTTGCAGTGGAAAAAGAGTGATTTACATTGCACTTTACACATAAGCCAAGGCCCTGATCATGATTATGAAAAACATTTTTTTCACATCAGGAACAGAGCCTTTGTCAACAACAGCACTGATATGGAATGATAAGATGGCAGCTGCCCTAGTCTCACCAACAAAACAGCAGGATGCGTTGTTCACAGTCGAAAACTCCTACCCCCACATCTCCCTGGCCAGATTTAAACACACCCTCCCGTGGCGAGATATCGGGCCATGGGCCTTGAGGGTGGCCAGGGCTAATGATTGAGCCAATACCGAGCGCCCCAATGTGCAGTATAGCGCTTCCACAAAGACGTGGAAGTGCCCCTTTCAGTACAGGCTGAGAGCAGAGCGAACAGTGGAGCTGTTTGGCTCACCTCCACTGATTCAGGCTGCCACACTCCCAGAAGAGGAGGAACTGGAGCTTGCTTCGCTTCCCTCTCAGCTGTGGGCTTCTAGTGAGCATGATATGGGATTGATTAAAGACTGTGAACCAGTATCCATTACACCAAAATCCACATATATGCCCAGACAAGCTCAGTACCCCTTGAAACCTGAAGCAGTTGACTGTATTAGACCTGTGTTTCAAGCTTTGCTAGAGGCAGGGGTCATAGTGCCATACTCCAGCTTCACCAGTTAGGACACCAATTTTACCAGTCAAGAAACCGGCTGGAATGTGGAGGTTTGTTCAGGACCTGCAGGCAGTAAATGCTGCGGTTCAGGCTCGAGCACCTGAAGTACCAAACCCCCATACTATTTTGTCTCAAATTCCTACAGACCACACCAATTACACAGTGGTAGATTTAGCGAATGCATTCTTCAGTGTACCAATCCATCCAGATAGCAGGTTCTGGTTTCGCCTTCTCCTTTGAGGGAAACGTCTTCGCAGACCATGTGGCCAAATGCACAGCTCACGCAGCGCCTGTCGCCGCCGCACAACTTCCTGTAACAGACAAAGAGAAACCCACCCTGTCAGTAATTCAATCTACTGCCACTGCAGCAAAAAAGCTCAGTGGACCAAATCAGGGTGTGTCAAACAAAACAATGTGTGGATACACATTACAACAAAACTTAATGCGGTTAAATGCCTCCCCCTGGTTCTCTGGCAAAGCAGAACCAGGCCACAAAAAAAGAACTGGTCTCGGTGCCTTTGAGATAGTGTTTGGCAGGCCTCCCAGTTCGGGATTAGGTCCACCCCCACTGGATAACCAGTTACCCCTCTCTCACAGTGTTTTGCGTCTCTTTGTACGAGGCGCTTCTGTCTGTGTCTAAGCAGGTGAAAGCAGTGCTGCCGCAACCAGCTGACCAGCCCTTCCATGACCACAAGACAGGTGATTGGGTGCTGATACGGGACCTCTGCAGCCAAGATGGCCATCAAAGAGACACTGTATATCCTAACTGCTAAACATGATTCTGATGACTCTGATGAAATTTAATTTAGACACCATGGGAAGAATGTCTTTTGGCAATATGTGAATTTGGAACTATGAGAATAGAGTCAAAAATGACCTCTAAGTTTCTCACTGTTTTATCAGGTATAGCTAAGTGAGCATCTGTGTTTACCACAGTATTATCATTTATATCTTTATCTATATTAGGACCATGTAGAAGGACCTCTGTTTTATCAGAATTAAGTAAAAGAAAATTGAGTCATCCAGTTTTTAGTTTCTTTAATACAGTCTGTTATTCGGCTGAGACACAGGTCCTCGTTAGGTTTAGCTGATATGTAAATTTGGGTATCAGCATAACAGTGAAAGATAATACCGTGTTTAAGGATTCTTTTACACAGCGGTAAAATCTAAAGAGTATTGAACTCATTTAAAGCTATATATTCATCAGGTTTAACCCATGTCTCCACGAGACATAGTGCATTAAGTCGATTGTCAGTAATAATGTAATTTACAATAACTGATTTAGGTGCTAGCAATCTTATATTTTACACTTCTAATTTAATGCAGTAGTTGCTGTTGCTCTGATGGACAGACAGGTTTGTATTAATTCTAATGAGGTTGTTAAAACAGTTTTTCTGGCTTTTTGGATTATAAGTTACACAGGGGACAGACACAGTCTCAATATTGAATTGTTTATTTAGCACTGTTATGAGGAAAAGACATGGAAATAGTACATGCTGAAATACAAGCAGAAAAATGGCAGGCTGAATTATTAAAATGGTATAGATCACTTACCTGGCTGGTGTGACTGGGTAGAGCCAGGTATACTGAGCATCTCCGTATACTACAGTTCCCTGTGTCCGTTAACCCCTGGACCTACAACCTTTATCTAAGGTGAAATCATTGTTTTCTAGTTCTGGCTGTGGAAGTGGGTAGAATGCTTACGAAGCGGTAAATGACTAAACAGATATTGAACGCCGGCTTCACAGTACTGTGAACTTTAAACAATGAACTTTTTAAAACTAGTAATAGTACAAAGGTCATTGTACATTCAGTGTTAAAATAATGACCTCCTTGGGACATTAAGGTGTATGATGTTCCTGGGACTATATAATATACTAATAATGTGATCACACAGCTTAACTGCTAATGCTATTATTAAACACACTGTACTACTGTACTTTCTACAAAGCTCATTGTCAAATCACTTCTTCAAATAAATCATGAGTCAAAATTGGTGTATGATGTCCCTATGTTAAGACTGAATGATGTTCCTGGGACTATATAATGTGCTAATACTGTGGTCAGTTTTTTCGAGGGAGCGAACGTTGGCTGCAACAGGCTAGGTAGTGGTGGGCACGCAGCCCTAGCCTTTAGCCTAGCATGTAGCCCACCTCTCTTGCCCCGTTTCCGCCTTGGACACTCTGTCCATCCGCTGTGTTGTCTTCCTGAGGCCGGTGCTGCTGTACCTTGCTGGCTGGTTTCGGCGGTGTCCTAGTGCAAAAGAAAATGGAAATCAGAAAGGCTTAAGGTAAGTTCATGATGAACTTTACCAAACTCCAGGAGCGCCTCTCAACTGTAACTAGCGTTCCGGAGGAGAACTGTACGTGTAAAATAAAAGTTAAAATCAATAATAAATAGCGTCAGTTGCCAGAGGAACACACAAAGACGTCTGCCATGGTGGGAATCATCTTGGAGTTGAGGATGCAGTGCTTTGTGGGAACAGTGGTTTCTATGCAGGTGCTGATGTAGCTGGTTACTCCAGAGGCATAGTCTTCTAAGTCAGCAGTACAGCAGCAGTTCTGAACACATCCCAGTTTGCACTGTCAAAGTAGTCCTGAAGCACCAGGTCAGTTTCTTCATTCCACACAAGCTCACGTGATAATGATATTGGGGGAGGACAGTCCTCAGGTTGCTGTGGTTAAAACTGCCGACGACAATGAACACCACGTCCGGATATGCGGTATCTTGTTTGCTGATTGCGTCATGCAGCAGCCCCAGCACCGCCGCTGAGTTCGCACGTGACTGAATGTAAACAGCCAGGATAAACACAGCGCTTCTTTGTGTCTGAATACGACCTGTTGTTTACAAAGACGCAGACGCTGCCGCCCCCTGTTCTTCCCGGGTGTTGCCATGTGGTCTTTGGGGTGGACGGAGTGCGTTTATGCCCTCCCACAGGCCACAGATTGGAGCTAGGTGCTTGGGAATTTGATCATTATCAGATGTTTGTAAGACCTCCTGCATCCTTGATTTGCAAAACTTCATGGCTCATCCTTCTTGGCAATGTTGAGGGTATGTTTGTTTGTGTAGGAGTGAATGTAAGTGTCAAAGAGAAACAAAGAAGAAGAGACAGAAAGATGTTTATATACACTGAGCCTTAAGCTGATGTTTAGAGATATATCTGTGAAGATTTTGCCGCTGTGATTTGGCATAGCCTGATGAGTATGATCCTGCAGCGAGAAAAGAGTATATACTCTTCCATTTCTTCTCCAAAGCTGTCAGGAAAAATAAAAGGAAAAATATGTCAATTTAAGCACACATTAAAAATAAAATAATCTATAAGCTGTGAAAAGACAAGAAAAAATACATTCACTGGCCTGACGGTGGCGCTGCAGCAAAGCTTTAAATGTTTTTATTCAATAACGTCTGACCTGTAAGTCCTACACTCAAAATGATTTATGGCTGATTCCTTGATGCCTTCCTACTTCTGCTAACTAGTCCAAGATTTTCTTTTTACCACTCCTCACATATTTGGTATTAAAATACTTGCAATGGTCTTAATAACTAATAATTATTAAAAAAAGTAAGCCTGGAATCTTTTGAACGCTTGAGCCTATTTAAACAAAATCTGTTCAGCACGTGATTTTAAGGTGTCATGTCAAGTTTAGTTTCAGATCCAATACGATACATAAACTTATTAATAAATACACAATATCTGTCCAATACCATTGTTAAATAAATAAACTGTATGTCTCAACATGTGGGAGAAATTAAAGGCATCAGCTAACCTCACTAACTTTGTAAAATAAAATATAACAAATTATCACAGATATACATTTATTGAATTGCTATTTATTTTATTACTAAAATAAGAAATGATTGTGCAGGACTTTGGCACAGAATTTGCCTTACAATGATGAAGTATTAACAGGAGAACAGATTTTGTAATTTTCAAAAGATACTAGGCTATTCTAATATGTCTTTATATGAGATATGACTATTAACTAAATGTTATGTAGTTATGTAGATATAATAGATTATATAGAACATATAGATTTGTTATTCATGTATTTAGCAGTGTTGGCTCAGGACTTTTATTCTGAAATGTGAAGTCCAGTGAGACCAAAGGGAAGCAAGCATTGCTAATATCGGGACCAATATCCAATCCTAATATCTGATGGGTGCATCACTAGTCTCATCGGGCCTGTTGTGCTGGTTCTTTAGGTCTCATCGGGCCTGTTGTGCTGGTTCTTTAGTTCTCATTGGGCCTGTTGTGCTGGTTCTTTAGGTCTCATTGGGCCTGTTGTGGTTGTGGCAAATCTTACAACTTAGGCCTACTTAAAGCCATAGCTGACACCCATATGACTCCAGTGTTGAGACAAATTGCATGTTTTTTTCATGGTAATTCCTACTCCATCCACTATGTGGCAGTATATTGGAAATAGGCCAGGTTACAAGCCAAAAGGAGAGGATCATTCAGTAGCAAAGAGGTTTAGCTGAGTCTCACTTCAGGCCTCATTGTAATGAAGACTGAATGAAGGAACTTTGGTTCAAATACTCATTGTAAGTTTGCAATCCTTTAATTCTTTATATATTCTGTCAATGTTTGTGTATGTTTAATGCATGAGGTTGGGTGCTGTTGTGCTTTTGCAGAAAGCTTCTCTTTTCTTGTTGTTTGTTTGTTTCTCTATTTGCGCTCCTTACAGCTAACTTGCTCTTCATATGGACATTGGGATTAGCCTGTTGTGCTTGTTTTTAGGGTCTCATTGGGCCTGTTTTCATGTTCCTAAATTCTCATTTGTCATGTGCTTATGGTCTCATCGGGCCTGTTGTTCTGGTGCTTTAGGTCTCATTGGGCCTGTTGTGCTGGTTTTTTAGGTCTCATCGGGCCTGTTGTGCTGGTTCTTTAGGTCTAATTGGGCCTGTAGTGCTGGTTCTTTAGGTCTCATTGGGCCTGTTGTGGTTGTGGCATAAAACAAATCCTCCAACTTAGGCCTACTTGAAGCCATACCTGACACCCATTCCCATCTATTCTAAGGGTAGTAGTATATTTCAGATGTGTCTCTGTACACTACAACTGACTTTGGATTTGTATGCTATCTGGATGTTTCATTGGAAGAATATTACATTACAAATTGTGAAAATCAGCATATTTTATGTATATATTTATTATTGTTATATATTGTTTTTATTTAAAGTGCTAAAAGTCCTTGCCAAACTTGACTGAGCTATCCAAACTCAAGTGGAAATGTGCTTGTATGTACAAACGAACATTTTTTTTGGCTCATTAGTAAGACAGCCCGATTCACCTTGGTGAAGTTTATATTGCTAGCATTTTCTGAGGAGACCCTGAAAGCTGTTTATCATGAAATTCATGTGTCATACTGTCATGTGTGTCTCTTGTATGATCTTTGTTCTTTGAAATGCAGCTTTTCCTAGTCTTAGAAATATGTGGAAATGGTACCACCAGTGAAAGTGGTGAGATTTGGTATGGGGGGTGAGATTAGGCGCAGCAGTGTTAACTGTTTACGAGCTCTCATTTTGCTTGTTAATCATTTCTTTGTATTCTTTAATATTAGCTTTGGCTTGTTTCTTAGCCAGTGTCAATCCTTGCGCTATCTACTATGTGTGTTACTTTACATTACTTTGCTTTACTAACCTGTGTTTTTTCTCAAGAAACATGATGGCCGTGGAGAGACACTGTTAGGAAGAAGACAGACGCCAGAATCGAGGGAGCAAGCCGCTCAGCTGACTTTTTGTGCTCCACTGCTGATTGCAGGTTTGACGTCCGGTCCTCTACCACCTAGAAAGGCTTCACCTGTGCTGCCTGGAATCTGTCTTGCTTTACGGTAACATTGAGAAGGTGCTACTCTAGGGATTATTGTCCCTACCCAGTCCCACAGGTAAGTCAGGTAAGTATTGATTTACTCTATTCAAATAACTTGTTCTGCCATTTCTCTACTTGTATTAAAGTAATATTAGTATCTCTTGCTCATATTTCAAACCCTGCAGTATCGAGATGATGTCTGTGTTTGTAATCATAGATGTCAGAAAATGAGTTATAACAATCTTAGGAACAAAAGGAAACATATGTATCAATTCTTATGAGAACCAGTGATATTAAATTTGGGTTGTACAATCTCTGGCAACTAAAGCAGTCCTTGTCAATTATGTTATTACTGATTACCACCTTAGTTCACTATGTCTAATGAGTTTGTAACCCTGAATGAATCCACTGTCCCAGGTTTTAGATGTTACAGTTACCCACACAGGTCTGATTTTGGTGGTGGTGTAGATGCAATTTATGGTACATTTCTGATGAAAAGCTAGATTTTGTCTGTTCCATCTACAACACTGTTTAGCTGTCTTTCTGTCCCTCTTCAATTTTGTCTGTCCATGTGCAACTCTGAGGCTGGCTGGCTGTCCATCTGACTATGAAACAACAATTCTGGCTAGCTCTCTATCCAAGAGAAACTGAGTTGTGTTCTTTTGTTTGTTTGTTTGTTTGTTTGTTTGTTTGTTTTGCATATTCAGTTTCTTGATATATAGACTTTCTTTTTTCTCATCCAGGTTTTCAGGAGCCCATGATCCCATCCCTCTATGAAGGTGGATTTGGCCCAGTCATCTGCAAATGTGTGTGGTTGTCTCCATCTGGAACTGTGGCTGGTGTGATTCAGTGTGATTCAGGTGGGTGATCATTCAGTTTCTATACATGTATTGACTGATATATTTTTTTAATCATACAGTTTCCCAGGATCCCATGACTGACTCCCTCTCTGAAGGTGGAAACGACTAACAAAGGTCATTCCATCTGCATCTCCATTTTCAACTATATATAGCTAAATACAGCTATGCAGTGTGTGCAGAATTATTAGACCGGTTGTATTTAAGAGGATTCTCTTGAACAACAACTATGTTCTCAATCAACCCAAAAGACTCATAAATATCAAAGCTTAATATTTTTGGAAGTTGGAGTGTTTTTTTTTTTTTTGTTTTTAGATTTGGGAGATCTTGGGAGGATATCTGTTTGTGCAGGTAACTATTACTGTGCAGAATTATTAGGCAACTTAATAAAAAAACAAATATATACCCATCTCACTTGTTTTTAACCAGGTAAACCAATATAACAACACACAATTTAGAAATAAACATTTCTGACATTCAAAAACAAAACCAAAAACAAATCAGTGACCAATATAGCCACCTTTCTTTACAATGACACTCAAAAGTCTTCCATCTATAGATACTGTCAGTTGCTTGATCTGTTTACGATCAACATTGCGTGCAGCAGACACCACAGCCTCCCAGACACTGTTCAGAGAGGTGTACTGTTTTCTCTCCCTGTAGATCTCACATTTTATGAGGGACCACAGGTTCTCTATGGGGTTCAGATCAGGATGACTGAAGCCGTGGATGACTCCTGAGGTGCGTGCGCTACTGAGGACCCGCGACTCGGCCTTCAGAGTGGGTGACGAGGCGGCCCTGAGGAAAGCAAGAGCCAAATTGTCACGAGCCATCCGAGAGGCAAAGCACACACCCCCAGAGAATCCACAGCCACTTCAAGGACACGGGTGACACGCGGCGCATGTGGCAGGGCATCCAGGAAATCACAAACTACAGGGCAATGCCACCGTCCTGTGACAGTGATGCCTTCCTCCCCGATGTCCTGAATGACTTTAATGCACGGTTTGAGGCACAGAACAACACGTTGGTGAGAAAGATCACGCCCAAGCCGGACGAGCAGGTGTTGTGCCTGACTGCAGTGGACGTGAGGAAAACTCTGCGCAGAGTCAACCCATGGAAAGCTGCAGGACCAGACAACATCCCCGGCAGAGTGCTCTGAGAGTGTGCAGACCAGTTGACAGATGTTCTCACGGACATCTTCAACGTGTCCTTGCGCAGCTCCACTGTCCCAACGTGCCTCAAGACCACCACCATCGTCCCCGTGCCGAAGAAGACTCTGCAACAGCTTCTTCCCCCAAGCCATCAGACTTCTCAACTCAACTTCTGAACTGATGTCTTTTCTGTTACATGCACATTCTCTCTCTCTCCCCAACCATTTACCCCAGATAAAAGGGGAAGCATTTTTGCACAAAGCATTTGCACTAATAACTTACTACCTCACTGGACTCTATTTATTACACATTGCACAAATTTGCACACTACTGGCAATTATTTATTATTCTCTGTCTGCACTTGTGTTTTGTATGCACTGTCTATGTTGCACCATGGTCCTGGAGGAACGTTGTTTCGTTTCACTGTGTACTCTGTATGTAGTTGAAATTACAATAAAACCCACTTGACTTGACTTGAGGTGAACAAGGGGGCCATGTCATCATTTTTTCTTCTTTTAGACCCTTACTGGCCAGCCATGCTGTGGAGTATTTGGATGCATGTGATGGAGCCATTGTCCTGCATGAAAATCATGTTTTTCTTGAACGACTTCTTTCTGTACCACTGCTTGAAGGTGTCTTCCAGAAACTGACAGTAGGTCTGGGAGTTGAGCTTCACTCCATCCTCAACCCGAAAAGGTCCCACAAGTTCATCTTTGATGATACCAGCCCATGGCCAGATGGATCCAGCCTCGGGCCCATGCATCTGGCCCATCAAGAGTCACTCGCATTTCATCAGTCCATAAAAACTTGAAAATAAATAAATAAATAAAAATCAGTCTTTCAGCCTTCCTTACCTTGGCCATGTCCCCGAGTTTCGCACATCTTGTGCTTTTTGATACTCCAGTAACGTTGCAGCTCTGAAATATGGCAAAACTGGTGGCAAATGGCATCTTGGCAGCTTCACGCTTGATTTCTCAATTCATGGGCAGTTATTTTGCGCCTTTTTTTTTAACACATTTCTTGCGACCCTGTTGGCTGTTTGCCATGAAACGCTTGATTGTTCGGTGATCGCGCTTCAAATGTTTGGCAATTTCAAGACTGCTGCATCCCTCTGCAAGACATCTCAATTTTTGACTTTTCAGAGTCTGTCAAATCTCTCTTCTGACCCATTTTGCCAAAGGAAAGGAAGTTGTCTAATAATTAAGCACACCTTATATAGGGTGTTGATGTCATTAGACCACACCCCTTCTCAGAGATGCACATCACCTGATTTATTTGATTGGTAGTTGGCTTTCAAGCCTATAGAGCTTGGAGTAGGACAACATGTATAAAAAGGATGATGTGATCAAAATACTCATTTGCTTAATAATTCTGCACACAGTGTATTCTGTCCATCTTCAACTGTGTGAGGCTGACTGTTTGTAAACAGCTTTGATACAGGTAAGTGATCATTCAGTTTCTATACTGTATTGACTTTTTTCTCTTTTTTGTCGTACAGTTTCCCAGGATCCCATTACCGACTCCCTCACTGAAGGTGGTCTAACCAAGGTCTTTACATCTGCATCTCCATTTAAAACTGCTGGCTGGTATTCTGTCCATCTTCAACTGTGTGAGGCTGACTGTTCGCAAACAGCTGTGATACAGGTAAGTGATCATTCAGTACATGTACTGACTTTTTTTTCTTTTTTGTCGTACAGTTTCCCAGGATCCCATTTCCGACTCCCTCTCTGAAGGTGGACTATCAAGGGTCTAGGGTCTGACTGTTCGTAAACAGCTGTGATACTGGTAAGTGATCATTCAGTTTCTCTACATGTATTGACTTTTTTTTCTTTTTTGTTGTGCAGTTTCCCAGGATCCCGTGACCGACTCCCTCTCTGAAGGTGGAAACGACTAACAAGGATTTTTCCATCTGCATCTCCATCCTCTACTATGACTGGCTGGCTGGTATTCTGTCCATCTTCAATTACGTGAGGCTGACTGTCCGTAAACAGCTGTTATACAGGTAAGTGATCATTCAGTTTCTATACACGTATTGACTTTTTTTTCTTTTTAGTAATGCAGTTTCCCAGGATTCTATTACCGACTCCCTCTCTGAAGGTGGACTATCAAGGGTCTAGGGTCTGACCGTTTGTGAACAGCTTTGATACAGGTAAGTGATTATTCAGGTTCTATACATGTATTGACTTTTTCTTCTTTTTTGTCGTACAGTTTCCCAGGATCCCGTGACCGACTCCATCTCTGAAGGTGGAAACGACTAACAAGGATTTTTCCATCTGCATCTCCATTCCCTACTATGACTGGCTGGCTGGTATTCTGTCCACCTTCAACTGTGTGAGGCTGACTGTTTGTAAACAGCTGTTATACAGGTAAGTGATCATTCAGTTTCTGTACACGTATTGACTCTTTTTTTTTTTTTTTTTTTTTTTTTTTTGTCGTACAATTTCCCAGGATCCCGTGAAGGTGGAAACGACTAACAAGGATTTCTCCATCTGCATCTCTATTCTCTACTATGACTGGCTGGCAGGTATTCTGTCCATCTTGAACTGTGTGAGTCTGACTGTTCGTAATAGCTTTGATACAGGTAAGTGATCGTTCAGTTTCTATACATGTATTGACATTTTTTTTTTCTTTTTTGTCATACAATTTCCCAGGATTCCATTATCAACTCCCTCTATGAAGTTGGACAATCAAGGGTCTAGGGTCTGACTGTTCGTAAACAGCTTTGATACAAGTAAGTGATTATTCCGTTTCTATACACGTATTGACTTTTTTTCTTTCTTGTCATACAATTTCCCAGGATCCCATTACCGACTCCCTCTATGAACGTGGACTATCAAGGGTCTAGGGTCTGACTGTTCGTAAACAGCTGTGATACTGGTAAGTGATCATTCAGTACATGTATTGACTTTTTTTTTCGTTTTTGTCGTACAGTTTCCCAGGATCCCATGACCGACTCCCTCTCTGAAGGTGGAAACGACTAACAAGGATTTTTCCATCTGCATCTCCATTCTCTACTATGACTGGCTCGCTGGTATTCTGTCCATCTTCAACTGTGTGAGGCTGACTGTTCATAAGTAGCTGTGATACAGGTAAGTGATTATTCAGTTTCTATACATGTATTGACTTTTTTTTCTTTTTTATCATACAATTTCCCAGGATCCCGTGACCGACTCCCTTTATGAAGGTGGACAATCATGGGTCTAAGGTCTAACTTTTGGTAAACAGCTGTGATACTGGTAAGTGATTATTCAGTACATATACTTACTTTTTTTTCTTTTTTCTTGTACAGTTTCGCAGGATCTTGTTACCGACTCCCTCTCTGAAGGTGGACTATCAAGGGTCTAGGGTCTGACTGTTGGTAAACAGCTGTGATACTGGTAAGTGATTATTCAGTACATATACTAACTTTTTTTTTTTTCTTTTTTGTTGTACAGTTTTGCAGGATCCTGTTACCGACTCCCTCTATGAAGGTGGACAATCAAGGGTCTAGGGTCTGACTGTTGGTAAACAGCTGTGATACTGGTAAGTGATTATTCAGTACATATACTAACTTTTTTTTCTTTTTTGTTGTACAGTTTTGCAGGATCCTGTTACCGACTCCATCTATGAAGGTGGACTATCAAGGGTCTAGGGTCTGACTGTTCGTAAACAGCTGTGATACAGGTAAGTGATCATTCAGTTTCTATACACGTATTGACTTTTTTTCCTTTTTTTCCATACAGTTTCCCAGGATTCTATTACCGACTTCCTCTCTGAAGGTGGACTATCAAGGGTCTAGGGTCTGACTGTTTGTGAACAGCTTTGATACAGGTAAGTGATTATTCAGTTTCTATACACGTATTGACTTTTTTTCTTTTTTGTCGTACAGTTTCCCAGGATTCCAATACCGACTCCCTCTCTGAAGGTGGACTATCAAGGGTCTAGGGTCTGACTGTTCGTAAACAGCTGTTATACAGGTAAGTGATAATTCAGTTTCTATACACGTATTGACTTTTTTTCTTTTTTGTTGTACAGTTTCGCAGGATCCTGTGACCGACTCCCTCTCTGAAGGTGGAAACGACTAACAAGGATTTTTCCATCTGCATCTCCATTCTCTAATATGACTCTCTGGCTGGTATTCTGTCCATCTTCAACTGTGTGAGGCTGACTGTTCGCAAACAGCTGTGATACTGGTAAGTGATTATTCAGTACATGTATTGACTTTTTTTTTTCTTTTTTCTCGTACAGTTTCCCAGGATCCCGTGACCGACTCCCTCTCTGAAGGTGGACAATCAAGGGTCTAGGGTCTGACCGTTTGTGAACAGCTTTGATACAGGTAAGTGATCATTCAGTTTCTATACACGTATTGACTTTTTTTTATTTTTTGTCATGCAGTTTCCCAGGATTCTATTACCGACTCCCTCTCTGAAGGTGGACTATCAAGGGTCTAGGGTCTGACCGTTTGTGAACAGCTTTGATACAGGTAAGTGATTATTCAGGTTCTATACATGTATTGACTTTTTTTTCTTTTTTGTCGTACAGTTTCAAAGGATCCTGTGACCGACTCCCTCTCTGAAGGTGGAAACGACTAACAAGGATTTTTCCATCTGCATCTCCATTCTCTAATATGACTCTCTGGCTGGTATTCTGTCCATCTTCAACTGTGTGAGGCTGACTGTTTGTAAACAGCTGTGATTCTGGTAAGTGATTATTCAGTACATGTATTGACTTTTTTTTTTCTTTTTTCTCGTACAGTTTCGCAGGATCCCGTGAAGGTGGAAACGACTAACAAGGATTTTTCCATCTGCATCTCCATTCTCTACTATGACTGGCTGGCAGGTATTCTGTCCATCTTGAACTGTGTGAGGCTGACTGTTTGTAAACAGCTGTGATTCTGGTAAGTGATTATTCAGTACATGTATTGACTTTTTTTTTTCTTTTTTCTCGTACAGTTTCACAGGATCCCGTGACCAACTCCCTTTCTGAAGGTGGACTAACCAAGGTCTTTACATTTGCATCTCCATTTACAACTGTGACTGGCTGGCTGGTATTCTGTCCATCTTCAACTGTGTGAGGCTGACTGTCTGTAAACAGCTGTGATACTGGTAAGTGATTATTCAGTTTCTATACACGTATTGACTTTTTTTCTTTTTTTTCATACAGTTTCCCAGGATTCCATTACCGACTCCCTCTATGAAGGTGGACAATCAAGGGTCTAGGGTCTGACTGTTGGTAAACAGCTGTGATACTGGTATGTGATTATTCAGTACATATACTGACTTTTTTTTCTTTTTTGTTGTACAGTTTCGCAGGATCCCATTACCGACTCCCTTTATGAAGGTGGACAATCAAGGGTCTAAGGTCTAACTTTTGGTAAACAGCTGTGATAATGGTAAGTGATTATTCAGTACATATACTAACTTTTTTTTCTTTTTTGTTGTACAGTTTTGCAGGATCCTGTTACCGACTCCCTCTATGAAGGTGGACAATCAAGGGTCTAGGGTCTGAGTGTTCGTAAACAGCTGTGATACAGGTAAGTGATCATTCAGTACATGTATTGACTTTTTTTTTTTCTTTTTTGTCATACAGTTTCGCAGGATCCCATTACCGACTCCCTCTATGAAGGTGGACAATCAAGGGTCTAGGGTATGACTGTTGGTAAACAGCTGTGATACTGGTAAGTGATTATTCAGTACATATACTGACTTTTTTTTCTTTTTTGTCATACAGTTTCGCTGGATCCTGTTACCGACTCCCTCTCTGAAGGTGGACTAACCAAGGTCTCTACATCTGCATCTCCATTTACAATTGTGACTGGCTGGCTGGTATTCTGTCCATCTTCAATTGTGTGAGGCTGACCGTTCGTAAATAGCTGTGACACAGGTAAGTGATCATTCACTTTCTATACACGTATTGACTTTTTTTTTCCTTTTTTGTCGTACAGTTACCCAGGATCCCGTGCCCGACTCCCTCTCTGAAGGTGGAAACGACTAACAAGGATTTTTACATCTGCATCTCCATTCTCTACTATGACTGACTGGCTGGCAGGTATTCTGTCCATCTTGAACTGTGTGAGGCTGACTGTTCGTAATAGCTTTGATACAGGTAAGTGATCATTCAGTTTCTATACATGTATTGACTTTTTTTTCTTTTTTGTCGTACTGTTTCCTAGGATCCCGTGACCGACTCCCTCTCTGAAGGTGGAAATGACTAACAAGAGTCTATCCATTTTATTCTCACTTCACAACTCTATATAGGTAAATACAGCTATATTCTGTCCATTCTCAGCTGTGTGAGGCTGAATGTTCGTAAACAGCTATTATACAGGTAAGTGATTCTTCAGTTTCTATACATGTATTAACTTTTTTTTTTCTTTTTTCTCGTGCAGTTTCGCAAGATCCCATTACCGACTCCCTCTCTGAAGGTCGACTATCAAGGGTCTAGGGTCTGACTGTTCGTAAACAGCTGTGATACAGGTAAGTGATCATTCAGTTTCTATACATGTATTGACTTTTTTTTCTTTTTTGTCGTACAGTTTCCTAGGATCCCGTGACCGACTCCCTCTCTGAAGGTGGAAATGACTAACAAGAGTCTATCCATTTGCTTCTCACTGATACAGGTAAGTGATTATTCAGTACATATACTGACTTTTTTTTATTTTTTGTTGTACAGTTTCGCAGGATCCCATTACCGACTCCCTCTATGAAGGTGGACAATCAAGGGTCTAGGGTCTGACTGTTGGTAAACAGCTGTGATACTGGTAAGTGATTATTCAGTACATATACTGACTTTTTAGTGATCATTCAGTTTCTATACACGTATTGACTTTTTTTTTTTTCTTTTTGTCGTACAGTTTCCCAGGATTCCATTATCAACTCCCTCTATGAAGGTGGACTATCAAGGGTCTAGGGTCTGAGTGTTCGTAAACAGCTGTGATACAGGTAAGTGATTATTCAGTACATATACTGACTTTTTTTTATTTTTTGTTGTACAGTTTCGCAGGATCCCATTACCGACTCCCTCTATGAAGGTGGACAATCAAGGGTCTAGGGTCTGACTGTTGGTAAACAGCTGTGATACTGGTAAGTGATTATTCAGTACATATACTGACTTTTTAGTGATCATTCAGTTTCTATACACGTATTGACTTTTTTTTTATTTTTGTCGTACAGTTTCGCAGGATCCTCTTACCGACTCCCTCTCTGAAGGTGGACAATCAAGGGTCTAGGGTCTGACTGTTGGTAAACAGCTGTGATACTGGTAAGTGATCATTCAGTACATATACTGAATTTTTAGTGATCATTCAGTTTCTATACACGTATTGACTTTTTTTTTATTTTTGTCGTACAGTTTCGCAGGATCCTGTTACCGACTCCCTCTCTGAAGGTGCACTATCAAGGGTCTAGGGTCTGACTGTTCGTGAACAGCTGTGATACAGGTAAGTGATCATGTACATGTATATACATCTATGAAGGTGGACAATCAAGGGTCTAGGGTCTAACTGTTCGTAAACAGCTGTGATACAGGTAAGTGATCATTCAGTTTCTATACACGTATTGACTTTTTTTTTTCTTTTTTTCTCGTACAATTTCCCAGGTTCCCGTGACCGACTCCCTCTATGAAGGTGGACAATCAAGGGTCTAGGGTCTGACTGTTGGTAAACAGCTGTGATACAGGTAAGTGATCATTCAGTACATGTATTGACTTTTTTTTTCTTTTTTGTTGTACAGTTTCGCAGGATCCTGTGACCGACTCCCTCTCTGAAGGTGGACAATCAAGGGTCTAGGGTCTGACTGTTCGTGAACAGCTGTGATACAGGTAAGTGATCATGTACATGTATATACATCTATGAAGGTGGACAATCAAGGGTCTAGGGTCTAACTGTTCGTAAACAGCTGTGATACAGGTAAGTGATCATTCAGTTTCTCTACATGTTTTGACTTTTTTTCTTTTTTGTCGTACAGTTTCCCAGGATCCCGTGACCAACTCCCTTTCTGAAGGTGGACTAACCAAGGTCTTTACATTTGCATCTCCATTTACAACTGTGACTGGCTGGCTGGTATTCTGTCCATCTTCAACTGTGTGAGGCTTACTGTCTGTAAACAGCTGTGATACTGGTAAGTGATTATTCAGTTTCTATACACGTATTGACTTTTTTTCTTTTTTGTCATACAGTTTCCCAGGATTCCATTACCGACTCCCTCTATGAAGGTGGACAATCAAGGGTCTAGGGTCTGACTGTTGGTAAACAGCTGTGATACAGGTAAGTGATCATTCAGTACATGTATTGACTTTTTTTTTTCTTTTTTGTCGTAGAGTTTCGCAGGATCCCATTACCGACTCCCTCTATGAAGGTGGACAATCAAGGGTCTAGGGTCTGACCGTTTGTGAACAGCTTTGATACAGGTAAGTGATTATTCAGGTTCTATACATGTATTGACTTTTTTTTCTTTTTTGTCATACAGTTTCCCAGGATCCCGTGACCGACTCCCTCTCTGAAGGTGGAAACGACTAACAAGGATTTTTCCATCTGCATCTCCATTCCCTACTATGACTGGCTGGCTGGTATTCTGTCCATCTTCAACTGTGTGAGGCTGACTGTTCACAAACAGCTTTGATACAGGTAAGTGATCATTCAGTTTCTATACACGTATTGACTTTTTTTCTTTCTTGTCATACAATTTCCCAGGATCCCATTACCGACTCCCCCTCTGAAGGTGGACTATCAAGGGTCTAGGGTCTGACTGTTGGTAAACAGCTGTGATACTGGTAATTGATTATTCAGTACATATACTGACTTTATTTTCTTTTTTTGTCGTACACTTTCGCAGGATCCCGTTACCGACTCCCCCTCTGAAGGTGGACTATCAAGGGTCTAGGGTCTGACTGTTCGTAAACAGCTGTGATACTGGTAAGTGATCATTCAGTACATGTATTGACTTTTTTTCTCTTTTTTGTCGTACAGTTTCCCAGGATCCCGTGACCGACTCCCTCTCTGAAGGTGGAAACGACTAACAAGGATTTTTCCATCTGCATCTCCATTTACAACTGTGACTGGCTGGCTGGTATTCTGTCCATCTTCAACTGTGTGAGGCTGACGGTTCGTAAACAGCTGTGATACTGGTAAGTGATTATTCAGTTTCTATACATGTATTGACTTTTTTTCTTTTTTGTCATACACTTTCCCAGGATCCCGTGACCGACTCCCTCTCTGAAGGTGGAAACGACTAACAAGGATTTCTCCATTCTCTACTATGACTGGCTGGCTGGTATTCTGTCCGTCTTCAACTGTGTGAGGCTGACTGTTCGTAAACAGCTGTGATACTGGTAAGTGATCATTTAGTACATGTATTGACTTTTTTTTTTCATTTTTGTCGTACAGTTTTGCAGGATCCCATTACCGACACCCTTTCTGAAGGTGGACTATCAAGGGTCTAGGGTCTGACCGTTTGTGAACAGCTTTGATACAGGTAAGTGATCATTCAGTTTCTATACACGTATTGACTTTTTTTCTTTCTTGTCATACAATTTCCCAGGATCCCATTACCGACTCCCCCTCTGAAGGTGGACTATCAAGGGTCTAGGGTCTGACTGTTCGTAAACAGCTGTGATACGGGTAAGTGATCATTCAGTACATGTATTGACTTTTTTTTTCTTTTTTGTCGTACAGTTTCCCAGGATCCCGTGAAGGTTGAAACGACTAACAAGGATTTCTCCATCTGCATCTCCATTCCCTACTATGACTGGCTGGCAGGTATTCTGTCCATCTTGAACTGTGTGAGTCTGACTGTTCGTAACAGCTTTGATACAGGTAAGTGATCATTCAGTTTCTATACATGTATTGACTTTTTTTTCTTTTTTCTCGTACAGTTTCCTAGGATCCCGTGACCGACTCCCTCTCTGAATGTTGAAACGACTAACAAGAGTCTATCCATTTTCTTCTCACTTCACAACTCTATATAGGTAAATACAGCTATATTCTGTCCATCTTCAGCTGTGTGAGGCTGAATGTTCGTAAACAGCTGTTATACAGGTAAGTGATTGTTCAGTTTCTATACATGTATTGACTTTTTTTTTCTTTTTGTCGTACAGTTTCCCAGGATTCCATTATCAACTCCCTCTATGAAGGTGGACAATCAAGGGTCTAGGGTCTGACTGTTCGTAAACAGCTGTGATACAGGTAAGTGATCATTCAGTTTCTATACACGTACTGACTTTTTTTTCTTTTTGTCGTACATTTTCCCAGGATTCCATTACTGACTCCCTCTCTGAAGGTGG
The DNA here is from genome assembly GCF_030463535.1 of Salminus brasiliensis. Taxonomy (NCBI): domain Eukaryota; kingdom Metazoa; phylum Chordata; class Actinopteri; order Characiformes; family Bryconidae; genus Salminus; species Salminus brasiliensis. The sequence continues at coordinate 15,964,610 of NC_132892.1, forward strand.
ACTATCAAGGGTGGTTCTAGGGTCTGAGTGTTCGTAAACAGCTGTGATACAGGTAAGTGATCATTCAGTACATGTATTGACTTTTTTTTTCTTTTGTCGTACAGTTTCGCAGGATCCCATAACCGACTCCCTCTATGAAGGTGGACAATCAAGGGTCTAGGGTCTGACTGTTGGTAAACAGCTGTGATACTGGTAAGTGATTATTCAGTACATATACTGACTTTTTTTTCTTTTTTGTTGTACAGTTTCGCAGGATCCTGTTACCGACTCCCTCTCTGAAGGTGGACTATCAAGGGTCTAGGGTCTGAGTGTTCGTGAACAGCTGTGATACAGGTAAGTGATCATTCAGTACATGTATTGACTTTTTTTTTCCTTTTTGTCGTACAGTTTCGCAGGATCCCATTACCGACTCCCTTTATGAAGGTGGACAATCAAGGGTCTAGGGTCTAACTTTTGGTAAACAGCTGTGATACTGGTAAGTGATTATTCAGTACATATACTGACTTTTTTTTCTTTTTTCTTGTACAGTTTCGCAGGATCCTGTTACCGACTCCCTCTCTGAAGGTGGACTATCAAGGGTCTAGGGTCTGAGTGTTCGTGAACAGCTGTTATACAGGTAAGTGATCATTCAGTACATGTATTGACTTTTTTTTTCCTTTTTGTCGTGCAGTTTCGCAGGATCCCATTACCGACTCCCTTTATGAAGGTGGACAATCAAGGGTCTAGGGTCTAACTTTTGGTAAACAGCTGTGATACTGGTAAGTGATTATTCAGTACATATACTGACTTTTTTTTCTTTTTTCTTGTACAGTTTCGCAGGATCCTGTTATCGACTCCCTCTCTGAAGGTGGACTATCAAGGGTCTAGGGTCTGAGTGTTCGTGAACAGCTGTGATACAGGTAAGTGATCATTCAGTACATGTATTGACTTTTTTTTTCTTTTGTCGTACAGTTTCGCAGGATCCCATTACCGACTCCCTCTATGAAGGTGGACAATCAAGGGTCTAGGGTCTGACTGTTGGTAAACAGCTGTGATACTGGTAAGTGATTATTCAGTACATATACTAACTTTTTTTTTCTTTTTTGTTGTACAGTTTCGCAGGATCCCGTGACCGACTCCCTCTATGAAGGTGGACAATCAAGGGTCTAGGGTCTGACTGTTGGTAAACAGCTGTGATACTGGTAAGTGATTATTCAGTACATATACTGACTTTATTTTCTTTTTTGTTGTACAGTTTCGCAGGATCCTGTTACCGACTCCCTCTCTGAAGGTGGACTATCAAGGGTCTAGGGTCTGAGTGTTCGTAAACAGCTGTGATACAGGTAAGTGATCATTCAGTACATGTATTGACTTTTTTTTTTCTATTGTCGTACAGTTTCGCAGGATCCCATTACCGACTCCCTCTATAAAGGTGGACAATCAAGGGTCTAGGGTCTGACAGTTGGTAAACAGCTGTGATACTGGTAAGTGATTATTCAGTACATATACTGACTTTTTTTTCTTTTTTCTTGTACACTTTCGCAGGACCCTGTTACCGACTCCCTCTCTGAAGGAGCACTATCAAGGGTCTAGGGTCTGACTGTTCGTAAACAGCTTTGATACAAGTAAGTGATTATTCAGTTTCTATACACGTATTGACTTTTTTTCTTTCTTGTCATACAATTTCCCAGGATCCCATTTCGGACTCCCCCTCTGAAGGTGGACTATCAAGGGTCTAGGGTCTGACTGTTCGTAAACAGCTGTGATACTGGTAAGTGATCATTCAGTACATGTATTGACTTTTTTTTTCTTTTGTCGTACAGTTTCGCAGGATCCCATTACCGACTCCCTCTATGAAGGTGGACAATCAAGGGTCTAGGGTCTGACTGTTGGTAAACAGTTGTGATACTGGTAAGTGATTATTCAGTACATATACTGACTTTTTTTTCTTTTTTCTTGTACAGTTTCGCAGGATCCTGTTATCGACTCCCTCTCTGAAGGTGGACTATCAAGGGTCTAGGGTCTGAGTGTTCGTGAACAGCTGTGATACAGGTAAGTGATCATTCAGTACATGTATTGACTTTTTTTTTTCTTTTTTGTCGTACAGTTTCGCAGGATCCCATTACCGACTCCCTCTATGAAGGTGGACAATCAAGGGTCTAGGGTCTGACTGTTGGTAAACAGCTGTGATACTGGTAAGTGATTATTCAGTACATATACTAACTTTTTTTTTCTTTTTTGTTGTACAGTTTCGCAGGATCCCGTGACCGACTCCCTCTATGAAGGTGGACAATCAAGGGTCTAGGGTCTGACTGTTGGTAAACAGCTGTGATACTGGTAAGTGATTATTCAGTACATATACTGACTTTATTTTCTTTTTTGTTGTACAGTTTCGCAGGATCCTGTTACCGACTCCCTCTCTGAAGGTGGACTATCAAGGGTCTAGGGTCTGAGTGTTCGTGAACAGCTGTGATACAGGTAAGTGATCATTCAGTACATGTATTGACTTTTTTTTTCTTTTTTGTCGTACAGTTTCGCAGGATCCCATTACCGACTCCCTTTATGAAGGTGGACAATCAAGGGTCTAGGGTCTGACTGTTGGTAAACAGCTGTGATACTGGTAAGTGATTATTCAGTACATATACTGACTTTTTTTTCTTTTTTCTTGTACACTTTCGCAGGACCCTGTTACCGACTCCCTCTCTGAAGGTGCACTATCAAGGGTCTAGGGTCTGACTGTTCGTAAACAGCTTTGATACAAGTAAGTGATTATTCAGTTTCTATACACGTATTGACTTTTTTTCTTTCTTGTCATACAATTTCCCAGGATCCCATTTCGGACTCCCCCTCTGAAGGTGGACTATCAAGGGTCTAGGGTCTGACTGTTCGTAAACAGCTGTGATACTGGTAAGTGATCATTCAGTACATGTATTGACTTTTTTTTTCTTTTGTCGTACAGTTTCGCAGGATCCCATTACCGACTCCCTCTATGAAGGTGGACAATCAAGGGTCTAGGGTCTGACTGTTGGTAAACAGCTGTGATACTGGTAAGTGATTATTCAGTACATATACTGACTTTTTTTTCTTTTTTCTTGTACAGTTTCGCAGGATCCTGTTACCGACTCCCTCTCTGAAGGTGGACTATCAAGGGTCTAGGGTCTGACTGTTGGTAAACAGCTGTGATACTGGTAAGTGATTATTCAGTACATATACTGACTTTTTTTTCTTTTTTCTTGTACAGTTTCGCAGGATCCCGTTACCGACTCCCTTTATGAAGGTGGACAATCAAGGGTCTAGGGTCTAACTTTTGGTAAACAGCTGTGATACTGGTAAGTGATTATTCAGTACATATACTGACTTTCTTTTCTTTTTTCTTGTACAGTTTCGCAGGATCCTGATATCGACTCCCTCTCTGAAGGTGGACTATCAAGGGTCTAGGGTCTAACTTTTGGTGAACAGCTGTGATACAGGTAAGTGATCATTCAGTACATGTATTGACTTTTTTTTTTCTTTTTTGTCGTACAGTTTCGCAGGATCCCATTACCGACTCCCTCTATGAAGGTGGACAATCAAGGGTCTAGGGTCTGACTGTTGGTAAACAGCTGTGATACTGGTAAGTGATTATTCAGTACATATACTAACTTTTTTTTTCTTTTTTGTTGTACAGTTTCGCAGGATCCCGTGACCGACTCCCTCTATGAAGGTGGACAATCAAGGGTCTAGGGTCTGACTGTTGGTAAACAGCTGTGATACTGGTAAGTGATTATTCAGTACATATACTGACTTTATTTTCTTTTTTGTTGTACAGTTTCGCAGGATCCTGTTACCGACTCCCTCTCTGAAGGTGGACAATCAAGGGTCTAGGGTCTGACTGTTGGTAAACAGCTGTGATACTGGTAAGTGATTATTCAGTACATATGCTGACTTTATTTTCTTTTTTGTTGTACAGTTTCGCAGGATCCTGTTACCGACTCCCTCTCTGAAGGTGGACTATCAAGGGTCTAGGGTCTGAGTGTTCGTGAACAGCTGTGATACAGGTAAGTGATCATTCATTACATGTATTGACTTTTTTTTTCTTTTTTGTCGTACAGTTTCGCAGGATCCCATTACCGACTCCCTTTATGAAGGTGGACTATCAAGGGTCTAGGGTCTGACTGTTGGTAAACAGCTGTGATACTGGTAAGTGATTATTCAGTACATATACTGACTTTTTTTTCTTTTTTCTTGTACACTTTCGCAGGACCCTGTTACCGACTCCCTCTCTGAAGGTGCACTATCAAGGGTCTAGGGTCTGACTGTTCGTAAACAGCTTTGATACAAGTAAGTGATTATTCAGTTTCTATACACGTATTGACTTTTTTTCTTTCTTGTCATACAATTTCCCAGGATCCCATTTCGGACTCCCCCTCTGAAGGTGGACTATCAAGGGTCTGGGGTCTGACTGTTCGTAAACAGCTGTGATACTGGTAAGTGATCATTCAGTACATGTATTGACTTTTTTTTTCTTTTGTCGTACAGTTTCGCAGGATCCCATTACCGACTCCCTCTATGAAGGTGGACAATCAAGGGTCTAGGGTCTGACTGTTGGTAAACAGCTGTGATACAGGTAAGTGATCATTCAGTACATGTATTGACCTTTTTTTTTCTTTTTTGTTGTACAGTTTCCCAGGATTCCATTACTGACTCCCTCTCTGAAGGTGGACTATCAAGGGTCTAGGGTCTGACTGTTGGTAAACAGCTGTGATACTGGTAAGTGATTATTCAGTACATATACTAACTTTTTTTTTCTTTTTTGTTGTACAGTTTCGCAGGATCCCGTGACCGACTCCCTCTATGAAGGTGGACAATCAAGGGTCTAGGGTCTGACTGTTGGTAAACAGCTGTGATACTGGTAAGTGATTATTCAGTACATATACTGACTTTTTTTTCTTTTTTGTCGTACATTTTCCCAGGATTCCATTACTGACTCCCTCTCTGAAGGTGGACTATCAAGGGTCTAGGGTCTGAGTGTTCGTAAACAGCTGTGATACAGGTAAGTGATCATTCAGTATATGTATTGACTTTTTTTTTTCTTTTGTCGTACAGTTTCGCAGGATCCCATTACCGACTCCCTCTATAAAGGTGGACAATCAAGGGTCTAGGGTCTGACTGTTGGTAAACAGCTGTGATACTGGTAAGTGATTATTCAGTACATATACTGACTTTTTTTTTCTTTTTTCTTGTACACTTTCGCAAGACCCTGTTACCGACTCCTTCTCTGATGGTGCACTATCAAGGGTCTAGGGTCTAACTTTTGGTAAACAGCTGTGATACTGGTAAGTGATTATTCAGTACATATACTGACTTTCTTTTCTTTTTTCTTGTACAGTTTCGCAGGATCCTGTTATCGACTCCCTCTCTGAAGGTGGACTATCAAGGGTCTAGGGTCTGAGTGTTCGTGAACAGCTGTGATACAGGTAAGTGATCATTCAGTACATGTATTGACTTTTTTTTTTTCTTTTTTGTCGTACAGTTTCGCAGGATCCCATTACCGACTCCCTCTATGAAGGTGGACAATCAAGGGTCTAGGGTCTGACTGTTGGTAAACAGCTGTGATACTGGTAAGTGATTATTCAGTACATATACTAACTTTTTTTTTTTCTTTTTTGTTGTACAGTTTCGCAGGATCCCGTGACCGACTCCCTCTATGAAGGTGGACAATCAAGGGTCTAGGGTCTGACTGTTGGTAAACAGCTGTGATACTGGTAAGTGATTATTCAGTACATATACTGACTTTTTTTTCTTTTTTGTCGTACATTTTCCCAGGATTCCATTACTGACTCCCTCTCTGAAGGTGGACTATCAAGGGTCTAGGGTCTGACTGTTGGTAAACAGCTGTGATACTGGTAAGTGATTATTCAGTACATATACTAACTTTTTTTTTCTTTTTTGTTGTACAGTTTCGCAGGATCCCGTGACCGACTCCCTCTATGAAGGTGGACAATCAAGGGTCTAGGGTCTGACTGTTGGTAAACAGCTGTGATACTGGTAAGTGATTATTCAGTACATATACTGACTTTTTTTTCTTTTTTGTCGTACATTTTCCCAGGATTCCATTACTGACTCCCTCTCTGAAGGTGGACTATCAAGGGTCTAGGGTCTGAGTGTTCGTAAACAGCTGTGATACAGGTAAGTGATCATTCAGTATATGTATTGACTTTTTTTTTTCTTTTGTCGTACAGTTTCGCAGGATCCCATTACCGACTCCCTCTATAAAGGTGGACAATCAAGGGTCTAGGGTCTGACTGTTGGTAAACAGCTGTGATACTGGTAAGTGATTATTCAGTACATATACTGACTTTTTTTTCTTTTTTCTTGTACAGTTTCGCAGGATCCTGTGACCGACTCCCTCTCTGAAGGTGGACTAACCAAGGTCTTTACATCTGCATCTCCATTTACAACTGTGACTGGCTGGCTGGTTTTCCCTCCATCTTCAACTGTGTGAGGCTGACTGTTCGTAAACAGCTGTGATACAGGTAAGTGATCATTCAGTACATGTATTTGCTTTTTTTTTGTTCTTTTTTGTTGTACAGTTTCCCAGGATCCCGTGACCGACTCCCTCTCTGAAGGTGGAAACGACTAACAAGGATTTTTCCATCTGCATCTCCATTCTCTACTATGACTGGCTGGCTGGTATTCTGTCCATCTTGAACTGTGTGAGTCTGACTGTTCGTAATAGCTTTTATACAGGTAAGTGATCATTCAGTTTCTATACATGTATTGACTTTTTTTCTTTCTTGTCATACAATTTCCCAGGATCCCATTTCGGACTCCCCCTCTGAAGGTGGACTATCAAGGGTCTAGGGTCTGACTGTTCGTAAACAGCTGTGATACTGGTAAGTGATCATTCAGTACATGTATTGACTTTTTTTTTCTTTTTTGTCGTACAGTTTCCCAGGATCCCGTGACCGACTCCCTCTCTGAAGGTGGAAACGACTAACAAGGATTTTTCCATCTGCATCTCCATTCTCTACTATGACTGGCTGGCTGGTATTCTGTCCATCTTCAACTGTGTGAGGCTGACTGTTCGTAAATAGCTGTGATACAGGTAAGTGATTATTCAGTTTCTATACATGTATTGACTTTTTTTTCTTTTTTGTTGTACAGTTTCCCAGGATCCCGTGACCGACTCCCTCTCTGAAGGTGGACTAACCAAGGTCTTTACATCTGCATCTCCATTTACAACTTTGACTGGCTGGCTGGTATTCTGTCCATCTTCAACTGTGTGAGGCTGACTGTCCGTAAACAGCTGTTATACAGGTAAGTGATCATTCAGTTTCTATACACGTATTGACTTTTTTTTTTTTCTTTTTTGTCGTACACTTTCCCAGAATCCCGTGAAGGTTGAAACGACTAACAAGGATTTCTCCATCTGCATCTCCATTCTCTACTATGACTGGCTGGCAGGTATTCTGTCCATCTTGAACTGTGTGAGTCTGACTTTTCGTAATAGCTTTGATAGAGGTAAGTGATCATTCAGTTTCTATACATGTATTGACTCTTTTTTCTTTTTTGTAATACAATTTCCCAGGATCCCATTACCGACTCCCCCTCTGAAGGTGGACTATCAAGGGTCTAGGGTCTGAGTGTTCGTGAACAGCTGTGATACAGGTAAGTGATCATTCAGTACATGTATTGACTTTTTTTTTCTTTTTTGTCGTACAGTTTCCCAGGATCCCATTACTGACTCCCTTTATGAAGGTGGACAATCAAGGGTCTAGGGTCTAACTTTTGGTAAACAGCTGTGATACTGGTAAGTGATTATTCAGTACATATACTGACTTTTTTTTTTCTTTTTTCTTGTACACTTTCGCAGGATCCTCTTACCGACTCCCTCTCTGAAGGTGCACTATCAAGGGTCTAGGGTCTGACTGTTCGTAAACAGCTTTGATACAAGTAAGTGATCATTCAGTTTCTATACATGTATTGATTTTTTTTTCTTTTTTGTCGTACAGTTTCCTAGCATCCCGTGACCGACTCCCTCTCTGAAGGTGGAAACGACTAACAAGAGTCTATCCATTTTCTTCTCACTTCACAACTCTATATAGGTAAATACAGCTATATTCTGTCCATCTTCAGCTGTGTGAGGCTGAATGTTCGTAAACAGCTGTTATACAGGTAAGTGATCATTCAGTTTCTATACATGTATTGACTTTTTTTTTCTTTTTGTCGTACAGTTTCCCAGGATTCCATTATCAACTCCCTCTATGAAGGTGGACAATCAAGGGTCTAGGGTCTGACTGTTGGTAAACAGCTGTGATACTGGTAAGTGATTATTCAGTAAATATACTAACTTTTTTTTTCTTTTTTGTTGTACAGTTTCGCAGGATCCCGTGACCGACTCCCTCTATGAAGGTGGACAATCAAGGGTCTAGGGTCTGACTGTTGGTAAACAGCTGTGATACTGGTAAGTGATTATTCAGTACATATACTGACTTTATTTTCTATTTTGTTGTACAGTTTCGCAGGATCCTGTTACCGACTCCCTCTCTGAAGGTGGACTATCAAGGGTCTAGGGTCTGAGTGTTCGTGAACAGCTGTGATACAGGTAAGTGATCATTCAGTACATGTATTGACTTTTTTTTTTCTTTTTTGTCGTACAATTTCGCAGGATCCCATTACCGACTACCTTTATGAAGGTGGACAATCAAGGGTCTAGGGTCTAACTTTTGGTAAACAGCTGTGATACTGGTAAGTGATTATTCAGTACATATACTGATTTTTTTTTCTTTTTTCTTGTACAGTTTCGCAGGATCCTGTCACCGACTCCCTCTATGAAGGTGGACAATCAAGGGTCTAGGGTCTGACTGTTGGTAAACAGCTGTGATACTGGTAAGTGATTATTCAGTAAATATACTAACTTTTTTTTTCTTTTTTGTTGTACAGTTTCGCAGGATCCCGTGACCGACTCCCTCTATGAAGGTGGACAATCAAGGGTCTAGGGTCTGACTGTTGGTAAACAGCTGTGATACTGGTAAGTGATTATTCAGTACATATACTGACTTTTTTTTCTTTTTTGTCGTACGGTTTCCCAGGATTCCATTACTGACTCCCTCTCTGAAGGTGGACTATCAAGGGTCTAGGGTCTGAGTGTTCGTAAACAGCTGTGATACAGGTAAGTGATCATTCAGTACATGTATTGACTTTTTTTTTTCTTTTGTCGTACAGTTTCGCAGGATCCCATTACCGACTCCCTCTATGAAGGTGGACAATTAAGGGTCTAGGGTCTGACTGTTGGTAAACAGCTGTGATACTGGTAAGTGATTATTCAGTACATATACTGACTTTTTTTTTCTTTTTTCTTGTACACTTTCGCAGGACCCTGTTACCGACTCTCTCTCTGAAGGTGCACTATCAAGGGTCTAGGGTCTGACTGTTCGTAAACAGCTTTGATACAAGTAAGTGATTATTCAGTTTCTATAGACGTATTGACTTTTTTTCTTTCTTGTCATACAATTTCCCAGGATCCCATTTCGGACTCCCCCTCTGAAGGTGGACTATCAAGGGTCTAGGGTCTGACTGTTCGTAAACAGCTGTGATACTGGTAAGTGATCATTCAGTACATGTATTGACTTTTTTTTTCTTTTGTCGTACAGTTTCGCAGGATCCCATTACCGACTCCCTCTATGAAGGTGGACAATCAAGGGTCTAGGGTCTGACTGTTGGTAAACAGTTGTGATACTGGTAAGTGATTATTCAGTACATATACTGACTTTTTTTTTCTTTTTTCTTGTACACTTTCGCAGGACCCTGTTACCGACTCTCTCTCTGAAGGTGCACTATCAAGGGTCTAGGGTCTGACTGTTCGTAAACAGCTTTGATACAAGTAAGTGATTATTCAGTTTCTATAGACGTATTGACTTTTTTTCTTTCTTGTCATACAATTTCCCAGGATCCCATTTCGGACTCCCCCTCTGAAGGTGGACTATCAAGGGTCTAGGGTCTGACTGTTCGTAAACAGCTGTGATACTGGTAAGTGATCATTCAGTACATGTATTGACTTTTTTTTTCTTTTGTCGTACAGTTTCGCAGGATCCCATTACCGACTCCCTCTATGAAGGTGGACAATCAAGGGTCTAGGGTCTGACTGTTGGTAAACAGTTGTGATACTGGTAAGTGATTATTCAGTACATATACTGACTTTTTTTTTCTTTTTTCTTGTACAGTTTCGCAGGACCCTGTTACCGACTCCCTCTCTGAAGGTGCACTATCAAGGGTCTAGGGTCTGACTGTTCGTAAACAGCTTTGATACAAGTAAGTGATTATTCAGTTTCTATAGACGTATTGACTTTTTTTCTTTCTTGTCATACAATTTCCCAGGATCCCATTTCGGACTCCCCCTCTGAAGGTGGACTATCAAGGGTCTAGGGTCTGACTGTTCGTAAACAGCTGTGATACTGGTAAGTGATCATTCAGTACATGTATTGACTTTTTTTTTTCTTTTTTGTCGTACAGTTTCCCAGGATCCCGTGACCGACTCCCTCTCTGAAGGTGAAATGACTAACAAGGATTTTTCCATCTGCATCTCCATTCTCTACTATGACTGGCTGGCTGGTATTCTGTCCATCTTGAACTGTGTGAGGCTGACTGTCCGTAAACAGCTGTTATACAGGTAAGTGATCATTCAGTTTCTATACATGTATTGACTTTTTTTTTCTTTTTTGTCGTACAGTTTCCCAGGGTCCCGTGACCGACTCCCTCTATGAAGGTGGACAATCAAAGGTCTAGGGTCTGACTGTTGGTAAACAGCTGTGATACTGGTAAGTGATTATTCAGTACATATACTGGCTTTTTTTTTTCTTTTTTGTCGTACAGTTTCCCAGTATCCCGTGACCGACTCCCTCACTGAAGGTAGACTAAACAAGGGTCTGTACATCTGCATCTCCATTCTCTACTATGACTGGCTGGCTGGTATTCTGTCCATCTTCAAATGTGTGAGGCTGACTGTCCGTAAAGAGCTGTTATACAGGTAAGTGATCATTCAGTTTCTATACACGTATTGACTTTTTTTTTCTTTCTTGTCATACAATTTCCCAGGATCCCATTTCGGACTCCCCCTCTGAAGGTGGACTATCAAGGGTCTAGGGTCTGACTGTTCGTGAACAGCTGTGATACAGGTAAGTGATCATTCAGTACATGTATTGACTTTTTTTTTTTCTTTTTTATCGTACAGTTTCCCAGGATCCCGTGACCGACTCCCTCTCTGAAGGTGGAAACGACTAACAAGGATTTTTCCATCTGCATCTCCATTCTCTACTATGACTGGCTGGCTGGTATTCTGTCCATCTTGAACTGTGTGAGTCTGACTGTTCGTAATAGCTTTGATACAGATAAGTGATCATTCAGTTTCTATACATGTATTGACTTTTTTTTTCTTTTTTGTCGTACACTTTCCTAGCATCCCGTGACCGACTCCCTCTCTAAAGGTGGAAACTACTAACAAGAGTCTATCCATTTTCTTCTCACTTCACAACTCTATATAGGTAAATACAGCTATATTCTGTCCATCTTTAGCTGTGTGAGGCTGAATGTTCGTAAACAGCTGTTATACAGGTAAGTGATCATTCAGTTTCTATACATGTATTGACTTTTTTTTCTTCTTGTCGTACAGTTTCCCAGGATTCCATTACCGACTCCCTCTATGAAGGTGGACAATCAAGGGTCTAGGGTCTGACTGTTGGTAAACAGTTGTGATACTGGTAAGTGATTATTCAGTACATATACTGACTTTTTTTTCTTTTTTCTTGTACAGTTTCGCAGGATCCTGTTATCGACTCCCTCTCTGAAGGTGGACTATCAAGGGTCTAGGGTCTGAGTGTTCGTGAACAGCTGTGATACAGGTAAGTGATCATTCAGTACAAGTATTGACTTTTTTTTTCTTTTTTGTCGTACAGTTTCGCAGGATCCCATTACCGACTCCCTCTATGAAGGTGGACAATCAAGGGTCTAGGGTCTGACTGTTGGTAAACAGCTGTGATACTGGTAAGTGATTATTCAGTACATATACTAACTTTTTTTTTCTTTTTTGTTGTGCAGTTTCGCAGGATCCCGTGACCGACTCCCTCTATGAAGGTGGACAATCAAGGGTCTAGGGTCTGACTGTTGGTAAACAGCTGTGATACTGGTAAGTGATTATTCAGTACATATACTGACTTTATTTTCTTTTTTTGTCGTACAGTTTCCCAGGATCCCGTGAAGATTGAAAAGACTAACAAGGATTTTTCCATCTGCATCTCCATTCTCTACTATGACTGGCTGGCATGTATTCTGACCATCTTGAACTGTGTGAGTCTGACTGTTCGTAATAGCTTTCATACAGGTAAGTGATCATTCAGTTTCTATACATGTATTGACTTTTTTTATTTTTTGTTATACAGTTTCCCAGGATCCCGTGACCGAATCCCTCACTGAAGGTGGAAACGAATAACAAGGATTTTTCCATCTGCATCTCCATTCTCTACTATGACTGGCTGGCTGGCTGGTATTCTGTCCATCTTGAAATGTGTGAGTCTGACTGTTCGTAATAGCTTTGATACAGGTAAGTGATCATTCAGTTTCTATACATGTATTGACTTTTTTTTCTTTTTTATCGTACAGTTTCCTAGGATCCTTGACCGACTCCCTCTCTGAAGGTGGAAACGACTAACAAGAGTCTATCCATTTTCTTCTCACTTCACAACTCTATATAGGTAAATACAGCTATATTCTGTCCATCTTCAGCTGTGTGAGGCTGAATGTTCGTAAACAGCTGTTATACAGGTAAGTGATTGTTCAGTTTCTATACATGTATTGACTTTTTTTTTTTTTTGTCGTACAGTTTCCCAGGATTCCATTATCAACTCCCTCTATGATGGTGGACAATCAAGGGTCTAGGGTCTGACTGTTCGTGAACAGCTGTGATACAGATAAGTGATCATTCAGTACATGTATTGACTTTTTTTTTTTTCTTTTTTGTTGTACAGTTTCGCAGGATCCCATTACCGACTCCCTCTATGAAGGTGGACAATCAAGGGTCTAGGGTCTGACTGTTGGTAAACAGCTGTGATACTGGTAAGTGATTATTCAGTACATATACTAACTTTTTCTTCTTTTTTGTTGTACAGTTTCGCAGGAGCCTGTTACCGACTCACTCTCTGAAGGTGGACAATCAAGGGTCTAGGGTTTGACTGTTGGTAAACAGCTGTGATACTGGTAAGTGATCATTCAGTACATATACTGACTTTTTTTTCTTTTTTGTCGTACGGTTTCCCAGGATTCCATTATTGACTCCCTCTCTGAAGGTGGACTATCAAGGGTCTAGGGTCTGACTGTTCGTAAACAGCTTTGATACAAGTAAGTGATTATTCAGTTTCTATACACGTATTGACTTTTTTTCTTTCTTATCATACAATTTCGCAGGATCCCATTACCGACTCCCTCTCTGAAGGTGGACAATCAAGGGTCTAGGGTCTGACTGTTGGTAAACAGCTGTGATACCGGTAAGTGATTATTCAGTACATATACTAACTTTTTCTTCTTTTTTGTTGTACAGTTTCGCAGGAGCCTGTTACCGACTCACTCTCTGAAGGTGGAAACGACTAACAAGGATTTTTCCATGTGCATCTCCATTCTCTACTATGACTGGCTGGCTGGTATTCTGTCCATCTTCAACTGTGTGAGGCTGACTGTTCGTAAATAGCTGTGATACTGGTAAGTGATTATTCAGTTTCTATACCTGTATTGACTTTTTTTTTTCTTTTGTCATACAATTTCCCAGGATCCCGTGACCGACTCCCTCTCTGAAGGTGGACTAACCAAGGTCTTTATATCTGCATCTCCATTTACAACTGTGACTGGCTGGCTGGTATTCTGTCCATCTTCAACTGTGTGAGGCTGACTGTCCGTAAACAGCTGTTATACAGGTAAGTGATCATTCAGTTTCTATACACGTATTGACTTTTTTTTCCTTTTTTGTCATACAGTTTCCCAGGATTCTATTACCGACTCCCTCTCTGAAGGTGGACTATCAAGGGTCTAGGGTCTGACTGTTCGTGAACAGCTGTGATACAGGTAAGTGATCATTCAGTTTCTATACATGTATTGACTTTTTTTTCTTTTTTGTCGTACAGTTTCCTAGGATCCCGTGACCGACTCCCTCTCTGAATGTGGAAACGACTAACAAGAGTCTATCCATTTTCTTCTCACTTCACAACTCTATATAGGTAAATACAGCTATATTCTGTCCATCTTCAGCTGTGTGAGGCTGAATGTTCATAAACAACTGTGATACTGGTAAGTGATCATTCAGTACATATACTGACTTTATTTTCTTTTTTGTCGTACAGTTTCCCAGGATTCCATTATCAACTCCCTCTATGAAGGTGGACAATCAAGGGTCTAGGGTCTGACTGTTGGTAAACAGTTGTGATACTGGTAAGTGATTATTCAGTACATATACTGACTTTTTTTTCTTTTTTGTTGTACAGTTTCCCAGGATTCTATTACCGACTCCCTCTCTGAAGGTGGACTATCAAGTGTCTAGGGTCTGACTGTTCGTGAACAGCTGTGATACAGGTAAGTGATTATTCAGTTTCTATACATGTATTGACTTTTTTTTCTTTTTTGTTGTACAGTTTCCCAGGATCCCGTGACCGACTCCCTCTCTGAAGGTGGACTAACCAAGGTCTTTACATCTGCATCTCCATTTACAACTTTGACTGGCTGGCTGGTATTCTGTCCATCTTCAACTGTGTGAGGCTGACTGTCCGTAAACGGCTGTTATACAGGTAAGTAATCATTCAGTTTCTATACACGTATTGACTTTTTTTTTTTTCTTTTTTGTCGTACACTTTCCCAGAATTCCGTGAAGGTTGAAACGACTAACAAGGATTTCTCCATCTGCATCTCCATTCTCTACTATGACTGGCTGGCAGGTATTCTGTCCATCTTGAACTGTGTGAGTCTGACTGTTTGTAATAGCTTTGATACAGGTAAGTGATCATTCAGTTTCTATACATGTATTGACTCTTTTTTCTTTTTTGTAATACAATTTCCCAGGATCCCATTACCGACTCCCCCTCTGAAGGTGGACTATCAAGGGTCTAGGGTCTGAGTGTTCGTGAACAGCTGTGATACAGGTAAGTGATCATTCAGTACATGTATTGACTTTTTTTTTCTTTTTTGTCGTACAGTTTCCCAGGATCCCATTACTGACTCCCTTTATGAAGGTGGACAATCAAGGATCTAGGGTCTAACTTTTGGTAAACAGCTGTGATACTGGTAAGTGATTATTCAGTACATATACTGACTTTTTTTTTTCTTTTTTCTTGTACACTTTCGCAGGATCCTCTTACCGACTCCCTCTCTGAAGGTGCACTATCAAGGGTCTAGGGTCTGACTGTTCGTAAACAGCTTTGATACAAGTAAGTGATCATTCAGTTTCTATACATATACTGACTTTTTTTTCTTTTTTGTCGTACAGTTTCGCAGGATTCCATTACTGACTCCCTCTCTGAAGGTGGACTATCAAGGCTCTAGGGTCTGAGTGTTCTTGAACAGCTGTGATACAGGTAAGTGATCATTCAGTACATATACTGACTTTTTTTTTTCTTTTTTGTTGTACAGTTTCGCAGGATCCCATTACCGACTCCCTCTATGAAGGTGGACAATCAAGGCTCTAGGGTCTGAGTGTTCTTGAACAGCTGTGATACAGGTAAGTGATTATTCAGTACATATACTGACTTTTTTTTTTCTTTTTTGTTGTACAGTTTCGCAGGATCCAATTACCGACTCCCTCTATGAAGGTGGACAATCAAGGGTCTAGGGTCTGACTGTTGGTAAACAGCTGTGATACTGGTAAGTGATTATTCAGTACATATACTGACTTTTTTTTCTTTTTTGTCGTACAGTTTTCCAGGATTCCATTACTGACTCCCTCTCTGAAGGTGGACTATCAAGGGTCTAGGGTCTGACTGTTGGTAAACAGCTGTGATACTGGTAAGTGATTATTCAGTACATATACTGACTTTTTTTTCTTTTTTGTCGTACAGTTTCCCAGGATTCCATTACTGACTCCCTCTCTGAAGGTGGACTATCAAGGGTCTAGGGTCTGACTGTTCGTGAACAGCTGTGATACAGGTAAGTGATCATTCAGTTTCTATACACGTATTGACTTTTTTTTTCTTTTTTGTCGTACAGTTTCGCAGGATCCCATTACCGACTCCCTCTATGAAGGTGGACAATCAAGGGTCTAGGGTCTGACTGTTGGTAAACAGCTGTGATACTGGTAAGTGATTATTCAGTACATATACTGACTTTTTTTTCTTTTTTGTCGTACAGTTTCCCAGGATTCCATTACTGACTCCCTCTCTGAAGGTGGACTATCAAGGGTCTAGGGTCTGAGTGTTCGTGAACAGCTGTGATACAGGTAAGTGATCATTCAGTACATGTATTGACTTTTTTTTTTCTTTTTTGTTGTACAGTTTCGCAGGATCCCATTACCGACTCCCTCTATGAAGGTGGACAATCAAGGGTCTAGGGTCTGACTGTTGGTAAACAGCTGTGATACTGGTAAGTGATTATTCAGTACATATACTGACTTTTTTTTCTTTCTTGTCGTACAGTTTCCCAGGATTCCATTACTGACTCCCTCTCTGAAGGTGGACTATCAAGGGTCTAGGGTCTGACTGTTCGTGAACAGCTGTGATACAGGTAAGTGATCATTCAGTTTCTATACACGTATTGACTTTTTTTTTCTTTTTTGTCGTACAGTTTCCCAGGATCCCGTGAAGGTTGAAACGACTAACAAGGATTTCTCCATCTGCATCTCCATTCTCTACTATGACTGGCTGGCAGGTATTCTGTCCATCTTGAACTGTGTGAGTCTGACTGTTCGTAATAGCTTTGATACAGGTAAGTGATCATTCAGTTTCTATACATGTATTGACTCTTTTTTCTTTTTTCTCGTACAGTTTCCTAGGATCCCGTGACCGACTCCCTCTCTGAAGGTGGACTATCAAGGGTCTAGGGTCTGACTGTTCGTAAACAGCTGTGATACAGGTAACGATCATTCAGTTTCTATACACGTTCTGACTTTTTTCTTTTTTGTCGTACAGTTTCCCAGGATTCCATTACCGACTCCCTCTCTGAAGGTGGACTATCAAGGGTCTAGGGTCTGACTGTTCGTAAACAGCTGTGATACAGGTAAGTGATCATTCAGTTTCTATACACGTTCTGACTTTTTTCTTTTTTGTCGTACAGTTTCCCAGGATTCCATTACCGACTCCCTCTATGAAGGTGGACAATCAAGGGTCTAGGGTCTGACTGTTGGTAAACAGCTGTGATACTGGTAAGTGATTATTCAGTACATATACTAACTTTTTTTTTCTTTTTTGTTGTACAGTTTCGCAGCATCCCGTGACCGACTCCCTCTATGAAGGTGGACAATCAAGGGTCTAGGGTCTGACTGTTGGTAAACAGCTGTGATACTGGTAAGTGATTATTCAGTACATATACTGACTTTATTTTCTATTTTGTTGTACAGTTTCGCGGGATCCTGTTACCGACTCCCTCTCTGAAGGTGGACTATCAAGGGTCTAGGGTCTGAGTGTTCGTGAACAGCTGTGATACAGGTAAGTGATCATTCAGTACATGTATTGACTTTTTTTTTTCTTTTTTGTCATACAGTTTCGCAGGATCCCATTACCGACTCCCTCTATGAAGGTGGACAATCAAGGGTCTAGGGTCTGACTGTTGGTAAACAGCTGTGATACTGGTAAGTGATTATTCAGTACATATACTAACTTTTTTTTTCTTTTTTGTTGTACAGTTTCGCAGGATCCCTTGACCGACTCCCTCTATGAAGGTGGACAATCAAGGGTCTAGGGTCTGACTGTTGGTAAACAGCTGTGATACTGGTAAGTGATTATTCAGTACATATACTGACTTTATTTTCTATTTTGTCGTACAGTTTCGCAGGATCCTGTTACCGACTCCCTCTCTGAAGGTGGACTATCAAGGGTCTAGGGTCTGAGTGTTCGTGAACAGCTGTGATACAGGTAAGTGATCATTCAGTACATGTATTGACTTTTTTTTTTCTGTTTTGTCGTACAATTTCGCAGGATCCCGTGACCGACTCCCTCTATGAAGGTGGACAATCAAGGGTCTAGGGTCTGACTGTTGGTAAACAGCTGTGATACTGGTAAGTGATTATTCAGTACATATACTGACTTTATTTTCTATTTTGTCGTACAGTTTCGCAGGATCCTGTTACCGACTCCCTCTCTGAAGGTGGACTATCAAGGGTCTAGGGTCTGAGTGTTCGTGAACAGCTGTGATACAGGTAAGTGATCATTCAGTACATGTATTGACTTTTTTTTTTCTGTTTTGTCGTACAATTTCGCAGGATCCCATTACCGACTCCCTCTATGAAGGTGGACAATCAAGGGTCTAGGGTCTGACTGTTGGTAAACAGGTGTGATACTGGTAAGTGATTATTCAGTACATATACTAACTTTTTTTTTCTTTTTTGTTGTACAGTTTCGCAGGATCCCGTGACCGACTCCCTCTATGAAGGTGGACAATCAAGGGTCTAGGGTCTGACTGTTGGTAAACAGCTGTGATACTGGTAAGTGATTATTCAGTACATATACTGACTTTATTTTCTATTTTGTTGTACAGTTTCGCAGGATCCTGTTACCGACTCCCTCTCTGAAGGTGGACTATCAAGGGTCTAGGGTCTGAGTGTTCGTGAACAGCTGTGATACAGGTAAGTGATCATTCAGTACATGTATTGAATTTTTTTTTTCTTTTGTCGTACAGTTTCGCAGGATCCCATTACCGACTCCCTCTATGAAGGTGGACAATCAAGGGTCTAGGGTCTGACTGTTGGTAAACAGCTGTGATACTGGTAAGTGATTATTCAGTACATATACTGACTTTTTTTTCTTTTTTCTTGTACACTTTCGCAGGACCCTGTTACCGACTCCCTCTCTGAAGGTGCACTATCAAGGGTCTAGGGTCTGACTGTTCGTAAACAGCTTTGATACAAGTAAGTGATTATTCAGTTTCTATACACGTATTGACTTTTTTTCTTTCTTGTCATACAATTTCCCAGGATCCCATTTCGGACTCCCCCTCTGAAGATGGACTATCAAGGGTCTAGGGTCTGACTGTTCGTAAACAGCTGTGATACTGGTAAGTGATCATTCAGTACATGTATTGACTTTTTTTTTCTTTTTTGTCATACATTTTCCCAGGATCCCGTGACAAACTTCCTCTCTGAAGGTGGAAACGACTAACAAGGATTTTTCCATCTGCATCTCCATTCTCTACTATGACTGGCTTGCTGGTATTCTGTCCATCTTCAACTGTGTGAGGCTGACTGTTCGTAAATAGCTGTGATACTGGTAAGTGATTATTCAGTTTCTATACCTGTATTGACTTTTTTTTTCTTTTTTGTCATACAATTTCCCAGGATCCCGTGACCGACTCCCTCTCTAAAGGTGGACTAACCAAGGTCTTTATATTTGCATCTCCATTTAAAACTGTGACTGGCTGGCTGGTATTCTGTCCATCTTCAACTGTGTGAGGCTGACTGTCCGTAAACAGCTGTTATACAGGTAAGTGATCATTCAGTTTCTATACACGTATTGACTTTTTTTCCTTTTTTGTCATACAGTTTCCCAGGATTCTATTACCGACTCCCTCTCCGAAGGTGGACTATCAAGGGTCTAGGGTCTGACTGTTCGTGAACAGCTGTGATACAGGTAAGTGATCATTCAGTTTCTATACACGTATTGACTTTTTTTTTTTCTTTTTTGTCGTACAGTTTCCCAGGATCCCGTGAAGGTTGAAACGACTAACAAGGATTTCTCCATCTGCATCTCCATTCTCTACTATGACTGGCTGGCAGGTATTCTGTCCATCTTGAACTGTGTGAGTCTGACTGTTCGTAATAGCTTTGATACAGGTAAGTGATCATTCAGTTTCTATACATGTATTGACTTTTTTTTTTTCTTTTTTCTCGTACAGTTTCCTAGGATCCCGTGACCGACTCCCTCTCTGAAGGTGGAAACGACTAACAAGAGTCTATCCATTTTCTTCTCACTTCACAACTCTATATAGGTAAATACAGCTATATTCTGTCCATCTTCAGCTGTGTGAGGCTGAATGTTCGTAAACAGCTGTTATACAGGTAAGTGATTGTTCAGTTTCTATACATGTATTGACTTTTTTTTCTTTTTGTCGTACAGTTTCCCAGGATTCCATTATCAACTCCCTCTATGAAGGTGGACAATCAAGGGTCTAGGGTCTGACTGTTGGTAAACAGCTGTGATACTGGTAAGTGATTATTCAGTTTCTATACATGTTTTGACTTTTTTTTCTTTTTTGTTGTACAGTTTCCCAGGATCCCGTGACCGACTCCCTCTCTGAAGGTGGAAACGACTAACAAGAGTCTATCCATTTGCTTCTCACTTCACAACTATATATATATTTAAATACAGCTATATTCTGTCCATTTTCAGCTGTGTGAGGCTGAATGTTCGTAAACAGCTGTTATACAGGTATGTGATCATTCAGTTTCTATACATGTATTGACTTTTTTTCTTTTTTGTCATACAGTTTCCCAGGATCCCGTGACCGAGTCCCTCACTGAAGGTGGACTAAACAAGGGTCTTTACATCTGCATCTCCATTCTCTACTATGACTGACTGGCTGGTATTCTGTCCATCTTCAACTGTGTGAGGCTGAATGTTCGTAAACAGCTGTGATACAGGTAAGTGATTGTTCAGTTTCTATACATGTATTGACTTTTTTTTCTTTTTTGTCATACAGTTTCCCAGGATCACGTGACCGACTCCCTCACTGAAGGTGGACTAAGAAGGGTCTTTTCGTCTGCATTTCCAGGGGGGGGGTCACAGCAAAAACTTTTTAGAAGGGTTACAGTAGGACTGGGTAGGCAAAAGCAGCCAAACACAAATGCACTCGCACCAGCAGACAGCAGGGGGTAGCTCAACACATGGGGAAGAGAGAAGAAATGAAAGAAAAACTAAAAATAATGAAGAAAAGGTTTAGGTTTATATATGAATTTGAACAGTATTGTAACACCGCTGTTTCTTACAGAGTGGGATTGGACTTTGCTAAAAAAAAAAAAAAAACATGTAAAAAAGCCAGCACAGTTCACAGAACAGCTCATGATCCAAAACAGACCACATCCTCTGTAAAACACGACGGAGGCAAATAGGGCCCCTTTAATATTTTTATTTTATTTTTCTTTATTTCATTTGTTTGGATTACATTTAGGCTGGTTTAAACCTTAGTATAATTATCATTCTACTGTTATTAGTTTGGACTAAGGCTAATAGGTCATTTTCGTTTCTCCCAGTAGAGGCACTCTTAGGCATCAGTGGTAAAGGACCTCTAGCCTCTGGCTCGGTTAGTAGTTCAGAATAAAGCTTTTGCCACAGGCTGATGACTCATTAACCTGTGTGCTGGTTTCTTCCTCGTCATGTAGAGGAATGGAAATGTCCCTACATACATTTTAGTGGTGAATCTATACTCTATGTTGATGAAGCCTTGTGCCATGTCTTAGTCCAAGTTAAATGTGTTTTGGTTAAGTTATGTCGAGTGAATGAGAAGATGGAAAATATGTTAGCCATTTAGCTTAGCATAGGGGCATGTTTTAATCTGAGAATCCCACTCTTAGTACTTTTATATGTTCTGTAATCCAGTGTTTTTACTAAAAAGTCTAAAACATTTGATACAACACAAGTTTAAGAGTTTAAAGAAGTGTATTTCCATTATTTTGAGCTTCTTTAACAGCAGCATTTTCTCTCTATCTTAAGCAGTAGCTCAGCTGCAGAGCTTAGCTGCTCTGGTACAGTCAGAGGTGCAGTGGAGTTCTTTGGACTGTGTGTTTTGTGTTCAATTCTGTTCCAAGTGTTTGTGTCTAGTATTATATATGTCAGCCACAAAATCTAAAAGGAGCTTTATATTGGAAAGCTGGTTAATTTTCTATAAATATGTTATGATAAAATAACCATTATGCTCAATTTATCTTACCTCAGCCAAACATCAGTGAAGACGTTACTAATCCACTCAGCCAACATGTAGATAAAGAGTACATGTACATAACATTTTTAACATGTTTAAACATCTGGACATTTGATCTTCATTTGAGTATTGAGAGATGGAGGTAATGTAACTAAATGTAACTAAAATGTAATTAATAGATGCAATTTACCTGACAAGTCAGGACTCCTCCACATTTATTACTACTTAAAATTACTAAAATCAGCTAAATCAGCAGCAGCACATCAGCTATAGATGATTAGAGCATGGTTAGAGCAATCCATAACATGAGAATTACAGAGAATTCCAGAAGAGACAGTTCATAGTTTGGGTTTTCACTAATAATTGTGTTCATATATACAGGAGAGGAGAGCAGGGCACACACACACAGTTTGATATTTTGGATCATTTAATTCAGGAAAGTATTTCAGAAATATGAATTATATTGTTTACATAAACAACCTGCACAAATAAACAAGTTAACAATTCAGCTCAAAGCACTGCTTATTAAATCACAATACTGCTTATGAAATCAAATGGGTCAAATGAAGAGCTTTGAGACACAATGAGATAAAACAGTAAATAGTCACAGAGAAAAGAACAGTTCATATAAGATGTTGTGTAAAAAATGACTAATGAGGTTATTTAGGTGTTAGGTTCATACTGATGTGGCTTCACAGGGCTTCTCTGTTCTGTAATCAGTGTTTCTATAGTTTCTCACTTCAGAAATGGGACAGGTTGTGTGAACACGGCTCTTCTGCAAAGCCTACTGTGAATTATTCTAGTTACAATATTCAAAAAGAAGTGTATGCTTTACAGTGTACTTTGCAGAAGCGCCGTGTTCACTCACCTTTTTTAATACTACTGTGAGGGACGATGTACCTAAATGTTTCACTCACCTGTACACCTGTGTAATGTGACGTGATAATAAAAGTGATTTGATTTTATTTTTTTTTTGGTGGCTCAAGGGGTTGTTAGAAGAGATGTCCACAAGGGGGTGCTATAGTGCCATTATTCCTGGTAACTCTGCTGGTGACAGAGTGCTAAGAAGGCTGAGAGAAACTATAGAGAAAGTCTACCAGCTGTTTTTCTATTCTTTACAGACCTCTTTCTTTTGGGTTGGTACTAAGTACACCGCACACACCTACATGTGAAATCTTAAAAGACATGATGTTCTAAAAAATGTTTTATTCATTTATTTATGATATTAATTAACAACTAAAATTAGCATACACATTTTAGACTGCATGCTTTATGAATCGTCTGCTAAGAAATAGAGAGCCTGTTGCAGAGGTGGGTGGTCACTAGTTACCTTTACACATGATAATAGGAGGATGAGAAAGGGAGTCTAGTTTTCCTTTCAGTTTAGTCATGAACTCCATTTTTGAGTGTAATGTTGTCATGTTATGTTGGTGAGCATCTGCATGGCTCTGTGATGGATCACGTGTCTAATTTGAGAGCTTTTTTTAGACCAAAAATATAAGTAAACGAAATCAACCATAACAGACACTGATTGTATCTAAAGTTCCAGTGCAGCTCTATAAGTTATTCAGTATTGAAGTATTTTATTTTAATTCACTAATTTTCTACATCTGTCACACTGCCAATAAAACGTGAAGCTCTGGAGCAGCCGCACAGTGACCCAAGGTCGCCGGGATAGAGGGATTTTAGTCCCCTGAGCACTGGCTTAAGGAGCAGTTGAACTGTGTTCTCTTGAGTAATGGAGCTCCATCCAGTACCTTGGGCTGAGTTGGAGTGCATAGACTAATCATCCAGCATCAGTGCATTAGGAATTGACACGTGAACCAGACCTCACAACCGTGACTTTTCCTGTGCCTGTGTCCACAGAAGGAGATTTCACTGGGCATCCGTTTGAAATACAGGTGCAGAACAAGTGCTTAAACAATGATGCACCACTGATAGCTAGAACTGCGGCTGTCTCTCCAGATCTGCTGAACGATATTAGGGTACAGAATGACTTCCCCGCCCCTCCTCAGACAACCAATGGACTCTTGCACACTCATGCCCTGGGGATTCAGCAATGTATGTAGTGGGTATATATTAATGGGTGCATGTCAGAGTTCAGCCAGTTCAGAGTGTGAGGGGGAGAAGAGTGTTTGTCAGTCTGGCTGTCCTGGACTTCACACTCCTGTAGCGTCGGCCCGATGGTAGGAGCATGAAGAGGCTGTGTTGAGGGTGTGTACTGTCCCTGATAATGCTGTGGGCCCTGCTGATGACCCTGGTCCTGTAGTTGTCCTGCTTTACTGTGATTGTAGTGTACTGTAAATGTAGTGTTTCTGTACTGTAAAACAGTATGTTTATGACAACTGTACTGTAAGTATAGTGTGTATATAGTATACTGTACTGTAAAATGTGTGTAATATAAATTAGTACATTAAAATACAATAATCTGTTGTGAATTACTTTTCTGTAAATTATATATATAATTTACAGATTATATACATATATATATCTGTAGTTATTATAATTTAGTGTACTGATTATATTTAAGTGTACAATAAATGTAGTGTACTGTATATTTATTACAATTAACTGCTAGATTCATTAAATTCATTAAATGAATCCAGTTTTATGTACAACAGGATGAACTTACAGTGGAGGAAATAAGTATTTAATCCCCCATTGAATTTAAAAGTTTGTACTCTAACAAATTAATTTAAACATTAAAATTAAATGATTTTTATGGTGGCTTTATTTTAACAGTGAGAGATGGAATATCAAAAAGACAATCTAGAAAATGAATTAATATTTAAATAAAAAATAATTTGCATTTCATTGAGGGAACTAAGAATTTGATCCCCTAAAAACCATGATTAATGTTGGCTCCCACAGACCACTGACACATCCTACTCTCAGTGAAGTCGTTACCTGCATGAGAGACGCCTGTCCCAAATTGTCACCTGTGTAAAAGGCCACCTGCCAAGACACTCAGTGACACTCCAACATCTCCACCATGGGCAAGACTAAAGAGCTGTCTAAAGATGTCAGGGACAAAATTGTTGAGCTACACAAGGCTGGAATGGGCTACAAAGCCATAAGTAAGAAGCTGGAAGAGAAGGTGACAACTGTTGGTGCAATTATTCGGAAGTGGAAGAAGTACAACATTACTGTCAATCGACCTAGGCCTGGAGCACCATGCAAGATATCACCTCGTGGAGTCTCACTGATCATGAGAAAGGTTACAAATCAGCCAAGAATTACATGGGAGGAGCTGGTTAATGATCTTAAGGCAGCTGGGACCACAGTCTCAAAAAACTATTGGTAATACACTGAGACGTAATGGTTTAAAATCCTGCAGTGCACGCAAGGTTCCGCTGCTCAAGAAGACTCACGTCCAGGCTCTTTTGAGCAAGCCAGTGGCAACAGTGGCAAGGAAAAACTCAAAAGGGGAACCCATCTTCCTCTGGTCAACACCAGATAGCATGCATGCAGGTAAAGAGTCACAAGCAATCCTTCTAAAGCATTTTGTAAACAAAATGTACATGATGGCAGCATAACTCTGTTCACAGAGAATACAGTAGCAGAACTATTAAAGAACACAGTTGCGTGACAATTTTCATACAGAATACAGTAGCATCAATTTTACCTTTAGAAGTCAACAGGGTCACATTTTTCATACAGAATACAGTATCATATAATCACTCAAGCAGCAGAGCATGAATCTAAATACAGAATACAACAGTGCTGCTCTTCATATTCAACATAGAGCTTTAAGCTCCCTCTATTAATTTTCCATACATCATTCATCCACCTTCAGGTTAGTTTAGCCCCACTAAGACAATAATGCTTAAGTTGCATTTCAGAAAAATGCAGCCAATCAGAAGAAAGCTCATTTACATAATGGCACAGTAATAACAGCTTGTTATTATTTTAATGGACTAAGGGCAGGTTTTGGTACATAAAGCTCCATAAAACAATGTAAGTAAGACTGAAGAGAAAAGATCAAATAAAATGTAGACTTGGAGAGTAAGGCTAATACTAGAACTCTACAAAGCCATGGATGTTGTTGCTCACTGTTCAAAAGGCAGCATCACTGTTATTTTGATATGTGGTAGCTCAGACAGAGCGGAGGCAGGTAGTAAAGACCTGGTGTTCGGTCAGAGCAACATGACAGCACAGTAAGACCTTCAGCTCCACCAGATGGACGTTACAACAGTCTACTTGCACGGTCTGATTGATTGTGAGATGTATATGGAGCAATCAGAGAGATTTGAAGGAAAGTCAAATACAGGTGTGAACTGAATAACTCATTGTATGCTCTTAAACTGTCTGGATTATCAGGATGAAAATGGCTTTCCACAGACCCAGCAGACCATTGTGTCTACGACAAACACACTGAAATCAGGAGGATGATACTGATAATCTGGGTTGAGGGTCTGAAGATAAGGTAAAAAAAAAAAATGCCAACACCATTCAAGATGAAGGATCTAGGAAAACTGAACCATTTTCTAGGTACTGATTTCAATCAAAGTCAAGGCTCAGTAAATAGGAGTCATAAGAAGTACACATCAAAAGTACCTGAACAATTTGTTAGGTCAGACTGTAACCAAGGTCCAACCACAAATCCCAATCACAAAGCAGCATGTAGCTTGTTTGTTGTGATGAGGCGCACAAGACCTGATCAAAGTTGAAGCAGTTAAATAGTCGCAGTACTTGTCTGAGCCAAATGAACAACACTGGACTGCAGTCGAGCATGTAATTAGGTACTTAAAGGGTACAACTGATCATGAACCGTTACAAAAAGAGTGGAGAGAAACTGAAACTTGAGGTAAACTTGAACTAAACACGGCCTCTTACTTCCTGCTCTGTCTACACATGAAGCAGAACATATGGCACTGACTGCAACCACTCAGGAAAGCTTGTACTTGTACCAGCTACTAAATGCCATGGACAGTGATCACCACTATGCACCTGTGAAAATACTAGAAGACAACCAAGGAGCAATTGATCTTTGGAAGACAACATTTCTGGGGCATCTGCAGCTGCTAGGACTAAAGGACACAATATTAAACTCCTCACACAAGTAAACAGGATAAAGACAGTGATGAAAATGAAGACGCATATGCTGACGTTTGGAAGCTCGTTTCTGGATGTTTCTGGAGGAATGCTAAGGGTTACAGACAAGTAATGGGAGTGGATTACATTATTACTACCAATGTCAGCAGCAATAACAGTTTATGACTGCTGGTAAGTTTGGTAACAGTGCTGAAAGGGAATCTAGGGTGTTTGATGTTATTGCATTTAACAACATTTCTTTGATTCTGATTGGAGCAACACTGTCAAGACTATACCAGAGCACAGCCTGCAGATCATCTGTTATATGCTCTACATCTGCAGGGTGAGATGGTTCAATCTGCAAGGTTATTAATGAAAACACTAGCTGTTGAGGTTGTCATGGTACATTTGCTAATAAAGGGGGTGGCAGGTGGAGATCATGTTTGAAGTAGTTCTAAAACAGGATTAGGTGTTGGTTGAAGATGGAGTCAGGTGGAGAAATACAGAGTTCTCTTAATACCCAGGGGCAAAATTTAACCTAATGTTAAGGGGGTCCTGAATCAATGCCTGATCAGTAGAAAGAGCTGCTTCTGATAAAAACCACAGCAAATTCACCAAGGCCATAGACTGTGATAAGCAGGAAATTGTGCTGCTCTTTGGAAGCCGGAGACCAGCCTGCCACTTTAAGACTAAGCACCCCAAAAGATGGTTAACAGATCTCCTTCTCTGCTACGAGTCCCGTCTCCCTAACCAACATCACTAACAGGATTGGCTTTGTTGTTTCTTGCCAACGTGGGAGAGGCTGTGTTTGTGAAAAGCACCAAAGCTCGGTCAACTAGATGTTCAGGTATGCACGTTTTATTGCAGGGGTGTTCAGTCTTATCTGCAAAGTGCTGTGTAGCTGCAGCTTCTCCATCCTAAACAAGCTGCGGGACACCTGATTCCACTTGTTTAATCAATTAGTGAGTCTTCAAACAACTGATCACATGTGCTTCTGCTTGGCTGGTATGAAAAGCTGTAGCCACACCGGCCCTTTGTGAGTAAGATTGAACACCCACACCACTGAGGGAGGGTTTGTAACTCATGATCAATAAGATAAAGGCGTGTATTTGAAAAGCTTCTCAATGTAGGAATGCAGATATGGGATCAGAGTCCTCTGTTATTTACAAAGACAAGAACTGCTCCTAAATTAGTGCATTACCTAGCAGCTGATTGTCTGCTTATATAAAGAGGCTTTTAACTCTTTCAAATAATCTTATTGTTATAGTTTCTGCTGTTCCCACATTTACCACACCTTTATGTCAAAAAAGTGACAAATTCCAGCAGATTTTAAAAGTAATGAGAAAGTAAATTATTCAGTGAATCAAGAAGTCTGTCCACTATTCTTAAAAGCTCATGTATAGACCTTGATGGTCAGGCATAGTTTTGAACTGCTTTAAGAGAAAATGCAGGAGCAGTGCTTGAGCAGTTCTCTACCAGCTACATGATCTATATAGAAACAGAACTCCAGCAGAATCCACTCTGTGCATGAACCTGATGAGACTCCACTGAACTCTGCCTGCAAGGCACCTTTTACCACCCTGTATCCTGTCATTATTTTAAATGTATTTTTTAATAATGCAATAGCATTAAACATTTTTGATAATGTAATAGCAGTAATGTGTGAAGATTAAGACACACCTAGGGCTGGACCTAAATGTCCAAATATTATATTAAAGGACCATAAACTCCATTTTTCCTCTTTCTCTTCAATCCTACTTAGTGTTTGTGGAGTTCTGTGAACAAAAAATCACGCTTCATCCCTTACAATTGAAACAATTTTTTATTTGAGGTATTTTCAACTGTGTGAAATTCTGTTTCAGGTACTTTAAGCTAGATGCAGTGGGGTATGAAATGTTTTCTGATATTTACAATATTTTTAGGATTACTTTTTAGGGAGGTGAATCATGTTATCTGAAAAATGGGCTACGCTAATCCCCTTATAGAATCCATAGGGGGCGCTACAAGCTCTGTGTTGAATGTAATGCGCAATGCTGTTGTATCCTGTATTCAGAGCTATGCTACTGAATTCTGTATGAGAAGTAGCAGAACTTTCCTACAGACCACAGTAACAGAACACTGTTCTACCAGAATAGAGTAGCGTAACGATGTCTGACAGAACACAGTAGCCTGAAACTGTTCATTCACAACAGAGTAGCAGAACGCTTTCATTCAGAAGACATTAGAATCATTATTTTGATATAGAATACAGTACCAGTACTCTTTCAACCAGAATACGGTAGCATACCACTACACAACCAGCATAGAGGAGAATAACTCACGCAGAATACAGGATTCAATTCAAATGAATTTTATTTATACAGCGCGTTCACAACAAATGTGTTCACACAGCAGCTTTACAGAGATCCAGGTCCAAGCCTCTTTTGAGCAAGCCAGTGGCAACAGTGGCAAGGAAAAACTCCCTCAGATCGAGAGGAAGAAACCTTGAGAGAAACCAAGACTCACAAAGGGAACCCATCCTCCTCTGGTCGACACCGGATAGCACAATGAAAAGCAGAACAGGAATAAAACATGGAATTAAGGGAATATGGCCAATGTGCCGTCAAACCATAAAAAGATGAAAACATGAGTGAAATGAAGTCCATGCAGGTACACGGTCACAAGCACAGCCATGCCGTGAGGCGAGGATAACTTCATTCGAGGCCCCAAAACCGGACAGCGGTCAGGAGGGTGGTGGAGAGAGCGAGGTCTGCCGATGGAACAGTTGAAACTGGGCATCTGAGCACATGGAAACGAGAGAAAAAACACAAAGGGTTAGGAGGAAGGGGGCAAAAACTTTTTAGAAGGGTTACAGCAGGACAGGGTAGGAAAGAGCAGCCAAACACAAATGCACTCGCACCAGCAGACAGCAGGGGGCAGCTCAGCACATGGGGGAAGAGAGAAGAAATGAAGGAAAAAATAATAATAATGAAGAAAAGGTTTAGGTTTATATATGAATATGAACAGTATTGTAACACCGCTCAAGCACAACAAAGCAACAAAACAATTTATACAGCACACAGCAGTGTAACCATTCTCATGTAGAACACAAGCAGGACACAGCAGCCCAACACGGTTCAAGCAGAACACAACAAGTGGCACAGCAGCGAAATATCGTTCAAGCAGAAGACAGCAGCGTAACAATTTTGATGCAGCCCAACATGGTAAAAGCAGAACACAGTAGTGAAATGTTGTTCAAGCAGAAAACAGCAGCACAATTAATATACAGAACAAGGTTAAGTGACACTGTTCAAGCAGAACGGTCATGCAAAACACAAGCAGGAGACAGCAGCCCAACACGGTTCAAGCAGAACACAAGCAAGTGGCACAGCTGCAGCCACCTTTAGCACTGTGCTTGCAAGGCAATCTTGTAAAAAATTGGAGACTGTGGGTGCAAACGTTTTACCTGTTTCTTACAGAGAGTGGGATTGTTGAAGAGAACAATGCGCCACCTTTCCGCACGTCGCTGGGGAAGATGCAGTGAAGGTCTACAACATGTTACAATTCAGTGAGGAAGAAACTGAAAAAAGAAATGTGCTGAAAAAAGTTTAGGGATTACTGAAAGTCAAGAAAGAACCTACCCGATGTTCACCATTTGTTCTTCACGAGAGCTCAGGATGCAGCTGAAAGCACTGAGGCGTACGGGAGGAATTCGGGGACCAGAAACTGTAGATTTCAGCAAAGTACTCGCATACTGGGAAAGCTACCACTCACCTGTGAACACAAAAGCCAAAAATGCTAAATTTCACATATTGTTGATGGTGATGTACCAGCAATACTAGGACGTGAGACATGGGAGATGTTACAGCAGGACAGGGTAGGAAAGAGCAGCCAAACACAAATGCACTCGCACCAGCAGCAGGGGGCAGCTCAGCACATGGGGAAAAGAAGAAATGAAAGAAACAATAAAAATACTGAAGAAAAGGTTTAGGTTTATGTATGAATATGAACAGCACTGTAACACTGCTCAAGCACAACAAAGCAGCAAAACTAATTATACAGGACACAGCAGCATCATTTTCATGCAAAACATGCAGGACACAGCAGCCCAACATGGTTCAAGCAGAACACCTTAGCGAAATATTGTTCAAGCAGAACACAGCAGCATAATGTTGATAAAAACACAAGCAGGACAGCAGCGTAATTATTATACAGAACAAGGTTAAGTGACACTGTTCAAGCAGAACACAGCAGCGTAACAAGTTTGATGCAAAACACAAGCAGGATACAGCAGCCCAACACGGTCCAAGCAGAACACAAGCAAGTGGCACAGCAGCAGCCCCCTTCAGCACTGTGCTTGCAAGGCAATCTCGTCAAAAATTGGATTTTTAGGTGCAAAAGTTTTACCTGTTTCTTACAGAGAGTGGGATTGTTGAGGAGAACAATGCGCCACCTTTCCGCACGTCGCTGGGGAAGATGCAATGAAGGTCTACAACATGATACAGTTTAGAGAGAAAGAAACTGAAACAAGAAAAGTTCAGGGATTACTGAGATTCAAGAAAGAACCTACCCGATGTTCGCCATTTGTTCTTCACAACAGCTCAGGATCCAGTTGAAAGCGTACGAGAGGAATTTGGGGACCAGAAACTGCAGAATTCAGCAAAGTACTTACATACTCTGGCCACCGCATGTCACCGCTGGGAAAGCTACCACTCCAGTTCCAAGCTCTGCACATTGAACATACCCATTGGAAGATACACATTCCTTTGACCTCCTTTTGGGGTGTCCTCAGCTTCAGAGGTATTCCAAAGGTCAATTGCAGACTATTAAAGGCCTGGAAGATGTCGTCAACGTTACAAACGATATCCTAGTCTGGGGTGAAATGGTCAAGGAAACATGAGGGCAGACTCATCCAAGTGCTGAAAAGGGAAAGACAGTGGAACCTGAAACTCAGCAAAAACAAGTGCAAGATCAGATCATCACAAATCCGGTACATGGCCATATGCTCTCTCTGCAGAAGGTCTCAATCTAGATAAAGATAAAGTGAGAGCTGTAACACACATGCCTACACCAGAAAACAAGCAGGCACTCATGAGATTAAAGGGCATGATTCAGTACCTTTCCAAGTTTATTCCCAACCTGTCTGAAGTCGGCGCACCCCTCAGAAAACTGCTCAAGCATGACATCTGTGGCACTCCATTGCAAGTTGAGCACAAACCTATGAAAAACTGAAATCTCTGCTGATAAATGCTCCCACACTAAAGCGCTATGATGTAAAAATACCTGCTACACCATCTGTAGATGCGAGCTCAGAAGGCTTCGGAGCAGCAGTTTTGCAGGAGAGAAAGCCAGTGGCTAAACTACATTCAGAAAGGCAACAGCAAATGATCCAAAGATGCAGCTACTACACACAAGGACCATGGAAGGATGGCCCAAACATACTGGACATTCAAAGAAGAAAAGCAAAATACAGATTCAAGACAAGCTGCAGAGAAGACAACTCAAGCAAAACAGCTATTATGGCAGACAGACAAAGAGCCCACCAAGCATATACATGTGGGACAAGGTGAGAATTGAGAGAGGGCGACCTGCTATCATGATCAGCCACGATTCTTCACAGTCCAGACGCCAGATGGAGGAACCTATAGAAGAAACAGAAAACAGAACACACATTCATTTGTGAACATTTCAGAACATTTATTCATTGGAACAGTTGAAACTGGAAAAACTCAGAAAAACATTGACAGTCACAACAAAAGTGAAAATAACACAGGACAGAAAATCAAAATAAAACAAGAACATTGTCTTCAGATTGGACACTGGTGCTGAATGCAATGTCATCACAGCACAGATCTACAAATCAGATTTGAAACAAAACTCCAGAATTCACCTTAAAAACCGCTCACACATTCTAGCCAATGCATGTCACCATTGGAAAAGCTAACATTCACCTGTGAGCAGAAAAGCCAAAAATGCAAGATTGAATTTCACATTGTTGTCAGTGATGTACAAGAAATGTACAAGAAAGACGTGAGACATGTGAGACGTTAGGTGTGGTTTATAGATGGAAGAACCTATAGGAGAAACAGAAAACACCTTCTCAGGACGACTGAAAGACTTCCCATCAGCATCACCCAATGTTGTTGCAGATTCCTGTGTCGAGCCGCAGGTCAGTGAATCCGGTCCACCTGCAGAAACTGGTACTGCAAAACAACCTGACTTACCTGAGTCACATCCGAGAGAGGCATACAGAGAGGCTTCTTCCACAGACCTGAAAAAGGCAAAAGATCATGAATTCAGTGAGTTGCATGACTCGTTAATCAGAGACAGGACTGTTTGTGGTATTAGGGAAGACCTATTGTGGGCAAGGTTGCTGCTTTTGCACTGACTGCATTTTAAACTGAAGGTCACACTGATGGTCAATAAGAGGAAATATCTCACATACTTTAAAAATGAATCTTAGTCTAGATACAGGAGAGGAAACCTCGGTCTCCTGGTTTAAAAACTGTATGTTGAGGAGTTTAGTCAGTTGTGGATAAATGCTGCGTCAGCATGTTCAGAAACTTCAAACAGCATGTTAGCGTGTGGGTTGATGAGAAAAGGATTTCTTGGATCTTAGACTCCACAGATCGCTGTGGCCTCCCAGGGATCAAACTCCCCCCCTCTCAATGACAGGAGCAGCAATTAGACGGTGTTGTGTTGCTGCGTATTTTCTAACTGAACTGACGGTTAGAATCAGTGTAGGTACCGAACCCAAGCACAGATTTTACTTTTGAAGGTTTTCTATTCTAAAATGATGAAACCTTCTGGGGTGGTGAAGCTGATCAACAACACATTTATTTCTTATAAATGTCAGTAGGGGGATTTCTCTGAAGACTGGTCTCTGGTGAAGGCTGGTAGCTGGATTGGTTCTTGAGAGGACCTGATGCTCCCTGGAACTGAAGTTCAAAATGAAAAGCTGTGTGTTAGACCTCTCTCCTGTTGTGAAAGACTCCCAGACTTTCACATCCAAAGGATTATTATTCAGCAAGGATATGGAATACAGCACACACTGGCCAAATCCTTCTAAAGTTAGAGGAGTGAGGAATGAGTTTAAAAGGTTAAAAGGGTTCATGATGTTCACCACAGTTTAAACAAACACTGAAAGTTACCTGGAATCGTGCTGGAAATCTTCTCTAACTGGCTACAAGAGGTATAGTCTTCCTTTTCTTCAGGATCTGCTTGAGAGACAACATGACAGATTATCTAGAACATGTCAAGTGATTTGGATAAAATCAAATACCTCAGAGTTTGATGCTAGTTAATAATAATAATAATCTGAAGGGGAGTTGAAGCCTCGGTCTCCTGGTTTCCTGCATCACTGTGGGAGCAAAGGTTCTAGCTCAACCACGATCCACAGAGCAGGACTTTCCTATCAGAATTGAACCCAGCCAGTATGTCAACACTTAGAGCCATGCTTGAGGGCTACAAGGGGTGTACCCTTGTTGACTTCGTCAGGATCTGTTGGAGGGACACAACCAGAACACATACATATATATATATATATATATATATATATATATATATATATATATATATATACACACACACACACACACACATTTATGGTATTCAGCTGACTCTCTTATCCAAAACGACTTACGTCTCCCACATGATGTGGCAGCTCAGTGGCAGGTAGTGGTGTTATTCGTTGCGCCACACCAACCGTTATTGGTTGGTGCCCACACCAATATATATTTATTCACTCATAACACAACTAACATTCCTTAATCTTGGGGAACTTTAGCCTCCTGGTTCTTTGCTTCATGGTGGACTGTGTGAGAACAGCTTCTGCCTCCACCACTGCACAAAGAGGAAGACTGAGACTCTTGCTCTGTGGACTGGAGCGGGATGACGTCTAGATCAGAATAAGCTCTGCTGTTTCCCTCAAACTGATTGACATCCACCACAAAAAAAAAACTGCCTATAACTCTGGAGAGGAGACAGAACAGAGGTGGAACATAAGTCATTTTTGATTATTTACTTCTTGTCACTGTTGGTGTCACTGTGCATCGTTCAGCTATTCAGCGCACTTTGCACAAGGAGAGGCTGTCTGTCCAAATATATGTACTATGGGAGAGTAATGCAGAAGAAGCCTTTTCTCCTCACAAGCCACAAACAGAGTCGCTTGAGGTATGCTAAAGCACATTTAAACAAGCCAGCTTCACTTTGGAATAAGGTGCTGTGGAACTAAAATGGAGGTATTTGGACATAACAAGGGGCGGTGTGCATGGTGGAAAAAGAACACAGCATTCCAAGACAAACACTTGCTACCCACAGTAAAAGTTGGTGGCGGTTCCATCATGCTGTGGGGCTGTGTGGCCAGTGCAGATACTGGGAATCTTGTTAAAGTTGAGGGTCGCATGGATTCCAGTCATTTGACAATTGATGCAGCATTCAACTTTAAGATTAAGGATGTATTCGCTAAACTATGCCCAGATTTTAAAGTTCAGTCTCACGTGATCGATCTTTTCTTAAATATCCAGTGGTTGTTGTCCTCAGCTGATTCAGCTGATGGAATGAAGATTCTTGACGTGCCGTCCAGGTTACTGCTTCTAGGAATGTTCATCTTTCTGGCTTCTGGTCCAGGAAAAGTTCCCAGGAAATGTTCGCTTTACCCTCGTTCAGGTCATGACCACCCGTTCAACCCGTGATTTCAAGAAAGTAGCTGTGTGGGAACGCTGATCAGACGTCCAGCTGAAATTCTAAAAGGTTTCTAAGGTGATTCGAGTTAGGCCCATCAAGAGCTGGCTGTCCTTTGTTAGGACAATGGTAGAGGACCTCCTTGGTTCCTTTGTTTATCCCTGTTGGGTGTTTGTTTACCTGGCTGGTTGGTTGGTTGGTTCTTTGTTGGGACAGTCTTTTTAATCACCTGTGTAGCCACACCCATTTTCCTCCTCTGGTGCTGTCACCTACTGGTGAGCAAGGGTACCTACGTCCCCCGTTGGTCTTCAGGGTATGATTTATCGTACATTTGAAGAGCACTTATGGATGAAATGTCCACTGGGAGAGATAAAGTTCATGGCAGGTCAAGCAAGTCCTTCCAATTCTTAGCAGGTTAGTTTTCCACGAGGTGTTCCTATAAGACTGAAAACATCTGGGCAGCTTTATGCAAACATCTGGGCCGTTCTGGTTGACTAACCAAACTTACAATGCATAATAATGTTGGTCATGTTAAAGCTTTGAATTATATGATTGCATCATAAAAAAATACATTCATAAATAAAAAACACCAAATATGATTTAATATTGTGGAAATGATTAGATAGATGGCTTTTGATGGAAAGGAGGAAGTATCATCATTAAGCCTTATAGAGAGGAAAGTTAGTGAAGGTGTTAGCTTGACTGGGATGGATACCTGATGCGTCAGGGTAATTAATAACCATGTTGTCTATATAACATGTGGACCCCTTGTGATGTCCTGGCAATCAGGTTGTTTTCGTGATCAATGGCTTGTGACTTTGTTAACAGTCTGTTTTAGACTGTATGTATTACATGTTGCAGGAGGTTAATTAAGAGTTAAGCTGACATTAGGTTGACTAATGCCTTATAGGAAGATATCCCATGATCTTAGTTTTAGACTTTGCTTAGATCAAGTAATTCCTCATTTTTGATTGAGTAATTAATTGTCAGGCAGTGTTTCAGTTATTCACACCAAGACTAGTCTTGCGATGGACTAGTGAGGATAAATGTTTCAGGATC
The DNA here is from genome assembly GCF_030463535.1 of Salminus brasiliensis. Classification (NCBI taxonomy): domain Eukaryota; kingdom Metazoa; phylum Chordata; class Actinopteri; order Characiformes; family Bryconidae; genus Salminus; species Salminus brasiliensis. The sequence continues at coordinate 16,001,414 of NC_132892.1, forward strand.
CTAAAGCCAAGCATAGACATGAGCTTAGTGATTTGAACACGTGTCTGCATAAGTAAGTATGTTTATGTAATTATGTTTCAAGAAAAGATAAATAAATATATTGCTGCATTGGTCACCCGTACTCGCTAGGTTTGTACAATGGTGGTAGCAGATATGCTGTCCAATAATCTATGTACATATGCTGTATGCATTTAAAAGAGTTTGATATGGAAAGGGTAAGCAGAAAATAGTAGCTATGCTGGACACTGCTGGAAGCCTAGTTACCAAAATACTGTGCAGTAAGCTACCAACACCCTGTCACTGCTGTGCTAGTCTATACCCTTTAGTACTAGTGTGTAGTATGCAATTGGGACGAAGCCTAAATCCCCTATCAGATGTTGGAGTGTTTAGTGCGCCCTTCTTTACCTCTGTTTGAGCCATGGAAGCTCAGGTACCAGCACTAATGCATGGCCTTAATAGCTGATATGACCAAATACGATCAAATAAATAAATTTATATGTATATGTGCTTTTACTGTGCGTTTACCTCAGTCTGGACACTTTTCTGTCAGAACTATTTGCTGAGTACTCGAACCGTTTCGCCTCAGCCAGCTCTCGACCGGCTGATGAAAAACTGAAACCCTGCTCATTGGTCCCACAGGACTGATTGACAGGAGTTTAAACCAATAAGATTACGGAAACAATTCGTGTGAACCAATACAGAAAATAAGAGAGTTAAGCTGTAATTGAAAATACTTATTTAATAACGTGTTAATACAGTAATAAGAACTATATTTATAAACAGTAAATACTAGGGATACATATATAATAAAAATACAGAAATAATAAATAATTTTACTGGACACTCATCAGACCTTCTGGGGTGTCGGACAGGCTGTAAGTGTGTGTGATTAATTTGGTGATTGATATGATGATTGATCAGTGCTTGATCAGTGTGTTTTGGTTTGGTATCTTAGCTTTTAGCAATTATTTAGTCAATCGCCATCTCCCTGCTCACTTTCTACGGGCAGAAATTTTGTCACAGCTGGCCATAAATGAATGAATGAATGAATGAATGAAGGCCCCAAACCTGACAAAATTAAAGTGGATGAAGCTGGAATCTTCATGAGAATTTCCCCACTGCGGGACTAATAAAGGACTATCTTATCTTATCTTAGGTGATCAAAACTGAGGCAGAAATGAGCTGTATAGCTGTAGGTCTTCTTAGCCTGTTCTTCTGTGGTGTTTGTGGCCGGTGGACCTCAGAGCAGTACTGATCAAATTTTACGGCTGGCCATAAATGAATGAATGAATGAATGAATGAATGAATGAATGAAGGCATCAAACCTGAAAAAATGCTTAGAAAAAAAAAAATTAAATCCTTAGTGATTTCCTGAGTGTCCCCTGGTCAGATCTATGATCTTGAGATGAGAAGTTGTGATTCAGGAGGCGTTTGAACCGTGTTTCTGCGCTGTATTATTGCAAAGATATTAATAGAAACTCGGAGACAACATCGTAAAAAAAACACTAATTAGCATTAAACAGTAGCATTTATGAGATTCCGAAAAAAGGACCTGTCCCAGCAAAGGGGGGCATCCGGTCACCCTGTCTGATCACTCCCAAAGGAGCTGGTTCAGTTGTTTGAGGTGTCGAATTACTGGACAACAGTGAGGGTTCCGCCATTCCTTGTTTACCCTTGTTACCATGGTTACACCATGGCCAGAGGTTTAGTACAGCTCCCTGCAAAAGTCAATGGCAGTGGCCAAGTGGCCAATCAGAGGGCACGGTTTAAAAAAATGTCAGTCGATGATGTCATAATGGTCTCTTTGACATCCCTGTGACATCACGGCCCCACAGAGCAGTATAAATAGACCCTGCAGAGCTCACCTTCCTCACTCTGAGCCTTTCACTCACGCAGTGCAAAGGAGCAGTCAGTGGAATTACCAGTTCTCACCTGAACCAAGACCGAAACCGGGGAGATGGAGCAGTGGAAGGCTGAGCGGGAGTCCCTGCTGTTTCAGCTCAAGGAGGCCCAAGAGAGCATTGAGAAGGAGAAGGCAGCCAGGCTGAGGGAGCGGAAAGCCAACACAAGGAGGCACAACCGCTGGATAAAAAGGGTCAACACAACAAGGGACCAGGACATTGAAAAGGAGACGTACGAGCTACGTGCCAAAATTCAGGACCTGGAGGAGGCCAAGCAGGAGGTAAAGGACTCGCTGGACTTCCAGTCGGAAATGCTACGACAGGTCAGCGAGGAGCTGGCAGACAACAAAACCAGGCTAAGCAGGTGCAGGGTGCTGGCAGAGCAGCTGTATGCCCAAAACATGGAGCTGCATGCATCTAACTGGTACAAGAACCAGGAGCTGGAGGTCCTGCGACAGGAAAGGGCTCTGACAGAGGCACTGGACAAAGAATACAACCTGGTATCGGCTCTTCCTCCAGTGGCAATGCAGAAGCAGAGGGTCATGGAGGAGCTGAAGCAGAAGGCAGCTGCTGCAGAGGAGGCCGCTGCGGAGAGGGCCGCTGCAGAGAGGGCAGCTACGGAGAAGGCAGCTACGGAGAAGGCTGCTGCTGAGAGGGCCGCCGCGGAGAGGGCCGCCGCAGAGAGGGCCGCTGCGGAGAGGGCCGCTGCGGAGAGGGCTGCTGCTGAGAGGGCCGCTGAGGAGAAGAGCCTCAGCCTTTTTAGCCTTCTCAGGGCGAGGCTTAAAGGCTTCTGGAGCCGACTCTCTGCTGCATGCAGAAAGAGGAAGTGAGAGCGGGAGACAGAAACCGAAACCGAAACCGAAAAAAAAAAAAAAAAGGAAGGGAAGGGAATAACAAGAAGGGAACAGAAAGGGACAGAGTGACGATGAAGATGAAGGGAAAGACAGAAGGCATCAGAAAGAGACAGAGTGACGATGAAGATGAAGGGAAAGACAGAAGGCAACAGAAAGAGACAGAGTGACGATGAAGATGAAGGGAAAGACAGAAGGCAACAGAAAGAGACAGAGTGACGATGAAGATGAAGGGAAAGACAGAAGGCAACAGAAAGAGACAGAGTGACGATGAAGATGAAGGGAAAGACAGAAGGCATCAGAAAGAGACAGAGTGACGATGAAGATGAAGGGAAAGACAGAAGGCATCAGAAAGAGACAGAGTGATGATGAAGATGAAGGGAAAGACAGAAGGCATCAGAAAGAGACAGAGTGACGATGAAGATGAGGGGAAAGACAGAGGCATCAGAAAGAGACAGAGTGACGATGAAGATGCAGGGAAAGACAGAAGGCAACAGAAAGAGACAGAGTGACGATGAAGATGAAGGGAAAGACAGAAGGCATCAGAAAGAGACAGAGTGACGATGAAGATGAAGGGAAAGACTGAAGGCAACAGAACGAGACAGAGTGACGATGAAGATGAAGGGAAAGACAGAAGGCAACAGAAAGAGACAGAGTGACGATGAAGATGAAGGGAAAGACAAGGCATCAGAAAGAGACAGAGTGACGATGAAGATGAAGGGAAAGACAAGGCATCAGAAAGAGACAGAGTGACGATGAAGATGAAGGGAAAGACAAGGCATCAGAAAGAGACAGAGTGACGATGAAGATGAAGGGAAAGACAGAAGCAACAGAAAGAGACAGAGTGACGAAGATGAGGGGAAAGTCAGAAGGCATCAGAAAGAGACAGAGTGACGATGAAGATGAAGGGAATGACAGAAGGCAACAGAAAGAGAAAGAGTGACGATGAAGATGAAAGGAAAGACAAGGCATCAGAAAGAGACAGAGTGACGATGAAGATGAAGGGAAAGACAGAAGGTAACAGAAAGAGACAGAGTGACGATGAAGATGAAGGGAAAGACAGAAGGCAACAGAAAGAGACAGAGTGACGATGAAGATGAAGGGAAAGATAGAAGCAAAAGAAAGAGACAGAGTGACGATGAAGATGAAGGGAAAGACAGAAGGTAACAGAAAGAGACAGAGTGACGATGAAGATGAAGGGAAAGACAGAAGGCAACAGAAAGAGACAGAGTGACGATGAAGATGAAGGGAATGAAAGAGACAGAAGAAGGGTAGAGAAAGAAAGTGTGGGGGAAATGGGGACGTTAATCACAATGACATCTTAAAATGGGCTGGATACCCAGCCTCAGAATTCTCAAATAATTAAACAAATCAGTCCCATTAATAAATGAAATGGGCCTCATAAATGAAATCGGCCTCATTAATAAATGAAATTTGGCCTCATAAATGAATTAAATGGGCCTTAAAAATGAAATAGACCTCGTTATTAAATGAAATCGGCCTCATAAATGAAATCGCTCTCATAAATAAATGAAATCGGTCTTATTAATAAATGAAATCGGTCTCATTAATAAATGAAATTGGCCTCATAAATGAAATCAGCCTCATTAATAAATGAAATCGGTCTCATTAATAAATGAAATCGCTGTCATATGTTCAAATCATTAATATCTCAAACGCCAATTTCTAACTAGAGAAAGCTATATCAATGATTTGAGTTCTGAAGGTTTAATTAATAATAGTATTACAATAACAGCCAGTATCAAATGATATCAAGACAAACAAACTGGAATAAATAAATGAAGCAGTTATTAACACAAACTACTCTAAACACAATAACACCCTCAGTCAGTATTAGTGATGCACGATGATATATCTGCGGCCGATATATTATTTACCGATATATCGATTTTTTCTGTTATAGGTTCGCTAACTGAGGTGGCGGCTGCTCGTCCAGCTCAAGCGCCTCACCTCGACACGCAAGCTCTTGCTGCAAACGGGGAGAACACGGCGACAAGCGCGGCGTGACTCCACCCACTACGCGCGACAAGGGAGCGGAACTCCAGCGCATAGTGGGCTACCGATCTGTCACCCTGCTCCAGCCACAGCAGCAGGTCGTCCGGCGTGAGCCCCCCTCGGGGACGCTGAAACACTGTCTTAAAGTGCTTCACGTACTCCGAGAAGGGCTTCACGCTCAGCTCCTCCCAGGTGGCGCTGGCCCAATCCAGAGCTTCTCCAGCGAGACGGGATACGAAGAAGGCGACCTTCGCCTGGTCAGTGCTGGTTCCCTGACAACTTAAATAAACCGAGCACTGAAATACGAACCCCTCGCAAAGCTCCGGATCACCAGAATATGTATCCGGAATGTCCATCGGATACGGACTAGGGATGTGGCGGGGAGTTATGTTGCTGTAAAAAACATAACAACAAACATGCAAATGAAAGAAAACAGCACAATAACAATAGAAACACAACTGTAACAAATGTAAGTGGCAGGCAATTCCCACCAGTGCTCTTACACCAGAGACACTCACCATATAATCAACAACCAAATAATGGAATAGATTTGGATTATTCAGGAAACAAAAAAGCGTCTGTTAATAACTAAATATTTTAAGTAGTATTGTGTGCTATTTCAAAGTCATGGACCAAAACTACATTGTGATTGCACACTTTAAAAAAAACAACAGCCCTGTAACCCTGCTAAATATGTGTGGCATAACAGTTAATAAAATCAGTAAAAATATAGGGGCAAAATAATGATGATCAAATCAGAGGTAGTGAAAAATATTATTGATTATGGTGGCGGATACTGATCCAAAAATAACCTGCACACTGTTAAAAGAATAAGTTCCTCAAGGATCTTTTGGAGGTTCTTCAATTTGAAACTGTGGAGGAACCTCTTAAGGTGCTTTAAGGAACCTTCTAAAAAAGAAACTGGATTCAACTTTTACAAAGACAGGGAGAAGACTTGCAGAGATGGATCTAAGCAAAATTTATTGAAACACAACAGGAATACAAAACAAGGTGCAGAGAAAACAAGGTGCAGCAACCTAAGGGATAAAACTGAAACTCAAACAGAAAGTGACAAACCAAACGGCGAAAACAACAAACCTGGGACTGGGAGGAGCAGGGAGTGACAGGGGATTGAGCCGTGATCTACCGAAATAAGAACGAGGGAAGGGGTTAATGAAAACTGCAAGTCTAGCTTGGGATACAGGGGAATACTAGGGGAACCTAAACTGCAGGCCTCGCTTGGGAAACAACAGGGAGAACTCAACAGAGTACTAAAGCAATACCATACCATTTTACCAAAAATGTGTAAAACAAAAACCCCAGAATTCAGCTTACAAACCGCTCACATATTCTAGCCACTGCATGTCACCGTTGGGAAAGCTAGCGCTCACCTGTGAACACAAAAGCCAAAAATGCAAGATTAAATTTCACATTGTTAACAGTGATGTACCAGCAATACTAGAACATGAGACATGATGGAAGAACCTATAGGAGAAACAGAAAACACCTCCTCAGGACGACTGAAACAGTTCCCATCAGCATCACCCAATGTTGTTGCAGATTCCTGTGTCGAGCTGCAGGTCAGTGAATCTGGTCCACCTGCAGAAACTGGTACTGCAAAACAATCTGACTTACCTGAGACACATCCGAGAGAGGCATTCTTCACAAGGTCAGGAAGACAAGTGAAAACACCAGCAAGATACAAGGACTGAATCTGGAACACACATACAGTACACATTTACAATATTCACACACACATTCAGAGGACACGGTTCAAGCTCCTGTCCATCTGCTGACTGAATTTAAAGTTACTGTCATTTATTGCAGCTTAGATTTGTTTAGGTTATTCTGCAATGTCAAGCTATTCTCATAAATATGGTGTCAAATGTACAGTTCACGTAGTTCAGTTCAGAGACCTCATCTCATTTCCCTTGAGTTTTAAAGCATTATGGTCCGACAGTGTTTGTATGAACGGTGTTGAGAGTCCTGCACAGCCCAAATCCTCCTCATCTATAGTTCTATTCATATTAAGAAAGAGAACAAAAATAGATCAATTCAAGTGTGGGGATTTCACATGTTCTGTAGCTAAGAGGCAGCCCTAGCTAAGAATCACGCAGCTCCCCCAAAAGTACTAAAGTGTGAGTGTAGCACAGAGTCGTCCTTCCTCCATACTTTACACTGAGGAGCTGAAGCGGTTAGCAGAGGGAAAAATGGCCGTGGTGGTCGAGGAGCTCCTCGGCTTTTCCGGGGTCACGCAGACGCCGCCAGTCCCTCTCCGGTGCGGGAGTGGAGACGACGACTCTCTGTGTCCGTCGCGCCGGTAGTGCTGGAGTTCAGACGCCGCGTTGGAGGAGTCACGGGTCAAGCTGGACGACTTCCTTGCAGAGCGGCTGGAAAGCTGGTTTCTCCGCGGTCGCCATGTTTCTTGAGGCTAAAGAGAAAAACGCAAAGGCCGGTTAGTGAGACAGAGGACTGTACAGTAACACAGACAGCACAAGCACTACAACAACTGCCTAAGATGAAGAAGACAAAGCTCACATTACGGACTATAGAGCAGGATGGCCGGTCGAAGCTCTGTGAGGAATCACGGCTCGAGCTTTGAAAGCAGGGCCGCATCGAAACAGCAGCTCAGAGTCTCCTCCAAATACCTACGATCACGTGATCGCCGGAAACGAAGCTTCCTTACGTCACTGGAACGCAATCGCGGTTCAATGCGCGTGAGTTTCCGGTCCCGCTGTAGACGAGCTGCATATCATCTGAAATATGTACTTAAATAAAACGGAAATACAGAACATGTGTGAATCTGCTTCACTTTCATCATCAAATTATTGACATTCCTCAGCATTCAAGGTTTTTTACTGGAGACGATGTGAAATGACCTGAATAAAAACATTTTACAGCTCTATTTCTGTGTTCAACAGATGTACAGTCTACATGCGCATTCAACAGTGCTGTTTCTCCTTAATCTAATAGTGTCAAACATGCTGTTTTAAATAGGAACAGAACAAAGCAATTACACACTCAGATCACAGACATTTCATTAAAAGAAGAAACACAGGCCGACATCACTGGATGCTCCTCTGGGGTCAGTTTGGACAAAGCTTATGAACACAAGTGAATCAGGCAGTGGTGGTGTAGTATTGTATTTGTACAACAGGTGGCGCAGTAGAGCTTCAAATGAACCACTTCTGCTTCAACTGGTTAAAAAGCCTCGTTCTGCTCATCCCTGATACAAAGATATGACTGGGAGAAACAAGCAGCAGGAGAGCAGCGCTGGACCTGTCAGCCGGAAGTGACGTGTCTGTCCAGTAGAGACAGATTTCTTCTACAGTGTTAAAGTTTTCATTTCACTTCATTTATTTTTTAATTAATTAAATTACATCCTGATTTCCAGTCCTGAAGTTTACACTTTCTGTCTCTCAGTGTTTTCATCTGCAAGCTTTAAAGACGCTGAGAATGAACCTATTTAATAAAATAAAAATATAATAAAATGTTTAAATCTGTATGATTTACAGTTTAGTACTATAAATATGTATGATGTACTAAATGTGGATGGTTCATCAAATAAACTACATAGAAATACTATGGCAGCATATTCTGGACTTTCTAAATGAATCAAATCTGCTAATTAAACAGTGTGTGTACAATTGCATATGAGTGTACAGTGTTTAAAGCCTTATCTAAATGAGGAGCTTCAGCAGTTTGGAGTTTATGGAAGATTTTCCATCTGCAATCCTCATCGTCGCTCCAGCTTTGCCCAAATGAAGCTGTAGTCCAGTTGTGTTGGGACGAGGCGCAGTCACCGGTATCGCCCCTTCCAGTCTGTCAGTCTACTTCAAGGAGGCTCCCAGGACAGACGTTCCCGATAGAGCCAGGTGAGTTCATGTGAACTAGCTGCTTTTAAGCTGATCTTTTACCTTATATGTGACCATAAACGTACAGTGAATGTTTGAAAGCTTGGTTTTCTGCTTTCGTGTGTGTTTGTACTTCAGCTGTACGACTGGAGGAGCTAACTTGCTAGCGCTGCTGATGTTCGGCGTTAACTTAGAAACTTCGGGAGCTCTAACCTTTCTAAAAGAGGCTCTTATTTTCCACGTTGTTGGAAAAGCTCCTGATAAAAACGGACTAACTTTTCTATACTGTTTCATCCGACAACACAGGCTTTCTGCCGTTATCTGTTTTAGCTGGTCTTGTTGTTTCCTCCAGTAGGAATATTAGTTAGAGTTAATAGCTGATGCTGAGCTGCATTAGCTCTGTTTAACTCAACTTTACCTCACATATTTCATTAGTTCTTATTTAAGTGAGAATTGAAAACTTCCAGGGTCACATTTTAGCTCTGAAGCGTAATGAAAAAGTACTGATTTCTTTCCAGTGTCTGAAAGTAGTCCTCCTTCTAAGTAGCAGAATTAAACAGCTCCAGAAGCTGCTGCTTGTCTAGATATTGGGAGGCAGGGGCTGAATCTGCTAGTCCTGCTCATACTTTGGCAACACAAGGTAAAATGAATTTGTGGGTTTTATTAGATCCTGAAATGTATTTGCAGAGACTCTGAATTGATGTAGTTAATTAGCATGTTTTCCTCTCTGACTAAAACCATTTGGTTTAATCTTAATCTTACTTCTACCTGTGCTGTAGGAGATCTCCCACGTGAGACTAAGAAACCTGAGTCATTTCCAGTGTCGACAGCAAGTCTGTTTATTTACTATTTTTATCAGATCTCTGTTTCTACCAACCAACCACTTAATGAATTCCCTCTTGTATCTACATGCTTTGTCCATATGATCAGCAGAAGCTTCCAGCCAGCAGTAATAAATCTACATGCTTTTTAGGACATTTCTGGGACTTCAGTCATTCTAAGGACGAGATTGTTGACTGCCCTCCATTTCTTCACACTATAAAACCGTTCCTCTCCCTTCTCGTTCTCGTGACGAAAACTTGCACAGACCAAGCTGTACCCGCCTATTCTGTGCGTCACTCACCTTCGCCTTTCCCGACATGGATCTCGACATTACTTCGGATGACCAGCTCTTCTCTCTCGACCGGCGTTGTCTCTCTCCTGCCCCTCCTCATTCCACTCTGCGGCTCAGGTCGATTCGTTTCTGTTCTAGCCACTCCTGCTAGTGGGTCTCATCTGGCTCTTCCTGATGCGGCCGCTCTCGTCTCCCTCATTCTGGTTCCCAGCGTTGCCTCGGATCTTCGCCGTCCTCCCCAACTGCATCCAGCTGCTCCCAAGTGACTCTAAAAATATTGCATATGGTGATGAACTCGGATGAGG